>NC_090754.1:5720310-5790310 GCF_036898095.1 Palaemon carinicauda
TCAATGCTACCGGATGACTTATTAAAACCTGGTCGGAAGATAACAGAGTTGTATGGACTTCCAGTAGGTTGATAAGCAGGAGTTTAACTTCCCTTATCCACTTCTCTGAGGTGTTCATGTACTCCATGTATTCCCCACTCTCCTTGGACTCATCTGAGTATTGGCAGGATCTCTATAGGTGGGGTTCGAGGGGTATATCCCTGAAGAGGAAATTGTCACTCAGTCAACGAGCCCATTCTCCCCAGGTTTCTTGTTCCACTGAAACCAAAATGAAGAAATATCACTGGCTGCTTACCAGTGATGCTTCCAAATATCCTTTGGTAATCACTAGTATGGGAACCTATGTCGAATAAGTTCCCTTTGATGAGGAAAGTTTCAGAGGACGTTGTTATTGTCCAGCTGGAAGGTCTTGGTCATGCAGGAGTGACTACACTAACATGAATGTTTAATGTACTATCACCATAATCCAGCCATCTATTTCTGCCTGGCCATGTAGTTATGTTGCCAATTAGACATGGCAAAAGGGTGTCATCCTAGAGGGGGACAAGACGAGCCAATTGTCAATAAAAGTCAAGAAATGAATCCCGAGCAAGTAGGTACCAGAATGGTGACCATGGATAATCTGACACTCCGAATATGAACTGAAAACCAAAGCCCAGAGGATGAAGAGATAATTCTGATGGAAGAAAGAATGGGTATCTGGATGTACATATCCTGCAGGTTTATTGAGAATGGGAAGTCTTTTACTGTTGGCTGACAGTAATGTATTTGCTTTCTTTCTTTTCAGTGGGTAGAAGGCAGTCACTTGGCCCAAGGTAAATTCTTCACTGGAATAGTTGACTGTAAAATCATGGAGAACCATCTGGAAGACTTCAAGTGCATTCCTCTTGCCTGTGTTCCTTATGAATCCCAAGGGCCATTGGTAAGGTGACTGAAGTGTCAGTTAGGTATTTGCTTTCTTCTATTTTCAGGAATGTCTAGACTTCACCCAACCAAAAGTGGGACAAGAACCAAGCATATGTAGTGGGTCTGATAGCCTTTGTTAATGATACGTCTACTTAAGGATGGGTACGTTCCAGGTATGTATCGTCTTACCTCGCGAACGAGGCAAAAATGTTTAAAGATTTTAAAGGTCGCTCATGAATGGCAGAGGCAAGGGACAGTAACATTACCCTAACAATCAGGACAATGCCCTAGAGACTGACCATATATTATATGATCAGCGCCCAAGCCTCCTCTCCACCCAAGCTAGGACCAGGGAGGGCCAGGCAGTGGCTGCTGAGGACTCAGCAGATAGACTTATAGGCTCCCTCAAACCCCCCAACCTTAGCTCACAAGGATGGTAAGGTTGCAGAGACTAATGACAATAACGAGTCTGAGCGGGACTCGAACCCCCGACTGGCAAACACCAGGCAGAGACGTTACCAATCAAGCCACAGGAACATTCTAAGTACCCCACTGCCTCTCCCATGTGGAGAAAATGATAGGAGTCACACGTAAGGGACTCCTATCAATCGAGTCTTCCTAGTTTTCTTTGATGACACCATCTCAGTGTTTCATCGAAGAATCAATCTTCCCATAGGACACTCGCTAGCTGGTTGAGAGAAGACCGGTTATGTACTTTATACTTAAAGGTCTGCTTTTGTGGTCCTATACAGCAGGGGAACCCTACTCTTTACAGGACCTCCATAGTCATTTTATCAAGTTTGTTTTATAGAATTTAACATTTCACACTGCATAGTGCTCGCTTACTGTCAATTCACATTATCAAAATAACTGGGGAACTAAAAAGTCTTCAGTTTCTTATTAAAAGCTTTAATATCTTGTCTTTCGAATGTCTATTGGGAGCTTGTTGTCTAGTCTCGGGGCTGCATATTTAAAGACTCTAGAGCCTACAGTAGGCATATATCTAGGTTCTAATAATTTGAAACCATCCACAACTATTCTTGTGTCGACACAATTGGTTGGTTGTACAACAGATAGCTATTCTCTTAGATATTTTTTACCTCTGGAGCTAATAACTTGATGTGTTACTGAACATATTTTAAACTCAATCCTCGCTTAATAGGCAGCTTGTGTAAATCAATTAATGTATGAGTGATCCTTTCTCAGAGTGTGACTCCTTTTCTCAGTCTTACTCCTCTGTTTATTATGTATAATAATTCCTAGATTTCACCTATGGTAATTTTCAGCAGATGGAGTTACAGTACTCAGTACTGGTAATAATAATGGTTTATCACAAGTTTCTTTACAGAATGTTCATCCAATTACTTCTTTATAAAAGCAATGTTTCTAAGATATTAACCAGCAGTTTTTACATTATTCGGGCATTGAAAGACAAGTTATAGACAAGAGATACACCTAAATCCCGAACTTTACTAGATAATGGGGCAGAGTTGTTATCTATGTTTACTTGAATATCACCAAAGTTTCTTATGATGTTTTTCTTTCCAACCACAGTTTTATTTTTATCTAATTTCAGTTGTTTGATTTTCCTCCATTCCCTAACACTAGCGAGAATTCGGTTTAGAGTTTCGGTAATGTTGTTTATACCATTTATGGAAAAGTAAAATTGTATATTATCTGCACATAGTTTGAACTTCACTCCAAGCTTTTGTAGTATTTTCGACAGACAAATAATATATAAACGGAATAAGATTAGGCCCAGTACATTCTGTTGAGGTACCCCTCTGTTTAAAGGTTCACATGGTGAATAAAAGTTTTCCATTTGCACACAGTAATTTCTGTCAACCAAGTAGTCTTTCAGGTATTCAAATCCTTGATCTTTAATTGACCGCAGATCATTTAGTAGCAGTTCGTGCACAACTGTATCAAAAGCAGCACTTAAAGTTCAAGTAATATTAGAAAAACAAATTTGTTTTCATTCGTCATTTCCAGCATATCATTTAAAACAGAACAGATAGCAGTCTCCGTAGAGTATAATTATCTGTAAGCAGACTGGTTGTCTGGCAAAGCTTCTATTTCTTCTAAGTGACTAATTAGTAGTTCAACAATTACATATTCTAGCATTTTTTAAATACGGAAGAGATTCGAAATAGGTCTATACGAGCTTAATTCCTGATAATGTAGAGCACTTTTCAGAACTGGTGTGACTTATCATTTTCTTAGATTTGGGAAATTTACACTCATAGATGCTTGTATTTGCTCTCACTGTAATTTTTTGGGCTCAAGCCATGTCGTCCTGATGGAAGTTCCTATAAGTAGCTTCCTAAGGGATATATGTACTACAGTGATATTCCCAGATAATTTTACCTTTAGGTCTCCAGAATTCTAACTCCTGGCGCGAATATCCTTAAATTTTCTCTCAAGGATATCGCATAATATCAGAAGATGTATGCTTGACACGCCACATAGCAATCTGCACCCCAAATAGTGTTTAAACTTCGAAGGGAAAAGTGGCAGAATAGAAGGGGAGCTGTATCAAGGTTACCCTAGTTCTCATACTACTATTGAGTATCACAAGAGCGCCATATCTAAGATGGCAGACATTCCTAATTTTGTAGCGAGTTCGCACAGTGGTGTTCCCTGTTGATCTGACATTTTCGATCGATTTTCAAGGATTAGTATTATGCAATCTCCAGTTTCTTTCGCCTCTGGAAAGATGAGTATTGAATCTTTACAATATGTGTATTTTAGTTCCTGTCTCACAGTCAAATTTTAGTAATTTATTGTAATTAGGAGCTAAGCCTATTATTGGAGGCACCATGGGCGCTGTTATTCATTGGGCATTTGTTATTTAGTTAGTAGAACGACATTCCTTGTTTTAATAGCATTAATAATTTAATTATTAAAGCTATTTAGACATCTTACACTTGTAAAGATATTTATTTGCATAATTTTCCTTTCTCTGTGTCGATCGTATATGTCAGAGTTTCGGTGATTTAGGTAACCGAGATCTCACCTTGCCTAGGTAACCTAACCTAGGCAACATATACATTCGACATTCCCTGGTTACCCTCGTGTATTGGTTATCAATTCATTGGAGATTGATATCTCCTAGAATTTTTATATAACGGATGCTCATCTCTAATAGAGATTTAAGGGTAATCTCTCTTTCCTCTGGGTATAGCCATAGGCTACAACCCTAATGGGTCAGCCTTGAATTTTTAATTCAGGCATGACTAGCCTAGGGTTTTCTGTCTTGTATCTTAACACCAGGTGGCAAGTTTTGGGACTCAAAGAGAACCTTAGAGTATTTAGTCTTGTGCCGGCAGTCGGCCGGCAGGGTGAATAATCATTCCCCTGCCGGATAGGCTGCCGGCATAGGAGGCTAGCCCTCTCTAGGCTACATCTGAAGTGGTGGTATGATGCCACCACCATCTCCCTTTGGCCTAGTAGACTAGTACTATGCTCGCATACCTAGGCTAAAGAGTAATATACTTCTGAGGCCTAGGATGGCGCAGCACTGGAATTCTATTTCTCCCTTGTTGAGAGGAGGGGGCACTGCTGCTGTCCCCTTAACTGTATTGGCACACCCTAGGCTGGAGAATAGAAGATTCTCCTGCTGCCTGGGATGGTGCCGAGACTGAAACAGAGTTTCTTCAAGTTGTTTAGGTCCGGCAACATTGCCGGCTCCTACCACACCTAATATAGGACCCTTTTCCTCCCCCCTCTGTTCTTTTATGATGGCCGAGCCATTATCCTTCTTGAGCCGGCATCCTGCTACCTTACCATTGCCGGTGGGTTGCCGGGGCTGGCCAGATTCCTTCTCTGCAGTTGTTGTCCGGCTGCCTGCTGCTATGCCAGCTGCAGGAAGCCATGACAACTGTCGGCAGCCGTGTTGGATGCCGGCGACCATGTGTCTTACAAACTGCCGGCGACTATGACGGCTGCCGGCGGGTATGACGGCTGCCGGCGTCAATATATGCTGCTGGTAACCATGTCATTTGTCGGCAGCCATGACAGCTGCCGGGGGCTGGCGGCTTCTGGCAGCCATGATGGCTGTGAGTGGGAAGTCCCTTCTGTCACCAAGGCTCTTCAGCTCTCCCTTGAACTGATAGCCACAAGTTCTATTGTCGGAGTACCGCCGGCCAGGTCGGCACAGGTAGATGCTGACTCAGCCGACAGCACGCCGACTCTACTGGTGCTACCGGAGGCTAGCCTGCCGGCAGTTGTCGACGGGATCTGCCGGCAATAGTACTGTGGCTGGATGGAAGCCTGAATGTTACATTCTCCCCTTCCATTTGAACCTTCTTTCTGGAGTAAGGCAGTAAAGTTAGACTTTACATTCTTAATTACTGTATACATACACAGTAATTGGTAGGCTTCACTCCAAGCAATCTCTCTCTCTTTTAGATAGCAGGCTGGATGTGCCGGAAGAGCTACAGTATATGTTTATACAGGAAGTCAGTATGTTTGCAGTATAGGATATACTGCAGATAGAAAAACTACCATATATTCTATACTTGTAGTTATTTCCAATATATCTTGGGTATCCATACCTAGGTATTTGCTGAGCCCAATCCTATATTGAAAGAATATAATTTCTTCAATATTCTGATTAGAAATCAGTTTTCAGATTACCCTACAATATTAAATACTTTATGGGCTGGGGTGTTACAGTCTTAACCCTTAAAGGGTAGAACCCTTATTATTGAGTCTCCCTGATCAGGAAACTCTATGATTTAATATTGTAAAGGAGGCCACAGCAAATAGGTTGGGTGGGATACACAAATATATGTCTTTTATTTTTCCTAGTCCAGTTGGCGTCATGCCAGCTGGACTGTGCCGTCAGAAGCTTGCCACGAAGGCAGCACACTGGCTGAACTACATTATATATAATTATACAGTAGCCAGTAATTTGCAACATAGTATATACTGCAAATAGAAAGCTATAGTATGATTATGCAGTAGTTATTTCTAACATATCTTGGATTACCCTTGTGCGAGCTTCTGCTGGTACCGCTCCTATATTAAAAGAATAGCATTTCTTCCATATTCTGATTAAGAAATCAGTTATCCTTACCCCAAAGTGTTAAGAATGAAAAGGGACAGTGATTTATACACTTCTCTACCCCTAGGGGTTAGAATCATTTTAGTTGGAGTTTCCTTGATAGAGGAATCTCCTTATAATTAATACTGAGGGAAGGTAACAGCATTTGCTTGCAGGGGATACACAAGTCTGTGTCTCCCAATATCCCTTATAGCTTACTATCCTAAGCTATTTGTTAAAAGATGACATTTTTTTTCCTTATCAGTGAGATAATCAATAGTAACTCATTCGGTTTTCCTTTCTTTACAGGAGGAACACCAGATGACATGTGTTGCAATCTTCTGCAAGATCAAAAGTAAGTGTTTTTACGGTCATAATACATGCAGGTTTCATGCCCCCTGCAATATTATTTCCGAATCCCTACATTATTGGAATGCAGGTTTGCAATGTATGTCGGACTTTAATGTCCGAGGGTTTCGAAAATCCCAAGTCGATAGACACTAAGGATGCAGCTCGTTACAAATTACGCAACTGGGAGAGAGGTTGCCAGAAAATCTTTCTGGGACCTTACCTACCTAATGATAGGATGCGTAAGCTACTATTTCCGAGAACAAGTAAGAAAATAGTGGTGCCCGAGGCACGATTTACATCTCCCGATGGCCAGATAGCCTTTGGGAAGGAGGGCAGGAAAGTATCGGAATTGTTTCCGTCTATGCCGGCTATAGAGCCATCCACATCAACAGCTTCACCTTCTACCCCTCTATTAGATGGAATGGACCAATTATGGACCCAAGTGAAAACCTTCGCAAACAAGACGAAAAGCAGGAATTGAAATGCAAGATAGAGCCTTGTAAAGCTCCACTTGTCGCTCCCCAAGGGTCATACAAACGACCCATAGATCAAGACCTTCCGACATGCTCCAAAACGGCAAACTCTACATCTCGGAGAAGATGGGTGCCGTTCCTTTGGACAAAATCCAGTTTTGGCCAAACTTTAATGCTTTCCCTAATTGTTTCATTCGACTGAAGTCTGAACCAATGTCAAGAAAATGAACGGAATCGAAGGAGGTCATGATTCTCGACCATGATAAGGCACAGGCAATCCTGTCAAGTAGCCTGAAAAGGCGGGTTACTCAGTGTCGAAGGTATTCACACTAGGTAACAGGCACCCTTCCTTTCTTGCTCCTGCTTCAATTTCATTCCCCTTTATGGAGAAGGCATTTAAATATGTTGCCAAGCCAGTGGAGGCAGGTAGACCCTGTCCTGCACTCGAGGAGTGCAAGTCTCTGTCACTAGCCTTTCCCAGACAGGAGAAGGACTGGAAGGAAGCCCACTTAACCTTTTCAGTAGGAAGACTAGATGCGGATGTTGCCAGTCGACAGTTCAACGAAAATATCCCTAAATTATCCGAATTTCTTTTGTATAATGAACAAGAGACAAAGGAGAGACTGGCAGCCTCCCTATCCCTACAAAACTACATAGAGTTGTGTTTAACCCATCAAGGTACCCCAGACATGCTCATGGTCTTAGCCAAAATACATATGGCTACCTTAGTAAAAGACCTTTATGCCTTTATGAAGGCTAGGAGAGCATGTATGGAGTTTGTGTTCACTGCTGCAACAGTGAAACATGAAACAAGGAAGCTAATATTTTCCAACATCTGGGGTAAAGACCTCTTCCCAGACGAGGTAGTTGGAAAAGTGATTAAGAATGCCTCCACGGAGAACATAGGACTTCTCCAAAAGTGGGGTATCCTTTCAAAGAGAAAGTCTTTCACAGTTGTGGGTACCCAACCTAAAAGGAAAACGGAAAAGTCTGGAAATATATATCAGGCTGTTCAATAACATCCCACAGTTGCAGTGACCGCGGTTCCACAGAAAGCTGGTCGAAAAGATAAACCTACTGATCATTCGAAGCATAGAGATGCTTCTGGTAGGAGGGAGGTTCCTTTAGGATCGCTGGACCTTCGATCCTTGGGTCCAAGGTGGGAAGTAGAAATGTCTCCACCATCATTTCCTCAACTCTTCCTACAATCTAAAACCCTCCTGGAGAAGTACACCTGAGAGCTCCAGAGCATACAGGTGGTAAGGAAACTATAGTCCATCGAATTCCAGGGAAGGCTGTTTGGTGTTCACGAGAAGGACTCAAGAAGACTCAGAGTCATTCTGAAATTGTCGCCACTAAACAAGTTTAAATAAAACAGCGAGTTCAGAATGTCAATCCTTCTGAACATAAGGACCCTGTTTCAATAAGGGGTGTTCGTAGTCTTGTCAGACCTGAAAGTTGTCTATTAGCAACTTCCAGTCAATCACCCCTTCCCCTCCTATCTAGGATTCAAGTTACAGAGGGTAACGTATATCCTAAGAAAGATACTTTTTGGACTAGACACAGTCCTAGATATCTTCTCAGGATTGGCAGACACTGTCACGCAAAAACCAAGCCTAGAAAAGGTTCAGGCAATAATGTACCTGAACGAGAGGCTGGGTTGGGCAGCACCAGAAGTGGATGGTCTATGAACATTCAAGGAAATGATTCGGTTCCCGGAACATCGCGGATGCAAGATAAGTTTCAAGAAGTCTCAATTTTCTCCAGCTCAAAGATTTCAATGGCTAAAAATCCATTGAAGCCTGTGGTCACACCAACTCTCCTTTCCCTTGGGAAGGTAAAAGGAGATTGCAAGGTCGGTCAAGAGACTCTGGTAATCAGTCAGATTTCCAAGATGCTAACAAGGAGGAGCTCTGAACTCTCTCCAGTTTGCAATAGAGACAGAGCCAGTGCTAAGAGCACTGCTGAAAGATATGTTAGGAGTCTGGAGAAGGTACTCATCAAACGCTCGAAGAGATTTAAAAAGACCGGTATCGGTCCTTCTTTAATCGCTTCCCTAACAAAGGTCAAAGACCGAAAGTCACAAGACCAGGTTGGTCTTGTCGTGTGTGGGGAAACTCTCTCCATGCAGATCAGACTTCCTACGGCTGATCTGGGACACCGAAGCGGTAATCAGACGTTGCAATCGACAATGCTAGAGAACGTCTCATACAGTCCAGGTGACATTATCCATCCCTTCCCTAAAGGGATGGCACCTGTAAGCAGCTCATGTACAATTGATCTGCAATGTGACAGTGGATGCTCTACTTGGGCTCAAGCCGATGGAGTTAGAATGGTCCACAGATGCAGACCTATTCTCTCCCAGATGGGAACAAGTCCCCGAACTGCAGATCGACCTCTTCATCACAAGCGTCGTCAAGAAACTACCTCGATATGTATCCCCATACGAGGATCTTCTAGTGGAGATAACAGACATCATGTCTCTGTTATGGAAGGGATGGACTCAGGATTTCCTGTTCATCCCATCCAATCACCTGTTGAAGGTTCTCAATATGCTGAGATCCTTCCAGGGAGGAGTAGCTCTGTTGGCTCCCAAGTAGCCCAAGAGCAATTGGTCCTCTTTAGTGAAGGAACTGATGCTGAGGCTTGCCCTAGTTCTGAACCCAGGACTATTTCAGAAGGTTCAGAAGTTAATTGCCTTCGATTTATCACAGAGAACCCGAACCCCTCATTTCATGATTTTCTTTCCATAGCACTTAGGAAAAGATTTGGGATCTCAGAAGGCAATATAGAATTTCTAAAAGAATACAAGTCTAAGTCAACTGGAAGACAATATGAGTCTTCTTAGAAAAAGTGGGTTGCTTTTGTAAAAGCAAAAGGACCGAAAGAAATTTCAATGAACTTCTGTCTTTCCTTCTTTGTCCACCTTCATAATCAAGGTCTGGCAGCCAACACAATAACTAGGTGCAAGCCAGCCTTGACTAGACCTCTTCTATATGCCTTTCAAGTGGATCTGGCGAATGAAATCTTTAATAAGATCCCGAAGGCATGTGCAAGGCTTAGGCCTGCAGCACCACCAAAGCCCATCTCTTGGTCTTTGGACAAGGTCTTACATTATGCCTCATCTGTGAAAAATGAAGATTGTTCCCTTAAGGATCTATCCCAAAAGGTTATTTTTCTGTTCGCTATAGCCTCCGGGGATAGAGTTAGTGAAATAGTGGCCCTATCTAGAGATAAGGGCCACATTCAGTTCACAGAAGCGGGAGAACTAAATCTCTTCCTTGATCCAACCTTTCTTGCTAAGAATGAGCTACCCACCAAGAGGTGGGGTCCCTGGAGAATCTGCCCTCTGAAGGAAGATGTCTCTCTATGTCCTGTAGAGTGTCTAAAGGTCTATCTTCGTAGAACTTCAGATTTCAGGGGAGGACAGCTCTTTAAAGGAGAAACGTCTGGGTCAAACTTATCCCTAAAACACCTGAGGGCGAGGCTCACCTACTTTATTTGTAGAGCAGATCCTGACAGTACTCCCGCAGGTCATGATCTGAGAAAAATTGCTTCATCACTGAACTTCTTTCAGTATATGGACTTTGAGCGTCTTCGTTCATTCACCGGATGGAAATCATCCAGAGTGTTTTGCAAACACTATGCTAAGCAGGTCGATGAACTGAAGCATTATGTGGTGGCGGCAGATAGTGTAATAAAACCTGTCGTCTAATTCTGCAATGAACAGTTAATTGACTGGGACTGTCAATTAAAGGGAGAAGGGGTCATCACTTTTAGTGTGACCTCCTTTTGAATGAGTGTTACCATGATGACACTAACTCTGTTCAAAATCCCAGGTGTGGAATTATACAGATAGAACTAGTGCTGTGTGTACATAGTACAAAGTGATGATAGAATGCAACCGGTACAGAAGTTACGAAGAGAAATTTTATTATAAATTTTCTTCAGTCGGAGAGTGGCACTTATCATTTCTTTCCCTTTCAAGAAATAAAAATAACTTCTGTATATGTTACGTGTATAATTCCGTTATCATGCTACATTCGTTTTACTGGTTAAGTAATTTAGTCATTTATTAGGAATAAATGTCTATTAGAATGTAATTGCGTCTTAATTCGCCCGACAATTGCATGTGTAAAATGCCAGAGTTCTTTCGCTTACTAAAGTAAGTATTCTTCATATAGTTGTATGCTCGCAAACAATAGATATAAGAGACACTGATATTGATTCGGCAATATATACAAACTATGAGACTGTTTGTATATTCAGTGTATACTTATGTTTGTTCATACAATATATGCTAACCTTGAAGTCCCTTTTCTACTGTCTAGAATGACTCTTCCTGTAGGGGGGAGGAAGCACTAACATCGTTTATGATTAGTGATGATGACGGATAATGGTAACGTCATTTGTCTCAATTGGTCCAAATGACCATGGAAATGTTGTCCCAAGATTAAGGCACTGATGAAAATCCACAGATACATTAATGCTCTGGTACGCATCCATCAGGACGACATAGCTTGAGCCCAAAAAAACGGATTTTGAGCGAAGCGATAAATCTATTTTTGGGTGAGATGACCATGTCGTCCTGATGGACTAACCCTTCTTTTCTAAAAAGAAGAGATCTTCACAGTATCCCTCCCGAAGTACTGTATCTGTAGCACCATGTTCAATGCTACAAGGAATGTCCGCCATCTTAGATATGGCGCTGTTGTGATACTCAATAGTAGTATGAGAACTAGGGTAACCTTGATACGGCTCCCCTTCTATTCTGCCACTTTCCCCCTCGAAGCGTAAACGCTATTATGGGTGCAGATTACTATGTGGCGTGTCAAGAATACGTCCTCTGATGTTATGCAATATTCTTGAGAGAAAATTTAAGGATATTCGCGCCAGGAGTTAGAATTCTGGAGACCTAAAGGTAAAATTCTCTGGGAATATCACTGTAGTACATATAACAGGTGTACTAGAAAAATTTTCTTCCTCCAGTTACTTCAGATATTAGCATTGAATTGTTCGCTCAGTTTGTTTTCTTTGCTCTCTTGATAATCCTGGTGACATTGTCTTGTTATATTATTGAATCTCGTTAATTCTATGTGTATCTGATGTAACATTAATCAGAGGTAGAATACTTTTAAATGACCTTGTTATATTTTTTATTTAGTTTTTGAAGGATACTAGAAAATTGTTTTCTACCTCCTAGTCCTTTTTTACTCTGGTAGCGTTTTTATCATTTACATTTCCCATTATACCATTTTGGAGAAAATATAACTTATTTATATCTGTTTTCCTTTTCCTTCTTAATAGGTAAATATACTGCCACATTACAGTTTTGTATGCTATCTATGTACTTTCAGTTTTTTTACAGGATTCCGCTTTCTTTATTTACGTCTTTTTTCCTCTTTTTCTATAAAGTCTCCTTATTAAACAAGGGAGATTGGTCTTTAAAAGTTATAGGCTTTTTGATCAGTGGACACATGGTATCATATTCAATTTTCCCCACCCTATTATATATGGCCATAAGGTAGTCAACACACATAGAAACCATACGTTGGTTATCATGATCACAGGGAATATGGAGAGCATCATTCGTTTTTTTTTTTTTTTTTTTTTTTGTAAATTCTTCAATAAATTCAAAAGGAGAGAAGTTTGATTTATGTGTAAAGTTTATTTTCTTTACAGCTGCATGTTTCTATAGAGGCTGTCTAAACGTAAAAACTTTGTGTCTTTTTCATTTATATCGGATACAATGTTATTCTTTCCTTCACTTAAAATTAGGTTCAACGTATGCTCAGTCAAAGAATTGTATAGTCAACATTATTCACCAATTGATATGATTCTAAGATTTGCTGCGTCATCCAACCAAAGACTGAAGTTTCCACAAATAACTAATTCATTTTCTATGATAATCATCTCAATGAGCACACTGAAATCTTCAAAGAAGGTACTAGTATTTGTTCTCTGAGATTTGTAAACTGTTATAATGGATATATATTTTTTTTTTGTTCCTAAAGTTCATTTCTATGTATTCAAAGCTTGTTACACTAGTTCTTTTTACCTTCTTGATTTGAGTAACTCTTGTGAATGCAGTGCCCGACCTCACCCACACCAGACCTGCTCTCTCTCAGAATATGAAAGAAAGCATGTTTGTGGTAGTCATTTCTGTGATCTTAGCCTTGTTAAAAAGTTATTTAATGTTTCAGATAATGCTAGTATATTCAAATATTCTTCATTTATCAATTCTTGAATCTGAATAGTTTTATTACCAACAGAATGTAAACTTACATAGCCAAAGTTTATGACATCCTTCGTATCCATGGTCAGTTTTTTCTACTAGTTTTTCAATTCCAAATCACAAGCCTTGACATTCACTATGTGGTCATTCGGTTTGTTTAACTTGACGCAGTTTATACATTTTACCAATTACGAATTAGTCTTTGGCGGACTGTTTTTTTATTTTTTTTTTTACATTTCCAACAGACTTTCTCATCAGTCTTAAACTTGCAATCTTGTTCAAAATGTCCACACTTCCGACAGTGGTACCAGGTGATCACATGATACCTATTACATTTGTTTTAAGTACCCCATCACAGCATAACTTTGTCACCATTATTATGAATAGCCTTCCGAACTTCACATTTCAACAAGTAGTCCCACTTGCAGCACGAACTTTTCTTGAATACCAGACTTAGCTTCATTTTTATGTTTTGGATATGGTGAAGGCAACGATTTCTTTGAATCAAAGCATAAACTACTTCATCGTTATTAAATACATTGCTTATCATTATTTCAAGTTTTAGTTTTCAATGTTTCCTTGTCTCGGTGTTGGCAACCATGGCCTGAATCTTGTTTGCTGCTTCCTCTATGATCTTTTCATCAGCAAAGTTTACAAGGTTTCCATTGGAAGTTGACCTCGTATTAAGAATTTGGATGCCTTTAAGTAAATGTTGAACCTCATTTTTTCTGTCAGTGATATTACTAGTACATTTTTTTTCCATCGCTAGATTACCAAGTTTATCAGTGAGGTCAGTGGTCTGAGTGGGATTTCCTGCGTCTGCAGTGAGTCCCTCAATTTGGCATTCTAATTCAGCAATTTTCATTTCATGCTCGTTTATATAAAGGTCTTTCATTTTCATATGGTTGTCTTGGTCAAACTGGCTTCATTTAAACAGTGTGGACAAATTCATTCAAAATTTGTTATTTCTTGATCCACTTTTTTTAAGTCTCCCTCGACAATCCACACAGGGGTAACCAGCTATAGTGTACTTGTACATTTCTCTTTAGTTTCTTCATAAGATTAACTAATATTCTTAAAGCTTTAAAAAATTAGAAATATAAGCTCAAGCACATCTTCCCTCGACAACGTCTCGACATATCTTGACTGGTCACACAGAGACTGTGCAAGAGGTGTAATATTTCAACACGGGAGGTTATGTGGAACATTATTTGTGGGTTCTTTAAGCATGTAAATTTGTGCTCTTGAATATTGAAACTGTGCAAATGGATGATTGTAGGATTTAAGGATCACTGGCATTGACAATTCTACTCATGGATGATTGTGTTTATGAAGCTTGTGCACATGGAAGCTCCTACATGTCAATCATTATTCATGTGGATGCTCATGGTTCTAGACAATATTGGGCATGAACAATCATTCACATGGATGATCAAATGTTAAAGGAAAACCATCTTCCTTAGATTCACATTGTTATCATCATTGTATGGTCAAACATACAAGGGTACAACTATGTTGGATAATGGCAGGTAGCACAGAAAACTCTCAGTCAATTGCAGTTATCAGGAAACACTGCATATCCTTGGCTTCTTCCAGTAACGACCCTCGAACATAACTCTCTGCACGACCATTTATTGAATGTGAACGAAAAAGTAAAAGATTAAAATTGCCATAGGAGAATATCTGTAATCTCCAGCTGCTGGAATCAAAGTGAAACTTATGCTACCTGGTGGGTTAGAGAAGTCACCCCACCACCCACCAGTTACTAATACTACCTTGCTAAAAATTTAAACAGCCTTTACAACTTTACTAAAGTCATACGTCTTCTTAAAGGTTGAAGGTATGTATTGTGTGTAGCACCAAATGAAAAATTTTGAAATAAGGAATGTCTTCAGTAGAGCATGGACAACCATTGTAATTGCTAACACATAGTGAGCGAAAGTTGGTGAGTCCAGTCGAGTAAAGTTGCTATTCTGCCTGTCAAAGACTCCTCAATTTTGACCTTCAGCTTAAGTCTGTGAATACTTGTTGCTGAGGTGGAAGTTTAACTTTAAAGAACTCTAATTTATGTAGCTAGGGATGAGTAAGCTGATATGACCTAGCTTGTACTTGGTAACTACCTGGTACAGAGTTATGGAGGAACCCATCCCTCCAAAGAAAAGAGCAGTTCAGAAAGAAATACCAGGAAAATAGTGATCAATGGGTTGGCATACATTCCTCCATCTTCCTTCACACAAAGGGAGGATGATAGAGAACTACTTCATATAAATCTAGTCTTAAAGAATGGAGCTCCAAAGTGTAGCTTACCAGCATCAAGTCAGATCGAACAAGTAATGGTACATCCAAGAGAGGGGAAAGGCAAATGAAGTAAAAGAGCTGGTTACTCTTTCATTCCAGATTTACATTTACACATTACCATAAACACTTTACTTTCTTTCCCACATGGGAGATAGGCTGGCTACACAACTACTTGATTAGCCACCACAGGACTAGGAATAAAATTGGTGAGGTGTTTATAGGAATACTCTTGTAAATAAAAGTCCATGAAGTTTGTTTGGTTCTTCCAAACTCCTAACAGCAAGATTTCTCTTGAAGTCAATTGTGGGGCCTATACCCCTAACTTAGGGAGCTCTATTCCTAATAGGTGCCACGACCCTTTAAGAAGTCAAGGTATACACTCTACGGATTACTTAACAAAGCCAGAAAGAGATAGTGTTCTTCAACACATTTTCCTTCATTTAGCCAGAGCTAAGGAAGAGGCGCCGATACTATGGTCTGAGATGCCCAGTTTCTTCAAATAGCAACGCAGACCCTTCATAGAAAACAAAAGCATCTCTCAATTGCCACCGGATGAAGAAGGTTTCAAAATTCGGGTCATGAACAGATGGGTTCAGAGTTTTGACCACAAAATCTGTCACAAATATAAAATAGACCTCTGATCACGGAACTCCTATACTTACTTCGCCAATGCTGAGGCTAACAAAAACATAGTCTTGAGCATCTAATCTTTGTCTAATGACCTTCTTAAAGGTTCGTACAAGGTACGTGCAGAGCCTTGAGATCAAAGGTCATGTCCCACTCCTGGTCCTGAGATCCAGGGCTTGCTCAAACTGCTTGTATTTCCTCACAGGCATGTACAACTCCCATGAAGAGAAGTCTGGGCCCTTCAGTAAAAAGAACATACCTAAGGCTAAGATGTAACCTTTTACAGTCCCAATAGGAAGGTACTTTTCTTAGCTAAGGAAGACAAAGAAATTTTAGATCTTTGTTAAATGTGCTCCAATCGGAGAAGTTTCTCTTCTATGACACCAATCATAGATGATGCCCCACTCTCAGTAGTAGACAGCTGCAGAAAATATGCACACACAATTACCCAGACATCTATTTTTACTAGCAGTGACTTGTGAAAATCCTTTCATTCCGAGGAGATGCTGGAAAGTCTCCAGCGGTGAGGCACAAGCAATTCTGTGAATTTGTAGTACCTCAGAGAAGTGTTATCCATAGGAGTAGTTGTCACTTGCCCTCAACCAGAAAAATTAACAGATTGGCATACCTCTAAGCATTTGCCTTTTTGGGACCCACCTGGGGTTAACCTGATACCTGATATGTTCATCAATCTGTTGCTCAGCAGGCCAATCAGGCAGAATGGAGGGAAAGTCTAGGTGTCCAGGTGATCAAATGTGTATTGTAAAATCTCTTTGAACATGGCCCATAGGTCTGGAACAGGGGTGCAAAACAATATAAGCTTTCATTTTAACAATATGGTGAACATGTCGATTCCTAGTGATCCCCGCAGGGCAAGGAGCCTCCACACTATGCAAGGGATAAAGTCGCTGGTGAGAGACTGATGTTTCGCCAGGTAAATCCTGAACTTTAGTTCGGATTTCTTTTAGAACCTCTGGTGACATGGTTGGAAGCGACCTGGCCTTTCATTTGAAGGGGCCAGGGTTCGATCCCATGTGTGAGGTAGAAATTTATTTCTATTTGAACATGATATTGTGTTGATTTTCATCACTATTGACTCGTTAGGGGTAATTCCAACTAAAAAAAAGCTATCAATTTTGTAACCTAGTGGGCCGGGAAGTCGGGGAAAACTCACTGGTAAGAGACTCATGTTTTGCCAGGTAAATCCTGAACTGCAGGTAGCAGTTAGGTTCCAACTTCTTTTAGAGTCTCTGGTGGCATGGTTGGAAGCAACCTGGCGTTTCATTTGAAGGGGCCACGGTTCGATCTCAAGTATGAGGTAGATATTTATTTCTATTTGAAGACGATATTGTGTTGATTTTCATCCATATTGACCCATTAGGGATAATGCCAACTAAAAAAAAAAAAAGCTATCAATTGTGTCACCCAGTGGGCCGGGAAGTCGGGGGAAACTCACTGGTAAGAGACTGATGTTTCGCCAGGTAAATTCTGAACTGCAGGTAGCAGTTAGGTTCCGAATTCTTGTAGATATATATATATATATATATATATATATATATATATATATATATATATATATATATATATATATATATACATATATATATATATATATATATATATATATATATATATATATATATATATATATATATATATATATATATAGTGCTTATTTATGATTGATTTTCAACTTTTTTCCTCACCAGCTATTTAAGGTAAAAGTCTGGGTGCATGTTCTTAGAGATGTTCCATGGTCAGTCTAACATTGTAAAAATCCTTGCCATGTGTCATAGAATTTAAGCAAATTATTGTTCTAATCCTAAACATCAACACTTAATGTACTATGTTGCTTCCTTTACTATATGCATATTATGTAAAATATCACTTCAAATCAGCACATTTATTGGAAATAAGAGAGAGAGAGAGACATTCATGTTCCAAGTTTAATTTGTTGTAATCTGAACAGACTATACAGAAGTATATTTCTCTACCCTAGAATGCATCTGACTGACAGCTGTATCATTTAAATGTTCGCCTGCTCTGTCACCTTTCATGTACTTCCTCCTAAGACGTTCTTGTAATTCTTTCTGGGCCACGAATGCTTCTTTCATTTCAAGGACGTTGACATGTAGATGATTTTCTTCTGTAGACCTCACACTTCAGATAAACAAGCCACCCATCTTTTAATGTGTCTGAGAACAGTTGCATATCTGGAAGTGTAGGGTCGAGAGTCTAAGCTAAGTGATGTGACCCTTTGAAGGAAAGACTCTTCCTGCCGTGTCTATTAACATGACCAGATACTTCAAGCTCTACTTGAGTTTGAGATTCAACCTCTCCCAACTCATCAAAACCCCAAATCTAAACAAAAGGAGAAAAGTTAATCTCGACCCTAAAGCAACTACCAATCTTAGAGATACATCAACATACGTATCCCATGCGAATGGGCCCAAACACTTACAAGAGTGAATACCCAATTGAACCCTTGGGGACCATTACACATTCTGAAACACAGAGATTTGAACTGAAGTGGAGGTACTTCCAAGAGGACACTGATGAAGGGGTACCTGGATCCCTCAAATCCACTGAAAGAGGATGTCTCCTTCTTTAATGAAAGTTAACATACTATCCTTAACTTCTTTATTGAACAAACTGATATATAAGAAAGGTCAATGACAGGTCTCCTACCCATAGGCGACTTCATATGGTGAAATAGAATGTACAGGCATAGAAACTAGGCTAGCATAACTTTAAATACACTCTTTTCCAACCTCCCTTCCACCACTGGCCTCAAGGGCAGGGCTTTTGCTGATGTTGGAGGGTCATTTGTAAACACACTCAGTCTGTGAAATAAATGAAGGCTGACGGTCCAGAAAACTTACCCATCCCAAAATGCATTACCTACCCAAGGTTCGATCCCCTGTGTTTGTCAAATTCCCCTATGGCACAACGGGCGTCCCCCTACTCAAGGCAGCAAGAGACAGAACAGAGGAGCTTTGGGCCTCCGAGTCACAGGCACAGGATTAGAGGTAAGAGAAAACGGGGTGATAATCACAAGAGGATAGGGACAAGGGTGACATATGCAGTGGGAATAATGGGCAAAGGAGTCAAACATACTACTTTCAATGGCCACAGTGTATTACGCACAATTTTAGGCTTCTATACTTCCTCTAGAGGTGCTGGAAACGTTTTCTCCTTCCTTGGCAATGGAGCATGCACAACCACAGGAGTGCAAGCCTTTTCATCCATTTAGGCATTTGGGAGGGTTCTGTGGGAGTCACTACTATGCCAACAACACTAAGGACACTGACACTGAAATCCTACTCAAAATTATTGCAGCTATCACTAGGGAAACTAGCACTGCAAGCGCCATGGAGAAGGTATCCCTACCTACTAGCTCCTTCAAAAGAAACAGATGATCTACCTCTATGACCTAAGGAATGCCAAGCTTTTCTTAGGTGAAACTCATCATTAGCAGTCTGTAAGATAACAAGAAAATAGTAACCAGCGCCTGCTGATGCGGGTGATTACTTGGGAACTCCACATATCACCAAATCTAGAAAAGAATCTCGGGTACATATCTGAAACCTTCATGCTTCTTCTGCATACTCTACAAATATAGAGCCAAAGGTTTATGTACAGAAGCCAAAGTAGCAGGAACACTATAGGGAAAGAAAGGAGCTAAGCTTATTCTTTGGAGTTACCATGTGCATTGCCAAGATTGAACCTTGAGAAGACTTAGCCCTCTCTTTCTACTTCAAAGTGTACACATACCACTGCATGGAAGGCAATGACCTTCTATTAGCACAGGGGGATAATTGCGAACAATTATGAGCCTTTCACAAGTTTCAGAGAGTGTGGTCTACAGCCGGTCCAGCCATAGTTTAGTTGCAGTGACCACCCTTTTCCTGCAAAGTGTGAAACTCCTGTTTCACATCTATTACAAAATCAATCAACCATTTACTTCCAGAAAGACAGAAAAAGAAATCGAAGCCTTTTTGATAGGACCAAGAGAACGTCAATACTTGTTGCGGCCGAAGACATAAGTGCAGAGTCTTTCACAGGCAGATAGATAGGGCTACTCCCCTTCAATCACCACCATCTCGTTAACGATTTTAATGGCTGATCCAAGCCCGTTGAATACATTTCCTATATTAAAGAATGTAAAGTTTTTATTCCCGTAAGAATAAAATTACATTTGGGTCGTCAAAGATTAGCTAATAATCCATTATTATCTCGTTAATATCAACAACCATTCCAGCTTCACTGAAGACTTTCCCAATCTTAGAGGACAAACTGTTTATATACTTGTAGGAACAAAAATACACTTAGAACCTCAAAACGTTGCTACTAATCTTATAAGAAAAATACCCGTTGTTGCACTGCGGCCTGTGTCGCCATCTACATCTTAATCTCCCTTTGGTTGTCTCAAAAATAATCCTTAGTTTTACGTTTTTTTTTCTTTTTTTATTATCTCTCCTTTCTTTTTATCAATTACAGGTACAGGAATTTTATATTCCACCCTATCTCTACCACTAAAACTGCTATAACTCCTCCTCTTCAGCTCTCTCCTACTCAGCTGAAATCTCATACTATCCCTCTATCTCACACTTAAGCTTAAACCACTACGAAGTTTTTCACTTCACCTATATCAATTTCTCTGATTACAAACTTTCAACTCCTTCCCGAGCTCTCCTACTTATTGGGACTTGCTACTATAACTCTTTCTCTCTAACTCAGACTGGAGCCAGTGGGCTCATAGGACGATATTCCACAGTCAATCACTCCTTTTCAAACACCCCATCACCACCCAAAACCTATCCCAATATCCTAAAATAAATGTTGCAGAATATCCCCTACCCAACTACCTATCCCAATATATCCTATCCAAACACCTACGGGCTGCAATATTGCAAAAGCCCGTGTCTGGCCAAAAGGGCCAGGCAATCTTCACAAACAAGAACATCAATCTAATAATACCAGATAAGTTTAAGCAGTAATTGGCTTTTGAAGAACGGCTAAAAATTACTCCAAACTGGGGCAAAACCCCCTCAAATCCAGAAAAACGAGCAGTCATATACCGTAGATTTATTTTAACTTTTTTTCAAAATAATATACTTTAATAAAAATGTAAATGTTTGTTTGTTAAAAATCGGACGAATTTCATTGCTTCATTACTTCTGCAATTTAGTGATATCAAGAAAATAATTGGTTGAAAAAAATATTTCCTAATATTCCAACCAATAACAAGAATCACAATTAGCTGAGTGAACGAGTTATTCTTGCTGCCAAGAAGAAAGACGACTTAGAAAATTAACAATATCATTCAGTCAAACATTCAAAGCGAGGCAGTCACATACAAGTCTGTTGACAGAGTTGTGAAAGCATAAGAAGTGGTTAATTATCCAACATATTTTTTTTTATTTACCCGATCTGGCAGGGATGGAACTTCACATACTGCTATTGAAAATCGGTATGCTAGTTATCACGTCCATGAAACTTTATATTATTCAGTCAAACATTTAAAGCGAGGCAGTCACATACAATTCTGTTGACAGTATTGTGGAAGCATAAGAAGCAGTTATTTATCCAACATAATTCTTTAAATTTACTCTATCTGCCAGGGATTCCACTTCACGTACTGCTATTGAAAATCGGTATTCTAGTTATCATGTTCCAGATTATCAACCAGCCATAGCTTTGTGATGGAACTCAGCTTACACTAATGAACCACGTCGTAGAAGCAGCCTTCTTTACAGGAATTTTCTAAGGGAAAAATATGCTCATTCCTGACATTACTATGACTCCAACAGATATGCCATTTCAATTTAAAAGATTGCAATTACCAATTTGATTTGCGTTTGCAATCACCATCATCATAGCTCAAGCCCACTCTTTAGCATTGTGCGTGTTAGATATAGACATTGATTGCTTCGCACATGGATAATTATCTGTCGTTTGTTCTAGAGTCGGTAAACCACACAAACTCTATATCCACACACAATGGAACAACCAAAAATATTGTATACCTACAAGAAATTTTAAATTAAACTTGTTAAAAACGTATGCTTTCTCTTTTCTTTCGTTTCCATTTAACCACAGCAATTTTTGGCCGGGTAGAGCTAATAATAATAATAATAATAATAATAATAATAATAATAATAATAATAATAATAATAATAATAATAATAATAATAATAATAATAATAATAATAATAATAATAAAGTGATACTAACCTTGAGGCCTTATAGCAAATTTTTTCACTTCATTATTGTGATGAAATTCATCTGAAATATATTATATGACAGAGAAATAATGGAAAAAATATTCCCATTGTATTAGTACGGTAACGATGGGACTAATCTACATTTTCAAATGTTAGAGACAGTTCTATTACTGGGCACTGTGCAGATAAGAAAAACTACCTAAAAAAAAGAAAAAAAAATAGGAAATAGAATAACTATCCAACACATTCTATCTCATTGTTGTTCCCCCTGTTTCTCATAAATTCCATTTACCTTGATTTGAAAGAAACAAAAATTCAACGAAGTAAATAGGATTTGTGTTTTGTCTTGCGTCTGTAAAATGAATAAATTGTCTTTTCTCTTACAAGCGGATTCATCATTCCCTAACATTATTCCAGCCTTCTCTCTCTCTCTCTCTCTCTCTCTCTCTCTCTCTCTCTCTCTCTCTCTCTCTCTCTCTCTCTCTCTCATGCAGAGGAGAACTCTTATCAATCCTTCTTAATTCGAAGCAGCATTTCAATGGTCACAGGATTTTTGAGTAAATAAATGTTTCAGGCACAAGACAGATTGCAAAAGGAAGTACGAGTGAAATTGAATTAGAGTCAGATGAAATTGCGTTATCTATCAGCAGTGAAACGAAACGAAGAAGCCTTCGGTTAAAAATTTAAAAATCGCAAAAATGTTGAACAGTTTAAGAACGATTGACTTTCGGCGTTCCTAGATTATTAAATTCTTTGAAGTAATATTTTCAACGAAAATATTGTTTTTACATCAGTATATTTTTTAATACAAATTTTATTGAATCTAGTGTGTGTGTTTACGGCTCTTGACTAATAAGATTAATCTTTATTAATAACAATCAGTGCTTAAAAAATAACCTATATCCCAACTACCTCCTTTTCATTCATATTTGATGGTACATATATCAACGTGCATGATGCTGTTTTTCGGGGGTATGAATGATTTTGTCTAATCATATCAATAAAGAAATTAACATTATTCCAGTCACGTTAAAGAATTACTAGTCTAATTCAGATTTTTTCCCAGAACTTCGACTTCACTTGACCCCAATTAGTTGAGAGCAAATTGTTCTTGGGATATATGTATTGACTGAATGGAATTCCTTGTGATATATCATTTTTGAAGGGAATTGTATTAAAGTATTAATTTGACTAGATTAATTTCAGTAACTGTACACTCTTTTGCCATATATTTCCATATTCATATGAAAGTTACACTTTTCTTTGTGGATTTCAAGATATTTTAATCTCTCTAACTATTTTTGAACAGGAAATGTTTTGATATTTGAAGCCTATATTTTGCTCTAGAAAAAATTTAGATTTTGAAACACTTTTGATTTACAAGGGAAACCTATATTACCAGTTGAATGTATTTAACAAAGGGGTTTTAGAATTTGAAGCCTTTTTTTGCTCATGATGCCTTTTGTGCTTTCGGGGAATATCTATGTTTTGAAGCTGCATATATTGCGGGCCCCTTTTTGCATTTGACGCCTTTTTGCACTTTTGAAGCTTTTTACGCTTCGTAGCCTGCTCGTGCTTTTGACACATCTTTGTGCTTTTGAAACCTTTTTGCTCCTTAAATGCGTTTTGTTATCAAGGGTCTTTTTCAGCTTTTGAAGCCTTTTCGTACGTAAAAAGTTTTATGTGGTCTTGAAGCCTGTTAGTTCTTTTAAGAACTTTTCGCGTGCTTTAAGTTTTTTTTTTTCTTTTTTTTATTTGTTTTTTTAAAGCCTTAACAAGATTTAAAAGTGATTTTTGTTTCCCAGGGATATTTTTTCTTTTTTCTCTTTTTTTTTCTTTTTGTGCTTTAGAAACTGTTTATGTTTTCATGACCAGTCTGTGCTTTTGAATCCTTTTTGGGTTTCTCAGATTTTAGAGTGCTGTTTGCTGTTTAAAGACTTTTTTTATTTGAAAGCTGGTTTTTAATCCTGCTTGTGGTATTGAAACATTGTTGTGCTTGTGAAGCTGTTTGCGCTTTCGAAGCCTGTTTTTGTTTTAGAGGCCTCCTTGTGCGCTTAAACCCTTTTTGTGCTTTAAATGTTCATTGAGTTTTCGAGGTTATTTTGACCTTTTGAATGTTTTTTGTACTTATGAAGCTTTCTGTGCTTTTGATACCAGTTTCTACTCTTGAAGTCTTGTTGTGCTTTCGAGGGTTTTTTGTGCTTCTAAAACATCATGATTTGAATTGATTTTGGTTTTCAAGGCCTATTTTTGCTTTTGAGGCGATTTATGTTTTGTGTCCTGATTGCACTTTTGAATCCATTTCGTGTTTATGACCCTTTTTGTGCTTCCAAAGCCTATTTGTGTTTTTGAGGACTCACTATCTTTGTGGAGCATTTTGTACTTTAAAAACATTTTCTGTTTTTCATGCCTGGTTGTGCTTTTGAAGCCATTTGTTTCTATGAGCTTATTTTTCAAGCCATTATTTGTGTCTTTGAATCGCTTTATGCTTCTGTAGCCTGTTTGTGATTTTGTACCAATTTGCGCATTCAAGGATTTCTGTGCCTTTAAAGCTGCTTATGCTATTGAATACTTTTTGGGACTTTTTGTTCTTTCGTTGACCATTTAGGATTTTTTTTCCTTTTTAAAGGACATTTATGTTTTCGAAGCCTGATTGGGTCTGAAGCCTTATCGTTCTTTGGAATTATTTTTTCTTTTGAGACCTGTTTGTGTTTTTGAAAATTAAGAGCGCTTTTTGTTTTCAATATGTGTTTATGCATTTCACGCCTTATTGCACTTTTGGAAAAGTTGTGTTTTCAAGGTCTGTTTGTGCTTTCAAAGTCTTTTTGCACTTCATAATACTTTATGCTTTTGAGGCCTATTTGTGCTTGGGAAGCCTTTTCTGTGCCTATGAAGCTTTTTGTGCTTTGGAGGCCTGTTTGTGCCTCAAAGCCCCATTGTGGTAATGATTTTTTTGAACTTTCTAAGCATGTTGGCGCTTATTTTTTTTGGGGGGGGGACTTTTTGTTCTTTCGATGACCATTTAGGATTTTTTTTTTCTTTTTAAAGGACATTTATGTTTTCGAAGCCTGATTGGGTCTGAAGCCTTATCGTTCTTTGGAATTATTTTCTTCTTTTGAGACCTGTTTGTGTTTTTGAAAATTAAGAACGCTTTTTGTTTTCAATATGTGTTTATGCATTTCACGCCTTATTGCACTTTTGGAAAAGTTGTGTTTTCAAGGTCTGTTTGTGCTTTCAAAGTCTTTTTGCACTTTATAATACTTTATGCTTTTGAGGCCTATTTGTGCTTGGGAAGCCTTTTCTGTGCCTATGAAGCTTTTTGTGCTTTGGAGGCCTGTTTGTGCCTCAAAGCCCCATCGTGGTAATGATCTTTTTGAACTTTCTAAGCATGTTGGCGCTTTTTTATTATTTATTTTTTTTTTATTTATTTTTTTTTTTTTTGGTACTTCAAATACTTTTTGTACTTTTAAGGGCTCATTACCTTTTCAAGAGTTTTTTGTGCTTCTCAAGCTTTTTGGGCTTTCGAGGCCTGTTTGTGATTTTGAAACTTATTTCTATTTTAAAAGAATTACTTTTTTAAGTCCTGTTTGTGCTTTTTGAAGCTTTTTGTGCTCCTGGACCTTTTAGAATTTTTGAGCCCTTTTGTTCTATCGAAGCCTGTTTTTATTTTGAAGCCTTTCAGTGTATTGGAAACTTTCTGACCTTATGAAGCTTTTCGTTCTTTCAAGTCATGTCCGTGCTTTAGAATTTTTTTATGGTCTAAAATTTTTAGTTTTCAACCTGTTTGTGCTTTTGAAACTTTTTGTACTTATAAACCTTTTTTTTTTTTTTTTTTTTTTTTGCGGTTGACGCCTGTTTTAGGTTTTGAACCTTTACGCTTTAACAGTTTTTGGTGCTTTTGAAATCTTTTCTCCACTTATGAAGCTCTTTGTGCTTTCGATACTTTTTTGTGCTTTTGAACTCTTTTTTATACTTATGAACCTCTTTTGTGTTTTCGAGACCTTTTTGTGCTGTTGAACTTTTCTGTACTCATGAAGGTTTCTGTGCTTTTGAGGCCTTTTTGTACTTATGAAACCTTTTGTGCTTTCGAGACATTTTTCTGCTTTTGAAGCCTCTTTTTCTTTTTTTTTTTTTTTTACTTATGGACCCTTTTGTGTTTCCGGGATCTTTTTGTGCTTTTAAAGCATTTTTTTTTCGTACTTATGAAGCTCTTTGTGCTTTCGAGACGTTTTTGTGCATTTAAAGTCTTTTTCTTTTTTTTTTTGTACTTGTGAGGATCTTTATGTTTTCGAGATCTTTTTAAGCTTTTAAAGCCTTTTTTTTCACTTAAGAAGCTCTTTATGTTTTCAAAAACTTTTTGTGCTTTTGAAGACTTTTTGTACTTATAAAGCTCTTTGTGTTTTTGAGATCTATTTGTGCTTTTGAAGCCATTTTTATACTCATGGAGCTTCTTGTATTTTCGAGACCTTTTAGTTCTTTTGAAAACTTTTCTGTACGTATAAAGGTTGTTGTATTTTCCAGACGATTTTATGCATTGAAGACTTATTTTATTTCAAAACTTTATGGGTTTTCGAGGCCGGTTTGTGCTTTACAAGCTTTAGTGTTTTCGAAGCCCTTTTTTTGGTCTTGATGATGTTTACAGTTGAAATATTTTTTCTCAATGTGTTTTTGAAAATATTTAGTGGTAAAATTATTTTTTAACAGCGTTACTCTAAAAAGCTTCTTTGAGACTTTTTGCAGAGAGAGAGAGAGAGAGAGAGAGAGAGAGAGAGAGAGAGAGAGAGAGAGAGATAGATAAGAGCATCTAGGATTTTGAGATAATATTAATCATCATGAAAACACTCAATTACACATTTTCGGATTTTCCTTACAAGAATCTTGTAATGAACACCCATAGTATCCACCGTGTAAACAAAAATAACGTCATTCAAGTTACGCAGCGAAGACACTTTTATAGTACAGTGTTTATGAGTTTATGAGTGTCCTCATAAGTCTATTAAACAAGTTGAAACGAAAATTTTCCGTTGCTCTGTGAAATTCCTTTTTGGAGCTACGAATAGAATAACTCGATGTCCAATCATTATCGCATTGAAGATGCAATCAGGCAGGCTTTCATTTGGAATGAAGGGTTTATAACTAGGTATTTTGTCTCTCTCTCTCTCTCTCTCTCTCTCTCTCTCTCTCTCTCTCTCTCTCTCTCTCTCTCTCTTTCGTGCTCCATGATTAGTCAAGTCACATTCTCGTTAATATTCACTCCAAAGCACGCTGGAATAAATATATTGGAAGTAGGAATTAATTTTATGTCGGGTCACTTTGGATGAATTTACTAAGCTTCGTTGGCAACATCGGTGTTAGCATGTAGCGCACATGTTTCATACACGCTTAGACACAGTAATGTTTTTTTTCTAGCTCTTCCCCGCAAAAATAATAGAATATTCTGTTTCTGCATTGATGAGGTGAATAGCCAGCTCTTAAGATGAGTTCCTCTCATCTAGCTACAAGATATGTATGTAAATTACGTAAGACTTTCATTGTTAATTTCATTGTATTCTTCATTCAAGTCATTAAATGTAAATTTACGTTATTTTTCTTAAGAATTACCAATTTATTTGAGGTATTTTTACAAAGTCTTACGTAACTTGTTTAAGAGTGCTATGTGTTCCAAACGACACATGAATGAGGGCTTATGTAAATATTTTTCTATAGTTTTATGAGGTATTTCGTCATTTTTGTGCCAAAATACGCAGTTCATGTATTTGCCACATGTTAGATTTTATCTTTTTTTTATTTTGATGACAAAGGTGGGCGTAGTTAGCTGAGAGAGAGTCGTTTCACTGCGTTGGTATATGCTCGAGAATTGCCTGAAAGCAAGGTTCGTCCCCCGGATTTTTTATCTAGATGTTAACCTTACACCGTTAGGCCGACGCCCAAGCTTCCAGATCTCGGACCTAGAATATTCTGGAAGAGGCTAATTCCTATGTAAGCACCCCCAGCGGTGCGTGAGGCAGAAGAGAAACAGCCTTCCTGTGAAAGAGCCAAAGTGCCTCCCTCTCTCTCTCTCTCTCTAGTACTTATAGTGTGTCCTCTCCAAAGAGATTCTGTGCGCCAGCGTATATCATATGTAGTGAGTTAAAATATTGCTGTAAAAATTGTCAGAAGTTTTAAATTTATTGGGTTGTGGTGAGTGTTGGTATTGTGTAAATCTTTGTAACTGGCCCGGGGAGATTTATGAAAAAACATGGAGTTACTAAGTTTATCAGTTACATTATGTAAGTTCTGTAAGAGTTTAAGCATTAGAGTGTAATTACATCTTTTCTCTTAGTCTAAGGTTTCATTCAGGTTTAATATATCAAGACACGTGATTTTAAAATTTTCAGAGCGTAACATTTTTGTCTTAATCCAAGTTTTCTTCAGACTTTATATTTCGAGTGATTTAATTTTTCTATGTAGATTATATCGGTGTTGTAATTTGTATAAAATATATTTATTTTTGTAAAGAGTAATATTTCAATCACCAGTGTTTATTTCATATACGCTCGTACCCTGTTAATGAATCGAAGTAAGAAGTTGTTTGAATAGTTCGTAATAATAATTACCCAGTTTTGTTTTGAGTGTACTTAAGAGACCTGTGGATATTCAGTGTTTTTGTATATTGCTGGCTGGGAGTTATATTATTGTCTAGGATCTGGGGTATTAATATTTTCAAGTGTAATAGATCTAATGTAAAGAGAAACTGGTGAGTTTGGAACTCGAAAGGTTGTATGGCTTGCCAGCCGTAATATATATAATATTATATTTTGGTTCCCTGACACAGGACCATCATCTAATAACAGATTAAAATCAAGATAAGCAGAGGATGGAGAGCTTTTGGAAAAAATTGTATTTTCAAAAGTAAAAGGCCCCTTTCTCTAAAAGGGAAAGTATTTACTGAGATGGTCCGACCACTTTAAACTGATGCTTGAGAAACTTGGACCCCTTAGAAGCTAGATGCAACTCAAACAGGTATGGAAAGAATAATGATGGGAATAACAATAAGATTCAGGAAAAAGAGCAACATTGATACTAAAACTTACTGAGGTAGAGGATATTCTAACAACATATAACAAAAATAAATGGAAAGTGAGCAATGCATATAATAAGAATGACAAATAATAAATGGATATTAGGAATAATAGAACGGGTCCCTAGAGATTGCAAAGGAAGCAGGGTAAGAAAGAGCAGACGAAGGATTGACAAAATAAGGTGAAAATAACATGTCTGAGGACCTTGTTCTGCTGTGGACTACTAACGACTGATAATATATATATATATATATATATATATATATATATATATATATATATATATATATATATATATATATATATATATATAGATAGATAGATAGATAGATAGATAGATAGATAGATATATGGATATATATATATATATATATATATATATATATATATATATATATATATATAATATATATATATATATATATATATATACATATATAATATATATATATATATATATATATATATATATATGTATATATATATATATATATATATATATATTTTATATATATATATATGTATATATATATATATATATATATATATATATATTTATATACATACATACATATATATATATACACATATATATATATATATATATATATATATATATATATATATATATGTTTGTGTGTACATACATACTATATATATATATATATATATATATATATATATATATATATATATATATATATATATATATATATATATACTGTATATATATACATATATATATATATATATATATATATATATATATATATATATATATATGTATGTATATATATATATATATATGTGTGTGTGTGTGTATGTGTCTGTGTGTGTTTGTGTGTGTGAATATAGGTACTTGTGTGTATAATTAGATTACATGTGCATAAAAGTAACTATTGCAACAATTCCAGGTAAGTAAACCCAGTTAAAATGAACAAACTCTCTCTCTCTCTCTCTCTCTCTCTCTCTCTCTCTCTCTCTCTCTCTCTCTCTCTCTCTCTCTCTCTCTCTCTCTCTCATCCCAAAGTGGATCACCAATAAATGACGTGATGTAACCTTGTCTCATTTTCAAACCAAGGCTGATACACACACGTGCACACACACAGATATCAATTCCACAATCTTTCTCTCTAGTCTCTTTAGAGTAAGCATACAATATATTTTCAGGACAACTGATCTAAGAGTCATGCCTCTTTAATTATTGCAATTAATTAGATCTTTTTTTTTTTTTTTTTGGCCATTTTCACCAACACTCCTAGCTACTACTCATCAGGTTTTGTCTCTTCACGCCACATTTTATAAAATAATCTTGTATGAATTATGGGAGTCACTTTATTTTCGGCCAATGTCATCTCAGCTGTTATTCCACCGTATCCAAGACCTTTCCTTCTTTTGAGATTTCTAATGATAGCTTCGACTTCAACCACACCGAGTTTATGCATTTGCATATTGAGACCTTTTTCAGCTTCAGGTATATCAATCAAAATATTCCCATCATATATTCTATTCATGACCTCACTAAAGTGATACATTCAACTTTGCCTATCTTCGTCTTCTATTGTTGTAACATACGCCATCTATTTCTTTTTTTATGGGTATATTCTTCCTCTTCTTTGCCCCCGTGGGGATTCCATTAACAATTTTCTGAGCAATTCTTATAGCATAGGCAGCTCCTGAATTCATTGCATAGTCAGCCTTGTCTCATTTCCGGTTTAGATATTCTTTCAGTCATTCCTGGCTTTTCTTTTGACCTCACTATCAAAACTGAATGCTTAGCAGTCTCAACCTTATAATTTTCATAAATTCCTCTAAAACATTCAACAATCAATTTCTGTCCTAGTTTCTTTTTTATCACATCCCAAGTATCATTTGATAACCATGGCTTTCTCCTTGTAACTGCACATCCCAAAATTTCACTACAAACTGACTGATAAATGTTCATATCACACCATTTGTCATTAATTGTCTGCTCTTCGTGGCTTATATGTGTGTGTGTATGTGCGCGCTCACATAGGGTGTGGCAAAAAGAAAGAAAGATATATATATACATATATATATATATATATATATATATATATATATATATATATTTATATATATATATATATATATATATATATATATATATATATACTTATGTATGCATACCTGTATACATATATATATATATATATATATATATATATATATATATATATATATATATATATATATATGTATATATATATATATATATATATATTTATTTATTTATATATATACATATATATATATATATATATATATATATATATATATATATATATATATATGTATATGTATACATAGATATATATATATATGTATATATATATATATATATATATATATATATATATGTGTGTGTGTGTGCGTGTATATATATATATTATATATATATATATATATATATATATATATATATATATATATATATATATATATATATATATTTCTATGAAAACGTGTGAAATAGAGACTCCTTTATTCGACATAGGTAATATAAAATTGTATTATTATTATTATTATTATTATTATTATTATTATTATTATTATTACCTACTTACTTACTTACTTACTTACTGAGCTAACACCTTAGTTGGAAAAGCAGGATGCTATAAGCCCAAGGGCTCCAACAGTGAAAATAGCCCAGTGAGGATATGAAATAAGTAAAAACTAAAAGAGAAGTTTAAGAACAATAATAACATTAAAACAAATCTTTCATATATAAAATATAAAAACTTCAAAATAACAAGCGGATGAAAAATTCAAAATAACAAGAGGAAGACAAACAAGATAGAATAGTGTGGCTGAGTATACCCTCAAGCAAGAGAAGTCTGCCCCAAGACAGTGGAAGATCATGGTACAGAGGCCATGGCACTACCCATTATTCTGTGAATAATGATTTGATTTAGGAGTGTCCTTCTCCTAGAAGAGCTGGTTACCACAGATAAAGTCTCTTCTACCCTTATAAGAGGAAAGTTGCCACTGTACAATTACAGTGCAATGATTAACCTCTTGAGAGAAGAAGAATTGTGTGGTAAATTTATTGTTGCCATGCGAATGAAGAAAGTGGAGAATGTGTAAAGAATAGGCCAGACTATTCTGTGCATGTGTGTAAAGAGGAAATGAGCCGTAACCAGAGAGAGGGATTAAAGGTGGCACTGTATGGCCAGTCAAAGGACCCAATAACTCCCTACTGGTAGTATCTCAACGGGTGGCTGGTGCCTTAGCCAACATACTACCTACTACATAATTAATATTACCGTGTATTCAGTGTATTTTCATTATTCAAGAAGGATGTATTTAGTACACTTTTTTCGTAGAATATTAAATAAAGAAGAATCTAATGCTTTTATCTTTAACTAAGCATCTGATAACTTTTTCTTTAGTCTAATTTTTGTAATATTTCCTCAGAAATTCCGTTATTAAAACGAGAAGAAAAACAAAAACGTTGATGATGCTAGAAAGGATATTTATTTATTTATTATTTTTTTTTTTTTGGTTTAGAGTGAAGGTCGAAGATACAGGAGTGCTAAGGGGGGTGGGGGGGGGTGGAGAAGGTCATTCGACAAATTTACCTTTGAGAAATACATTCTGTTTGTTTCTTATGCAAATGCACAAAATAATGGTCTTATTGAGAAAGTCTTTTAAGGTTTTCTGTGATCAATCAAATCTAAAAAATATTTTGATTCTTTCATTCTGCCTTGTTTAGAGTATTGTTCTCTTCTCTGGTGTTTAGCTGCTGAATCCAATCTTAATTTTTCAAGAAAAAAACTCTTTGTATATTAAACTTCCTATTCCTGATGTAGATATCAATCTTTGGCACCATCTTTCAGTTAGTACTATATGCGTGTTGTATTAGATTTTTCATCATTATGACCATCATTTACATTCATATCTTCCCAAACTTTACCATCATGTACATTGTACTAGGTATGCAATTATTTTTAACACTCTTGCCTTTTCCATCTTGAGGCTCAATACTAGCCAGTATTCTAGAAGTTTTATTCAAGTTTGACGAAATTGTGGAATGATCTACCTAATCAGGCAATTAAATCGGTAGAATATGAAAAGTTCAAACGTAGTGTATATTTCTGTTGAACCGGCTTACATTACCTAAGTCTCTCTTCATAGTTTATATATGACAGATATATTTCAACGTTGTTAAGGATAAGATAATAGATATTTCTTATTTGTTTACTTCACATGTAGTTTATTTATTTCCTTATTTCTTTTCCTCACAGAGCTATTCTTCCCTGTTGGGCCCTTGTGCTTATAGCACCCTGCTATCCCCACAGGGATTGCCGCTTAGCTAATAATAATAATAATAATAATAATAATAATAATAATAATAATAATAATGATAATAATAGGGAGTAAAACCTTTCGAAACATGCAACTGTAAACTGTTGTTTCCTTTTACCTGATTTGTATACTTAGTATCAAAACTCTATACGGGTCTTATCCTGATTTATTCTACCAACAAGGAAGAATGTTTTTTTGTCCAACTAACGGAGGAATTAAGTAATTCTGAGAAGATCATCAGAACTACCGAGAAAATAGAATACAAAATTAATGCTACTGGGGCAGCAATTAGGTTTCATGAATCATTCCTTTCCCACCTAGTGTTGTATCTTAGCAAGTAATAATAATAATAAAAATAATAATAATAATAATAATAATAATGATGATGATAAAGAAGGTCTACTACCTAAATCTAATAATAATAATAATAATAATAATAATAATAATAATAATAATAATAATAATAATAATAATAATAAACCCTGTTTTTTTTTTAGTAATTTCCATTAAATACAAATTAGGTGTTATTAACGGTTAAATCTAAAAGCTTTCTGAAATCATTTTCATTCAAACCACTGAAGTTGTCGTTATTGTCATATGTGAGATTTGTAATTATATTAATAGTTTCCTGAACCGGTACATTTGTATATAGTGACGTTATATCTAGACTTACAATATAGTTTTCTTCAGTTATTTGGGTATCTTTAATGTCATTAGAAAATTTATAGGTGTTTTCCAGGGAGTATTCCTTTTTAGCTATTTGTTTATTTCGGGAATTAAGAATTTTGCTAATTCATAATTGTGAGTTTTAAAAGATGACAATACTGGCCTTAGTGGTATATTTGCCTTTTGTATTTGTGGAAGGCCATACATAATGTCTGGATTACATCCGCTGCTATATAATGTTTTGTATTCTATTTCATTAATGTTTTTCTGGTTCAATAATTTCTTTAAAAATCTATTTAATCGGTCTTCTAACAAAAGGGTATTTTTGAAAGGGTCTTCATATCTTAACTTTTCAAATGTGAAAGGGTCATTGAGAATGGATTCCATTTCCGTAAGATAGTCTTGTTTGCTCATAATGACCACGCCTCTTCCTTTGTCCGGTTTACATATTATCATGTTTTCATCCCTTTTCAAGTTTTTCATAATTTTGAGATCCGACTCTGTTATTATATCAAAGCTTACCTTCTCAGATTGTTTGAACAATTTAAGGGTGTTAGACATTAGTGTTTTTAAGTCTGTTATAAGGTCACCCGGATGAAATTTGTCACCAATTGGATAATTCATGAGTTTACAATACATGGATTTTAAAGAGGAAGAACATTTTAAATTTGATACCCTTGGAGATAGACCATGTTCCAGTCCAAAGGATAACAACCATTTCTCCTTATTGGAAAATGATCTGTTTGACAGGTTTATAATTACACAATGAGAGTCTAAACAAGGTGGTTTATAAAATGCCCCTAAATCATACAATTTTCGTGCATGATTAACAGATATTTGGTACTTAAATCTATCTACATTTTTATGAATGTAATGTAATATATGATTGAAATCAATAGAAGATAACACATTTTTTACAGTTTCATAGCATCTCATTAAATTTAATTTGTGTCTTTCAACTATATTCCTCTTCTGGTCGAGCTCCTGTAATATCAAAGTTTTTGCCATTTTCTGTAGAAGTCCTTCGGTTGTAATTCTCTTCTATGTGGTTTAAATCTCCCAAATTTCGGTATGACGTTATAGAGCTGACATTTTTCCAGGAACGTAACGTCATCCCGAAAATTGCGAGATTTAAACTACATAGAAGAGAATTACGACAGAAGGACTTCTACAGAAAATGGCAAAAAACTTTGATTATACCCTGTAGGAGACGATATAACTTATTTATGTCTGTTCTTCTTAATAGGTAATTATATTGACACATTACAGTTTTGTATTCTACCCATGTACTTCCAGTTTTTTACCCGATTCCATTTTCTTTATTTACATCTTTTTTCCTCTTTTTCTCTAAAGTCTCCCCATCAAACAAAGGAGATCAGTCTTAAACAGTAATAGTCTTTTTGACCAGTGAACAAATGGTATCATATTCACATTTCCCCACCCTATTATATATGGCCATAAGGTAGTCAGCACACATAGCAACTAACGTATATCACAGGGAATATTGATAGCATCATTTGTTTTCTTTGTAACTTTTTCAATAAAATCAAAAGGAGAGAAGATTGATTTATGTGTAAAGTTTATTTTCTTTACCACTGCATGTTTCTGTAGAGGCAGTCTAAACGTAATAAGTTTGTGCAGTGGATAGTGCACTTCTCTTTTACATGTATATCAGATACAATGTTTTTTATTCCTTCACTTAAAATTATGTTCAATGTATGCCCAGTCAAAGAATTGTATAGTCAATATCATTTACCAATTGATATGATTCTAAGAATTGCTGCGTCATCCATCCAAAGATTGAAGTCTCCACAAATAACTAATTCATCTTTTATGATAATCATCTCAATGAGCACACTGAAATCTTCAAAGAAGATACTAGTATTCGTTCTTGGAGGTTTGTAAACTGTCATAATGGATATTTTTTTGTTTTTGTGCCTAAAGTTTATTTCTATGTATTAAAAGCTTGTTACACTAGTTCTTTTTAACATCTTGAGATTTGAGTATCTCTTGTGAATGTAGAGCCCGGCCCCACCTCACCAGACCTGCTTTCTCTCAGAATATAAAAGAAAGCATGTTTGCTAGGGTCATTTCAGTGATCTTATTTAACATGTTTCAGATAATGCTAATATATCCAAATATTTCTCATTTATCAATTCTTGAATTTGAATAGTTTTATTACCAACAGATTGTAAACATACATAGCCACAGTTTATGACATCCTTAGTATCCATGGTAAGTATTTTCTGCTAGTCTTTTCAATTCCAAATCGTAATCTTTACATTCTTTTCATTCACTGTGTGGTCATTTGGTGTTTTTTAACTTGGTGCAGCTTATACATTTTACCTATTACAAATTAGTCTTTGGTGGAATGTTTTTTTTTTTTTTTTTTTTTTTTTTTTAGCAGACTTTCTCATCAGTCTTAAACTTGCAATCTTTTTCAAAATGTCCATACCTCTGACAGTGGTACCAGGTGATCACATGATACCTATCACGTTTGTTAGAAGTAGGCTACCCCATCACAGCATAACTTTGTCACCATTATTATGAATAGCCTTCCGAACTTCACATTTCAACAAGTAGTGGGTGGTCCCACCTTCACCACTTTTCTTGAATACCAGACTTAGCTTCTTTTTTATGTTTTGAATATGGTCCAGGCAACGATTTCTTTGAATCAAATCATAAACTACTTCATCGCTGTCATTGTATACATTGCATATCATTATTTCAGGTTTTAGTTTTCCATGTTTCCTTGCCTTGGTGTTGGCAACCGTGGCCTAAATCTCGTTTGCTGCTTCATCTCTGATCTTTTCGTCCGCATAGTTTACAACATTTCCATTTGAAGTTGACCTCGTATATAGAATTGGAATGTCTTTAAGTGCATGGTGAACCTCATTTATTCTGTCGGTGATTTTATTGGATGCTTTAGTCAATTTAATTACAAGTAGATTTTTTTCCATCGCTAGATCATCAACTTTCTGTAAGATCAGTGGTCTGAGTGGAATTTCCTGCGTCCGCAGTGAGTCCCTCAATTTGGTATTCTAATTCAGCGATTTTCTCTTCATGTTCATTTATATAAAGGTATTTCATTTTCATATAGTTGTCTTAATCAAACTGGTTTCATCTAAACAGTGTGGACAAATTCATATAAAGTTTGTTATGGCTTGATCATTGAAGTTTTCAGCCACATCTTATCCACTTTTTTTAAGTCTCCATTCGACAATCCACACAGGGGTAACCAGCTATGGTGTACTTTTACATTTCACTTTAGTCTCTTCATAAGATTAACTAACATTCTCAAAGCTTTAACAAATGGGAAATATAAGCTCAAACACAGCTCAGGAAGAGAATTCTTCAGTAGAGCTTAGATAACAATTGTAATTGCTAACACATAGCTAGCGAAAGCTGGTGAGTGCGGTTGAGTAAGGTTGCTCATCTGCCTGTCAATGACTCCTCAATTTTGACCTTCATCACAAGTCTGTGAATACTTGTTGCTAAGAAGGGAAGTTTAACTTTAAAGAACTCTAGTTTATGTAGCTGGGGATGAGTAAGCTGATATGGCCTAGCCTGTACTTGGTAACTACCTGGTCCATAGTCAAGGAGGAACCCATCCCTCCAAAGAAAAGAACAGTCCAGAAAGAAATACTAGGCAAATAGTGATCAATGGGTTAGCATACATTCCACCATCTTCCCCCTCGGGGATGATGGAAAAACACTTCATTTAAATCTAGTCTTAAAGAATGGAGCTCCAGAGTGTAGCTTACTAGCATCAAGTCAGATCGAACAAGTAATGGTACAAATACTTCATGCCCAAGAGAGTGTAAAGGCAAATAAAGTAGAAGAGCCGGTTACTCTTTCATTCCAGATTTACATTTACACATTACCATAAACACCTTGCTTTCTGTCCTAAATAGGAGATAGGCTGGCTACGCAACTACTTGATTAGTCACCACAGGACTAGGAACAAAATTAGTGAGGTGTTTATAGGAACACTTGCAAATAAAGTAAATGATTTTTGTTTGGTTCTTCCAAACTCCAGCCTTTAACCTGGCTGACTGCAAGATTTCTCTTGAATGCAATTATGTGTCCTATACCACTAACTTAGGGCGCTCTATTCCTAATTGGTACCTCGAACTTTAAAGTAGTCAAGGCATACACTCTACGGATTACTTAACAAAGCCAGAAAGAGATAGTGTTCTTCAACCACTTTTCCTTGGTTTAGCCAGTGCTACGGAAGAGGTGCCGATACTCAGGTCTGAGATGCCAAGTTTCTTCAGATAGCGATGCAGACCCTTCATAGAAAACAAAAGCATCTCTCAATTACCAGTGGATGGAGAAAGTTTCAAAACTCCGGTCATGAACAGATAGGTTCAAAGTTTTGACCACGAACTCTGTCACAAATTTAAAATAGACCTCTGATCACGCAACTCCCATACTTACTTTGCCTCTGCTGAGGCTAACAAAAACATAGTCTTGATCATCTATTATCTGACTAATGACCTTCTCAAAGGTTTGTACAAGGTAAGTGCAATAGCCTTGAGATCAAAGCTCATGTCCCAATCCTGATCCGGAGATCCATGGCTTGCTCAAACTGTTTCTATCTCCTCACAGGCATGCACAACTCCCATGAAGAGAAGTCTGTGCCCTTCAGTCAAAAGACTATACTCAAGGCTGAGATGTAACATTTTACAGTCCCAACAAAGAAATTTGATATCTCTGTGAGATGGTGGAAAGTCTTCATTGGTGAGGCACAAGCAATTCTGTGGATTCGTAGTACCTCAGGGAAGTGTTATCCATAGGAGTAGTTCTCACATACCCTCAACTAGAAAAATCAACAGATTTGGATACCTCTCATCATATAACTTTTTGGAACCCACCAAAGTCTAGGTGTCCAGGTAATCAAATGGGTATTGTAAGGTCTCTTTAATAATGACCCATAAGTCTGGAACAGGGGAGCAAAACACAATGAGCTTTCATTTTAACAGCGTGGTGAACATGTCGATTCTAATTGATCCCCAAAGGGCAAGGAGCCTCTGCATTATGCAAGGGTGTCTGGAACATTTTATTCCTACCGCCTGTTCTTGGCAGCCGAGTAGGCCTGCTATAGTTCGTTGGTAGCATGGTGTAATTTTCAAGCGTAACAGATCTCTCTCTCTCTCTCTCTCTCTCTCTCTCTCTCTCTCTCTCTCTCTCTCTCTCTCTCTCTCTCTCTCTCTCTCTCTCTCTATATATATATATATATATATATATATATATATATATATATATATATATATATATATATATATATATATATATATATATATATGTATATATATATATATATATATATATATATATATATATATATATATATATATATATATATATATATATATATATATATATATATATATATATATATATATATATATATATATATATATATATATATATATATATATATATATATATATATATATATATATATATATATATATATATATATATATATATATATATATATGTATACATATATATACACATATATGTGTGTGAAATTGCATATATGAAAAGATCATATCCATAAATGATACCATACCACGTTAATTTCTAATCTCTGCGGGGCTTTATGGAGCATATCTGCTGCATTAGTATTGGGACTCTTACCAAATTGCTTCTGAGATGTTTGCTTTCTAAAATCAAATATTCACTGTTAGATGCATAATAGTTATTTAACTAATAACTCATTTTTAACCATAAATCCTTTCCGTTTGGTAAAATATATTAAATTAAACTATTATATGTTGTGTATCCTTGTAACTCCAGTTGGCATATTTGATAACTAAGTTAAAATAAATCTTTCATTCTAATTAGCTGTAAATCCTAATTCATTATAAATTTTGATATTCCCCTTTTTTAGTTTATTCTTTATTCATCAGTAATTTTTGTGGGATGGAAATTCTGGTGTTTGTAACATACTGTATTATATTCTACGGTTGCAGCATAGCTAATCTATGATAAATATGTAAATGCTCGTTTGTTAAAAATCTTTAATCTCCGAACATCCTCCACTGATTGTGTTGGAATTTTTGTAAAATGTTGCCTTCGAATACGTGCATGTTTTTAATCACCTACTACTGCTAACCACCCCATCCACAGCCCAAGTATTACTCTAAACCGGGGCAGAACCCCCTCAAACCCAGAAAAACGGGTAGTCCTCCAACGTAGATTTATTTTAACTTTTTCAAAATAATCTATTCTAATAAAAATGTAAAAGTTTGTAAAATCGGACGAATTTCGTTGCTTCATAATTTCTGCAATTTAGTGACAACAAGAAAAGAATTGGTTGAAAGAGTATTACCAAATATTCAAACCAATAACAAGAATCGTGATTAGCAGAGTGAACGAGCTATTCTTGCTGCCAAGAAGAAAGACGTCTAAGAAAATTAACAATATCATTCAGTCAAACATTCAAAGCGAGGCAGTGTGACGGGCCGAGAGAGGAGTTGTGAACTCAAAGGCAGATTGGAAACGACTGAGTTATTTATTAAGGAACACTCTTCTTTATATACAAAACCTCAAGGCAACAGGACATGACCTGTTCGAGAGACAGATAATGTTACTGAGCAAAACGGAGACATGATCATTCAGGTTCTTTTTAGTGCGAGGGAAGAGCGCAGATACAACCATAATATATACAAAACAATTATGTACAATTGTGTGACACACGGTTGGTACAGCAGTCACATACAAGTCTGTTGACAGAGTTGTGGAAGCATAAGAAGCGGTTAATTATCCAACATATTTTTTTTTCATTTACCCGATCTGGCAGGGATGGAACTTCACATACTACTATTGAAAATCGGTATGCTAATTATCATGTTGCAGAATATCAACCAGCCATAGCTTTGTGATGGAACTCGGCATACACTAATGAACTACGACGTAGAAGCAGCCATCTTGACAGGAATTTTCAGAGGTGAAAATACCTTCATTCCTGGCATTACTATGACTCCAACAGATATGCCATTTCAATTTAAAAGATTGCAATTACCAATTTGATTTGCGTTTGCTATCACCATCACCAAAGCTTAAGCCCAATCTTTAGCGTTGTACTTTTTAGATATAGACATTGATTGCTTCGCACATGGATAGTTATCTGTCATGTGTTTTAAAGTCGGTAAACCAAACAAACTCTATATCCGCACACACAATGGAACAACCAAAAATATTATATATCCACAAAAACTGTGAAATTAAACATTTTAGAAACGTGTGCTTTCTCCTTTCTTTCGTTTACTTTTAACCAGACTGAGCCACAGCAACGCGAGGCCCAATACAGGTAATAATAATAATAATAATAATAATAATAATAATAATAATAATAATAATAATAATAATAATAATAACCTTGAAGCCTAATAGAAAATTTTCCCACTTCATTATTGTAATGAAATTAATCTGAAATATATTACATAATAGAGAAATAAAGAAAAAAATCTTGCAATTAAATTAGCACAGAAACGATGGGACTAACTTGCATTTGCAAATATTAGAGACAGTTATGTAACTGGGCACGGTGAAGTTAAGGAAAACTAGCCCAAAAAAAGCAAAAAGAATAACTATCTAACACATTCTATCTCATTGTTGTTTCCCCTGTTACTGAGACATACATTCCATTTACTTGGAGTTAAAAAAAAAAAAATCAACGATGGAAATAGGATTTGTGTTGTGTCTTACGTCTGTGAATTGCATAAATTGTCTTTTCACTTACAAGTGGATTCATCATTCCCTAACCTTATTTCAGCTCTCTCTCTCTCTCTCTCTCTCTCTCTCTCTCTCTCTCTCTCTCTCTCTCTCTCTCTCTCTCTCTCTCTCTCATGCAGAGGAGAACGCGTATCAATCCTTCTTAATTCGAAGCAGCATTTCAGTGGTCACGGGATATTTGAGTAAATAAATGCTTCAGGCACAAGACAGATTGCAAAAGGAAGTGCGAATGAGATTGGATTAGAGTCAGATGAAATTGTGTTATCTATCAGCAATGAAACGAAACGAAGAAGCCTTCAGTTAAAAATTAAAACAACGCAGAACAGTTTAAGAACGATTGACTTTCGGTGTTCCTAGATTATTAAATTCTTTGAAGCGATATTTTCGATGGAGATATCTTTTTAACATCAGGATGTTTTTTATATAAAAATTTTATTACTCTAGTGTGTGTTTAAGGCTCTTGGCTAACAAGCTTAATTTTTGTCAATAATAAGTAGTTCTTAGAAAATAATCTATGTCCCAAATACCTCATTATCATTCATATTTGATGGTCCATGATACACTTTTTCGGAAGTGTGAATTATTTTGTCTAATTATATCAATAAAGAAATTAACGTCATTTCATTCACGTCGAAGAATGACCTCTTAGTATAATTTAGTTTTTTCATAGATCTTCGACTTCGCCAGATACAAATTAGTTGAAATCAAATTGAATTCCAGTAACTGTACAGTCCTTTGCCATATATTTGCATATTCATATGAAAGTTACCTTTTCTTTATGTATTTCAATATATTTTGACTTTTTCTAACTATTTTTTAACAGGAAAGGTTTTGACATTTGATACTTTTATTTTGCTCTAAGAAATTTTTAGGTTTTAAAGCACTTTTCATTCACGCTGGAAACCTTTATTAACTTTGTAATACTTTTAGCAAAGGGGTTTTAGAATTTGAAGACTTTTTGTGCTATTAAGGCTTTTTGTGATTTCGTGGAATATCTATGTTTTAGAAGCTGCATTTATTTCAACGCGTTTTTGCCTTTGACGCCTTTTTGTACTTTTGAAGCTTTTTACCTCCGTGGCATGCTCGTCCTTTTGAAATTTTTTATGCTTGTGAAGCTTTTTATATCTTCAAAGCCTGTTTGTGCTTTTGTCGTATCTGTGTGCTTTAGAAACCCGTTTGGCTCATTAAATGCTTTTTGTGTAAGCAAGGTTTTTTTTTCAGCCTTTGAAGCCTTCTCGTACGTAGGAAGCTTTATGCACTTTAAAAGCCAGATTGTGCTTTTTAAGTTTGTCTGTGTTTTAAAAGCTTTTTGTATTCTTTGCATGTTTGTGCTTTCAAAGCCATTATGTGATTTGCTAGAGATTTTTGTTTCCCAAGGATATTTTGGGTTCTGAAGCGAGTTTCTTTTTTCTTTCTTTCTTTTTTTTTTTTTTTTTTTTTTTTTTTTGCTTTAGAAACGGTTTATGTTTTCATGGCCAGTTTGTGATTTTGAATCCTTTTGGGGCTCGTGAGTTTTTTAGGGTGCTGTTTGCGGTTAAAAGCCTTATTGTGATTTAAAAGCTACTTTCGTAAGCCTGTTTGTGCCATTGAAACATTTTTGTGCTTATAAAACTGTTAACGCTTGAAAAGCCTGATTATGTTTTTGAGGCCTCCTTGTGCGTTTAAACCCTTTTGAGCTTTAAATTATTCAAAGGTTTAAAGGTCGCTCATGAATGGCAGAGGCAAGGGACATTGACATTGACCTAGCAATCAAGACAATGCCCTAAAGACTGACCGCATATTATATGATCAGCGCCCAAGCCTCATCTGCACCCAAGCTAGGACCAGGGAGGGCTAGGCAGTGGCTGCTGATGTCTCAGCAGATAGACCTTTAGGCTCCCCCAAACACCCCAACCTTAGCTCACAAAGATGGTAAGGTTGCAGACAATAATGGCACTAACGAGTCTCAGCGGGACTCGAACCCCCGACTGGCAAACATTAGGCAGAGACGTTACCAATCAGGCCACAGGGCTTTCATGGCTATTTTGACCTTTTGAGGCCTTTTTGTACTTATGAAGCTTTCTGTGCTTTTGATACCAGTTTGTACTCTTGAAGTCTTGTCACAAGTAAAAAATATGTTTAGATACCTAGATATTTGAATGATGGTTTTTGAACTCTGTCGCTGTTTTGCTTAGCCTATCAGATGCATGGCGCCTGACAAATGATGATTAGACCCTTTTGTTGTTTTCAAATTCTTCGTTACAGGCAAGGAAGGTGGAGGGAGCAGCAAAGAGAGTCCATTGACATAGATCTGAGAGGTATACCCATAACTAGGACCCCCTAGGCAAGATGGGATCGACCCCCTAAGGCGCCCATGAACGACACCGCCCAAGATAACTACGCCTTGGTGCAGTTTTAAAGATAGTCACGACTAACAGCTAACGTCCATTCCTATTGGTGCCCTTTAAAGATAAGAACCATTTATTTTTATAATGTAAATTGATAAGTCCCCCTTTCCTGTGGATCTCTCCGCCGTCCGAGCCTAAGTTTGTATTATGTAAACCGGGGAGAGGGGACGTAGAGTGAGAACCAGTATGGTGCGGTTACATCACCTGTCACTGCCACCTATAGGCGAGACAAGCCCTCCAAACCCCGAGCAATGTAGGGGAAATAAGAACGCACAGACTATGTGTGTTAAGACAGTTAAATTTGAGTCCTACTCGTGAGTGGGCCACCCTCACGGGGCCCACCGGCCATGGTAAGCCTACCACTGCCATGGCGGACGTCCATAGGCCATAAGACGTCTAATAGTTTCTTTTAGTTATTATCAAAGTTCTCCCTGTCCGCTCTCCCCGTAAATTCCATTTTATCTGACTGATGAAATCATTTAAGAGCCAGCGAGAAACTTTGTAGTCTTCCGTTATGCACCCTCAAGATTTAAAGTTCTATTTCACTCGCTTTGAAGAAGATTTCTGCTCATTTTATTTGTAAAAATTAATTTAGACAATAAATCCTTTTACGAGATTACACTCGTCTAACTCAACGCCTCTTATCATGTACTATTATTTGGTAATTACCCCACGCCCATATGACAAATTTGGTGGCTTTACGGTAGGATAAAGAGGATTAAAAACAAGTGTGATAATGAGGAAAATAATTTACTTTAGACATGAAGAGATACGCAGATGAAAAACGAGAAGTAAGAAAGAGACATTTCGGGGAAGGCGGGAAAAAAAGAAGTTGAACATAGCTGAAGAAGACAAATGACGAATGGATGTCCTTAGAAAGATCGAGAAGAAAATCATGACGATGATGTCGAGGATAGTAGCCGAGGATAGTAGGCCCCTTAGCGCCCTTCCATCGAGACGAGCGGGCTGAAACAGACAGCGCCAAACTTCCAAAGGGAGGAAACTGTACTGAAACACACTCGTCCTCGAGAGGAGGACACGACAACAATCCTGTTGGAAAAAAAGACAGCACGCCCTCATGTACACCCAAAATTGCCGTTTTGTTCAGTTTCCCGTCGCGGGAGCAACAGCAACAGCATCCGAAATGACGACCCAGGACCCTACTATGGACTCTATCAACAGAAGCAGTTGGAGTGCTTCTAATTGCCCTAACTGTATAGGATTTCATCGTCGAAGCAACAGCAGCGGGCGCATTAATAGAAATGGCGCGCCCACAAAGGCCAAGGAGAATCCCAAAAATTGGAAGAGGTCCCAGACAGAATCTGTAGGACAAGGGAACCAAGGTGACCCACAGCAATCAACTCGCACATAAGTTGAGTAACGTGGTACAAAATCTGTAGTTTTATGATTAACTAATATGTTTTGAGATTTTGTAGAAGTGTGTAGAGTAACGAAGTTATCATTCCGTTTTCTTTACATAATGTTAAAGTTAAATGAAAGAACACTAGTTTTGATTGAAGAAAGTAACCAGTCGAGTAAGATGTTTTCAGTGTTGAAGCTTCGAGTAAAGATTAACTTTTCTTTTCTCAAAAGAAGAAAATAGTATTGATTTTTTTGCTTTGTGGATAAATAAGAAATTGTTTCTTATGCTGTATGAACTATAAGTTTTCATTGCATAGTTTCTTTGTTCTATAGTATTTTAAGTTTGTTTTTGAGACCTTTGTTGTCAAACGTGTTAAATGTGTTTCTTGGAAAAGAAGTAGAGTCACATGTTGAAATAATTCTGTTAACAATGATAAGTTGTTTAATTTAAGAGAAAAACTGTTTCAGTCATAATCGAAATGTAGAAAGTTTGTAAATTCAGTGTTAAGACATAATTTATGATGTTCTTTATGATGTCCCTTTTGAGTATGTCCTTTGTAAAATTATGGAGAAAGAAGTGTAAATTAGGTACATTGATGATTATGGAAATTTGTGTCATAATATTTGTTCTTACGTCATACTCCGTAGTGTCGATCAGTAGCCTACTTAGATTTTTATGAAATGTTTAAAAAGATGGTTATGCTATTGTTTGTCAGTTTTAGTCTGAGATCATCCTAATTGATGAAGGTAATTTTGTTAACGTAATAACAGAACTGATTTTAGTTGTCAACAGTTGTTAAGTAATTAGTAATGCCACGTTGGAGATTTAAAAATCTTGCATTTATTTTCTTTTAGTTGCAGTGTGTCATAAGTGATTTGGTCACCAGTGTTCGGTCTGACTGATGACACCGAGCTTTGTTAACAAATTATTTTAGGAAAGTAACGTAAAATGATGTAGCAGGGAGCATGTGAATACCCTGAGCAAGCATTATGATGTTACAGACACTTTTAAAGAGCGCATCTTAAATAAGTTTTTTTTTTTGAAAGAAAAATCCAAGATTTGGCAGGTAACATAATTTCTTTTTACTTAAAGGTCAGAAATAAATCTGTTTTCTAACTCTGTATAGGATTGTGTGTTTTGGAAAAATTGTGAAAAGTGAAAAAAAAAATTATTGTTTTTACGTGCTATTTGGCAACATGATAGACAGAAGAGAATTTGAATTGTATGTATTTGTCCGTTTCTTTTAACTCGCGAGAACAAATAAATAATGTGAAAAATTTGAGAAATGGTGAACAAGTTGCCGTAGATTTTTGTCTGTTTGTATCAAGGAATAAAGTAAATGATCGGAATGTGTGTAGAACCAGATATTTGTGACATGGTAATTTTAGCAGTAGTGTTAAAACATGTGACCAAGGCGAACTAGCCACCATGTCGGCATAGGCCTTGACAGGCGCCCTGTGTGTTGAAGAATAGCTTGGTCAAGCAATAAACTGATTCATATAATGAGTTCTTAACTTATAAAGGCCTGTTTATTTTTTTGGAAATTAAGAGCACTTTTTGTTTTTAATATGCAATTATGCCTTTCATGCCTTATTGTACTTTTGGAAATGTGTTTTCAAGGGTGGTTGTGCTTTTAAAGTCTTTTTGCACTTTATAGTACTTCATGCTTTTTAGGCCTGTTTGTGCTTGGGATGCCTTTTCTGTGCTTATGAAGCTTTTTTTATGTTTTGGAGCCCTGTTTGTGCTTCAAAGCCTTTTTGTGGTAATAATCTATTTATACTTTCTAAGCCTGTTGGCCCTTTTAAAGCCTCTTTTTTGGTACTTCAAATATTTTTTGTTCTTTTGAAGCCTCATTACCTTTTCAAGACTTGTTTGTGCTTTTCAAGGTTTTTGTGCTCTTGAGGCCTGTTTATGATTTTGAAACCTATTTCTATCTTAAAAGAATTTCTTTTTTGACTCCTGTTTGTGTTTTTTGAAGCTTTTTGTGCTCCTGAACATTTCAGAATTTTCTAGCCCTTTTGGTTCTATCGAAGCCTGTTTGTGTTTGGAAGCCTGTCGGTGTATTGGAAGCTTTCTGAGCTTCTGAAGGTTTTGTTCTTTCAAGACATGTCTGTGCTTTAGGATTTTTTTATGGTGTAAACTTTTTTGTCCTTTTCAGGCCTGTTTTTGCTTTTGAAACTTTTTGTACTTATGACACTTTTTTTTTTTTGCGATTGATGCCTGTTTTAGCTTTTGAAGCTTTGTGCTTTAATAGCTTTTGGTGTATTTGAGGGCATTTTGTGTTTTTTAATACTTTTTTTATAATTTGAAAGCTGTTCGTGTTTTCCAATTCTTCATGCGCTTTTGAAGCCTTTGTGTACTTATGAAGCTTTATATGTTTGTGAAACCTTTTTGTGATTTTGAAGCCTTTCTTTGTATTTATGATGCTCATTTTTTTTTTTTGTTTTTTTTGAGACCTTTATGTGCTTTTTTGAAGACTACTCAGTACTATGGAACCTCTTTGTGTTTTCGAGACCTTTTTGTGCTTTTGAAGTCTTTTTTTATCCTCATGAATCTCCTTGTGTTTCAGAGACCTTTTTTTGTACTTATGAAGCTCTTTGTGTTTTCGAGACTATTCTGTGTTTTTTAAAACTTTGTTGTACTTGTGGAGCTTTTTGTGTTTTCTAGACCTTTTTGTGCTTTTGAAGCCTTTTTTTATACTTATAAAGCTCTTTTCTGTGCTTTTATAACTTCTGTCTTCTTATGAATCTCTGTGTTTTCGAGACCTTTTTGGTCTTTTGAAGCTTTTTTGTACTTATGAAGCTCTTTATGTTATTGGGACCTTTTGTGTTTTTGAAATCTTTTCTGTACGTATGAAGTTTTTTGTGCTTTTGAAGCCTGTTTTGTATTTATGAAACTTTTTGTGTTTGTGATACCTTTTTGTTCTTTTGAAGCTTTTTTTTGTACTTATGAAGCTCTTTGTTTTTTCAAGATCTTTTTGTGCTTTTGAAATCTTTTCTCCACTTATGAAGCTCTTTGTGCTTTCTAGACTTTTTGTACTTTTGAAGAATTTTTTGTACTTATGAATCTTTTTGTGTGTTCGAGACCTTTTTGTGCTTTTGAAAACTTTCCTGAACTTATGAAGGTCTTTGTTCTTTTGAAGCTTTTAATTGTACTTATGAAACTCTTTGGGCTTTCGAGACCTTTTTGTTCTTTTGAAGCCGTTTTTTTTTCTTTTTGTTTATTCTTTTTCTTTATTTTATGGAGCTCTGTGTGTTTTCGGAATCTTTTTGTGCTTTTAAAGCATTTTATTTTCACCTATGAAGCTCTTTGTGCTTTTGAGACGTTTTTGTGCTTTTGAAGCCTTTTTTTGTACTTATGAAGCTCTTTATGGTTACGAGATCTTTTCTAGCTTTTAAAGCCTTTTTCTTTTACTTAAAAAACTCTGTGTTTTCGCGAACTTTGTGTGCTTTTGAAGAATTTTTTGTACTTATGAATCTTTTTGTGTTTTCGAGACCTTTTTGTGCTTTTGAAAACTTTCCTGAACTTATGAAGGTCTTTGTGCTTTTGAAGCTTTTATTTGTACTTATGAAACTCTTTGGGCTTTCGAGACCTTTTTGTTCTTTTGAAGCCTTTTTTTTTTTATTCTTTTTCTTTATTTTATGGAGCTCTGTGTGTTTTCGGGATCTTTATGTGCTTTTAAAGCATTTTATTTTCACCTATGAAGCTCTTTGTGCTTTTGAGACGTTTTTGTGCTTTTGAAGCCTTTTTTGTACTTATGAAGCTCTTTATGGTTACGAGATCTTTTCTAGCTTTTAAAGCCTTTTTTTTTACTTAAAAAACTCTGTGTTTTCGCGAACTTTTTGTGATTTTGAAGCCTTTTTTGTACTTATGAAGCTCTGTGTGTTTCTGAGATCCATTTGTGCTTTTGAAGCAATTTTTCTGTACTTATGAAGCTTCTTGTGTTTTCGAGAAATTTTTGTGCTTTTAAAAACTTGTCTGTACTTATAAAGCTTGATGTGTTTTCGAGACCTTTTTATGCTTTTGAAGACTTATTTTATTTCAAAAGCTTTATATGTTTTCGAGGCCTGTTTGTGCTTTACAAGCTTTAGTGTTTTCGAAGCCCTTTTTTTTGTTGTTGATAATGTTTATAGTTTATATGTTTTTTCTCTGTGCTTTTGAAGACATTTAGCGCTAAAAGCCTTTTTCTACAGTGTCACTATTAGAAGCTTTTTTGAGACTTTTTGCAGAGAGAGAGAGAGAGAGAGAGAGAGAGAGAGAGAGAGAGAGAGAGAGAGAGAGAGAGAGAGAGAGAGAGAGAGAGAGAGAGAGCATGTATGATTTTGAGATAATATTATTCATCATGAAAACACATACTTACACATTTTCGGATTTTCCTTATAAGAATCTCGTTATGGACACTCATTATAACCACCGTGTAAACAAAAATAATGTCATTCAAGTCACGCAGTGAAGAAACTTTCATGATTACTTAAGATACCTTTTTAGTACAGAGATTATGAGTGTGCTCGTAAGTCTATTAAACAAATTGAAACGAAAATTCTCCGTTGCTCTGTAAAATTCCTTTCTGGAGGTACGAACTCGATGTCCAATAATTATCGCATTGAAGATGCAATCAGGCAGGCTTTCATTTAGGATGAAGGGTTTCTAACTAGGTATCTCTCTCTCTCTCTCTCTCTCTCTCTCTCTCTCTCTCTCTCTCTCTCTCTCTCTCTCTCTCTCTCTCTCTTTTCTGTGGCAACATCGGTGTTAGCATGTAGCGCACATGTTTCATACACGCTTATACACGGCAATTTTTTTTTTTTTAACTCTCTAACACACTAATAACAGTACATCCTGTTTGTGCATTGAAGAGGTGGATAGCCAGCTCGTGAGTCGAATGTTCGATTCAACAGAATCAGTTTTGCTGTTATTAGTTGTCTGATAACGTCACATGACAGGTCTCTATCATTTTATATTTTGTTTATTTGATTTCCAATATATCTAATATTTGAAATATAGATTTATTTCATTATTGGAATTTTTTATTATTGTAAAAATATAAAGATATTTCTTATATCATTAAAATTATCCATTTTTCCTTGAAAACAAGTTTCTTTTGTTTGTAAGTTATGTTCGGAATTCTGATTCGACTTCAACTTTAATTGTATAGAGAATAACTAGCTATTGAAGATATTGATAATCTAGTTATTGTATCATTATATTGTTGTTCATTATCTTTTTCCATCTAAAAAATGACCCCACCCCCTGTTAACTTCCTTACGTCCAAGTATTTCATTCATAATTGTATTAAACAATCGAACTTTGGCTTAAAGGTTAAGGTTTGGGAGAAATCCCGACAATTTTGTTGTCTTATTACAATCGTGCCCGAGAGAACATCTCGACTTATTGGCACCCTGCTGTCGCCGGTTTTTTAGCAGTGAATATACGCTGAATTTATTATATTAACGTTAGGGGGTAGGTGAGTATGTTGTGACGGGCCTGTTCAATATAGTCATCTATTCCAGTTGATAGCATAGTGTCCTCATATGAGGATACTACATACCTCTAGTTGTGTTGGCTTACATACCTTAGAGGCCATTTGTTTATCTTTATAGTAGTCTGATTTAGGGTATACGGCGCGGTACTGTTGCCGAGCATCCAAGTTCATATATGATAGTTGATCTTTGGTTAGGTTAAAACTAACCCACATCCTACGTCTAATATTAATGCATAGTTTATGTTAGTGGTCTAACAGGTTAGGCCTAGGTGTGTGGTTGTTAGGCTAATACCTGTGTGACTATTACCGGCCCTAAGGGGGACCACAGTAGGTTACAATCAATATTTTATTTGCTGACCCATTACAGTTCTTACATAAGACTAATATAAGAATAAAATATATATTTAGTATCAGGCTAATAGACTGATAAGCCTATAAGCCTCGTATCAACCTTTCCTTTGCAAAGTAACCTACAGTTAATCATCCATTTTATTACATTGTTATGTCTTGCTTTGATTTTCCTTTTGAGGGCTGTAATGAAAGGGATTTCTTTCTATTTTGTCAAAATGCAGTATATGCCAAATTTATATAACAGTATTTATTTGCATGAAGCTTTGTGGTATTTGTTTTGTTCTTTCAGGAACAATTACTTAATTGGGCTTTTCCTGAAGGATACATGTAGATATATTTACTCCTCTTATGACACTTGAAAATTATTCGATTGACCTTCTTAGCATTGTTAGGTATGTGAAAGAGACACTTGTTGATTTGCCTCACCCCCTATTACTAGTTGCCTAATAGAAATGTTATCCTCCATCTTATCCAAGTAACATTAATTCTTTTTATTTTATTGTGTAGCTTGAATTATCCAACTTTCCTCCACAGCTCTTAAGATGAGTTCCTCTCATTTACATATAAGATTTGTATGTAAATTACGTAAGACTTTCGTCGTTAATTTCATTGTATTCTTCATTCAAGTCGAATATATGTAAATTTACGTTATTTTTTCAAGAATTAACTTTTTATTTCACATATTTTTACGAAGTCTTACTTAATCTGCTTAAGAGGGCTATATGTTCCATACAAGATATGAACAAGAGCTTATGTATATCTATTTTATAGTTTTATGAGGTATTGCGTCAGTTTTGTGTGAAAATACGCAATTCATATATTTGCCACTTGTTTTGGAGAGTTCCTGAGAACCCTAGTGTTAGATTTTATCTTCTTTTTTTTTTTTTTTTTGAGGACAATGCGTTAGTATGCATTCGAGAGTTGCCTAAAAGCAAGGTTCGTCCCGCAGAATTTTTATCTAGTTCACAACCTTACACCATTAGGCCAACCCCCAAGCTTCCAAATCTTGGATCTAGAATATTCTGGAAGTAGCTAATTCCTATATGAGGACCCCCAGCGATGCATGGGGCAGAAGATAAACAGCCATCCTGTGAAAGAGCCATAGCGCTTCCTTCTTTCTCTCTAGTACTTATAGTATGTCCTCTCCAAAGTGATTTTGTGCCCCAGCGTATATCATGTGTAGTAAGTTAAAACGTTGCTGTAAAAATTTCTAGAAGCTTTAAATTTATTGGGTTGGGGTGAGTGTTGGTATTGTGTAACTTTGCAACTGGCCCAGGGAGATTTATGAAAATACGTGAAGTTAGTAAGTTTATCAGTTACTTTATGTCAGTTCTTTAAGAGTTTAATCATTAGAGTGTAATTATCTCTTTTGTCTTAGTCTAAGGTTTTATTCAGGTAGTAGGTTGGCCAGGGCACCAGCTGCCCTTTGAGATACTACCCTAGAGAGTTATGGGGTCCTTTGACTGGTCAGACAGTACTACAGTGGATCCTTATCTCTGGTTACAGTTCTTTCCCTTTGCCTACGAATACACCAAATAGTCTGGCCTATTCTTTACACATTCTCCCCTGTCCTCATACACTAGACAACACTGAGATTACCAAACAATTCTTCTTCACCCAAGGGGTTAACTACTGCACTGTAATTGTTATGTGGCTAATCTCCTCTTGGTAAAGGTAGAAGAGACTCTCTAGCTATGGTAAGCAGCTCTTCTAGGAGAAGGACACTCCAAAATCAAACCATTGTTCTCTAGTTTTGGGTGTGCCATAGCCTCTGTACCATGGTCTTCCACTGTCTTGGGGTAGAGTTCTCTTGCTTGAAGGTACACTCGGGCACACTATTCTATCTATTTTCTCTTCCTTTTGTTTTATTAAAGTTTTTATAGTTTATATATGAAATATTTATTCTAATTCTGTTACTGTTCTTAAAATATTTTATTTTTCCTTGTTTCCTTTCCTCAGTGGGGTATTTTCCGGGTTGGGCTTCTAGCATCCAGCTTTTCCAGCTAGGGTTGTAGCTTAGCAATTAATAATAATAATAATAATAATAATAATAATAATAATAATATTTCAAGTCAAGTGATTATATAATTTTCAGAGCGTAACATTTTTGTCTTAACCTAAATTTTCTTCAGACTTCATATTTTGAGTGATTTATTTTTTTATGTAAATTCTTTCAGTGTTGTAATTTATATGAAAATATTAATTTCTGTAAAAAGTGTATCATTTCAATCGCCAGTGTTTATTTCATATTCGCTCGTATCCTGGTAATGACTCAAAGTAAGATGTTTGAATAGATCATAATAATAATTACCCTATTTTGTTTTGAGTGTACTTAATAGACCCTTGGATATTCAGTATTTTTGTATATTGCTGTCTGGGAGTTCTATAACTGTATCAGAGCTCGGGTATTAATATTTTCAAGTGTAATAAATTTAATATAAAAAGAAACAGGTGAGTTTGGAACTGGAGAGGTTGTATAGCTTGCCAGCGGTAATATATATATCATAACATTATATTTTGGTTCCCAGACACGCAACCATCATCTAATAATGTATTAAGATAAAGATAGGCAGAGGATGGAGAGCTTTAGGGAAAAATTGTATTTTCAAAAGTAAAAGGCTCCTTTCTCTAAAAGGAAAATTATTTAATGAGATAGTCCGACAACTTTTAACTTATGCTTGAGAAACTTTGAGCCTTTAGAAGCTAGATGCAACTCAAACAAGTATGGAAAGAATAATGATGGGAATAGCAATAAGAAACAGAAAAAAGAGCAACATCGATACTATAGCTTACTGAAGTAGAAGATATTCTAATAACGTGCAACAAAAATAAATGGATGTGAGCAATGCATATAATGAAAATGTCAAATAATAATTGGACATTAAGAATAATAGAATGGGTCACTAGAGATTGCAAAGGAAGCAGGGGAAGGATGAGCAGACTATAGATTGATAAAATAAGGTGAAAAGAACATGTCAGAAGCCCGTGTTTTGCAGTGGATTAGTAACTGCCGATAATTATATATAGATATATATATATATATATATATATATATATATATATATATATATATATATATATATATATATATATATATATATATATATATATATATACACATACATATATATATATATATATATATATATATATATATATATATATATATATATATATAATATATATATATATATATATATATATATATATATATATATATACAGTATATATGTGTGTGTGTTTATGTGTGAGTTTGTGTGTGTGGGAATATACTTACGTGTATAAGCTTTACATTTCCATGAAAGTAACTATTGCAACAATTCCACGTAAGTAAACCCAGTTCAAATGAACACCCTCTCTCTCTCTCTCTCTCTCTCTCTCTCTCTCTCTCTCTCTCTCTCTCTCTCTCTCTCTCTCTCTCTCATCCCAAAGTGGGTCACCAACAAATGACATGATGTAACCTTGTCTCATTTTCAAACCAGGGACGATACACACACACACACACACTTGCACACACACAGACGTCTCTCAGCTTTTCCTCAATCTTTTTATCTTGTCTCTTTAAGATAAGCATACTATATATTTTCAGCTCCCACTCATCAGGTTTTATAAATTAGTCTTGTATGAATTATGAGTCACTTCATTCTCGGCCAATATCATCTCAGCTGTTATTCCACCGTATCCAGGAGTTTTCCTTTTTTGAGATTTCTAGTGATAGCTTCAACTTCAACCACACCGAGTTTATACATACGCATATTGAGGTCTTCTTCAGCTTCAGGTATATCAATCAAATTATTCCCTTCATATTTTCTATTCATGACCTCACTAAAGTGATCTATCCAACTTTGCCTCTCTTCGTCTTCTATTGCTATAACATATCCATCTCTTTTTTTTATGTGTCTATGCTTCTTCTACTTTGCCTCCGTGGAGATTCCATTAATAATTTTCTGAGCAATTCTTATAGCATAGGCAGCTCCTGAATTCATAGCATAATCGGCCTTATTTAATTTTCTGTTCAAATATTCTCTTCAGTCATTCCTGGCTTTGCTTTTGACCTCACTATCAAAACTTAAATACTTAGCAGTCTACCTTATAAATTTCGTTAATTCCTCTAAAACATTCAACAATCAATTTCTGTCCCAGTCTCATTTTTATAGCATCCCAAGTATCATTTGATATCCATGGCTTTCTCCTTGTAACTGTACTGTATGTCCCTAAATTTTGCTACCAAGTGACTGATAAATATTCTTAATATCACACCATTCTTCGTTAATGTGTCTGCTCTTCGTGTCTTATATGTGTGTGTGAGTGCGCACGGACATAGGATGTGGTGAAAAAAAATATACATATTTATACACACACATACAGTATATATATGTATATATATATATATATATATATATATATATATATATATATATATATATATATATATATATATATATATATATATATATATATATATATATATATATATATATATATATATATATATATACATATATATATATATATATATATATATATATATATATATATACATACTTACATATACATACATTAATACAGTGTATATATAGATACTTAAATATTGTGTGTATATATATATATCCAAATAAGCCATATATATTTTTGATATATTAATGTCTGGATTCTCTTAACAACCTCGGGATCACAGACCCAGGCGAAATCTCACAAAGACAAGAGCTTGGCTCCGGCCGGGAATCGAACCCAGGGTTCGATTCCCGGCCGGAGCCAAGCTCTTGTCTTTGTGAGATTTCGCCTGGGTCTGTGATCCCGAGGTTGTTAAGAGAATCCAGACATTAATATATCAAAAATATATATGGCTTATTTGAATATGAAAAACACGTAAAAATGTGCAAAATTTATCATATATATATATATATATATATATATATATATATATATATATATATATATATATATATGCATATATATATATATATATATATATATTTATATATATACATATATATACATACATACATATACAGTATATGATATATATATATATATATATATATATATATATATATATATATATATATATATGTATATATATATAAATATATGTGTGTGTATATATGTATACTTATATATATATGCATATATATATATATATATATATATATATATATATATGTGTGTGTGTGTGTGTGTATATATATATTATATATATATATATATATATATATATATATATATATATATATATATACATATATATATTTATATTTATATGACAACGTGTGAAATAGAGACTCATTTATTCGAAATAGGTCATATAAAGTGGTATCATCATTATTATTATTAGTAGTAGTAGTATTAGTAGTAGTAGCAGTAGTATCATTATTATTATTATTACCAGTTACTTACTTACTTACTAACTTACTGAGCTAACACCCTAGTTGCAAAAGCAGGATGCTGTAAGCCCAAGGGCTCAAACAGGGAAAATAACTTCAAAATAACGAGAGGATGAAAAAATTAGAAAAACAAGAGGAAGAGAAACAAGATAGAATAGTGTGCCAGAGTATACCCCCAAGCAAGAGAACTCTACCCCAAGACAGTAGAAGACTATGGTACAGAGGCTATGGCACTACCCACGACTACAGAATATTGGTTTGATTTTGGAGTGTCCTTCTCCTAGAAGAGCTGCTTACCACAGCTAAAGAGTCTATTCTACCTTTATAAGAGGAAATTAGCCACGGTACAATTACAGTGCAATGATTAACCTCTTGAGAGAAGGAGAATTGTTTGGTAAATTCATTGTAGTCATGTGTATGAAGAAAGAGGAGAATATGTAAAGAATAGGCCAGATTATTCTGTGCATTTATCGGCAAAGATGAAATGAGCAGTAACCAGAAAGTGTGATGAAATTTTGCACTCTTTGGCCAGTCAAAAGACCCATCAACTCCCTAGCGGTAGTATCTCAACGGGTGGGTGGTGCCTTAGCCAACCTACTACCTACTACATTTTATGATAATATTACCTTGTACTCAGTTTATTTTCATTATTCAAGAAGGATATATTTAGTAAGCTTTTTTGGAAGAATATTAAATAAAAGAGATTCTAATGCTTTTATCTTTAACTAAGCATTAATGAGTTTTTCTTTAGCCTATTTTTTGTAATATTTCCTCAGAAATTCCATTATTAAAACGAGAAGAAAAACAAATACGTTGATGATGCTAAAGATAATGATGTTTTCTTTTTGGGGGGTTTTGAACGATTCCCTTGGCTCCGAGAGGTCGCGTTGGATTTTCTGATGTTCTTTCTTTATCCAAAAGTCATTTTTTTTTCTCCTTGAATGAATAAGGATTTTCTGCAGATCGGATTCTACTGGCGGGTCTCTCTCTCTCTCTCTCTCTCTCTCTCTCTCTCTCTCTCTCTCTCTCTCTCTCTCTCTTCTAAGCCCTATTCATGTTATTTCTTTCTCTCCCTCTCTCTCTTTTTCCTTAAGCCCTTTCTTAAAAATCTCTGTAAGCACTAATATGCAAGTAATTAATGGAAAATAAATATCATACGTATTTCAGTTTTCATGATGTTTAGCCTACATCCAGACTCTTCACTTAATTTTGCATATCTGTCCCTTGAAAGTCATATAAAATGCCATTGCTTTATAAACATAGATCTTTAATGAAATCACCGCTACCTTATATTTGATATTATTTTGTGAAATCGAACATTATGGTACTGTACCAAACGTTACAAATACGTGAAGGATGTATTATACTTAGGAGTATTCTTGAACTTCCCCGTTTAACCTAACCTTCAAGCTGTGTCCTTACCTACTTGCCTAACGGGGCCGTTACCCCCATACACTGCCTTATTCTTAGTTTCCCGTTATCATACATATAGGTGGCCGCTACCATACATACAGAGCTTCCATTTTAGAAGTAAGCTGGCTAGCTAACCATGGGTGTGGTAGGCATCGCTAAAATTGTGAATAACTTCTGTATATTGATTACAGCCGGGGGGCTTTTTATTGTTGCTCTTCAGATGTCGTTGAATCCCTCAATAAAAAGAGAGAAGAGAGAATTCAATGCATCGTTAACGTATCTGTTGGCGACCGTACCACTATTACATGCTACTTACCATCTCTTCCGTCTTCTGGGGAACTGCTTCATGACTATGCCCCATTGTCGTAAAAAGACTATAGAATTGTGTACCAGAACAATTTCTTATCAATAAACTTTGTAATAAGAAGATCGAGTTAATCCTTATAGTCATAACTTGAATTATTTATTTTCTTATGGGAAGAAAAGCTGCCACCAATAAAATCACATCTCACGTTCTTTTCATAATTGAGACCTTATTCTATTTAAATGTGTGTGAAGGGTATGGTTATATCTATGTACAAAGATATGAATGATTATATATTTTTTTTACTACTAATGTTTGTTTTGCTTTGATAGTCACTTTCCCTAAGCATAGACCAAACTAGGGTTATAGCTTTAACAATAGAATACCAATGTAATGGTAAAGAAGTGTTTATTTTTTTTTTTTTTTTTCGCAATTAAGTATCTATTAGGTATATTTCTTCAGATAGAATTCCATAACTAATCTGCTCCGGTCTTACCTGCAAAAATACGAATAATTAATTTTGTATTAATCATTCGCCAACTTTTTTGTGGGAATAATGGTGATTATTGTATTATAAAATCTCTTGACATCGTAATCTAATGCTTGAGGCACAGTTGACTAAGCGTTCTTACTCTCTCGATATCTCTGAGTTTAACTGGCGTAATGTGGCGTCACAAATAATACACGATGTGAAAATAGCAATTGAGTATCACTACAAAAGATTCTAATCTCATAAGCAGTACAAAAGCAAGAATCATATTCTGTCTTTGAGGTAATCTATACAGGATTCAATCCTTTTTAACATACGCTAAAACTCTCATGATTATTGAAGTCGAAACATATTATATCATCGCAATATAAAGTAACATTACTTTTCATACATCTGGCGCTCATGGTATTACAGTATTGAAATCACATATGGTAAATAACAGAAGGGGTACTATATTTAAGATTTGAAATTTGTTATGATATAAATAATACATTTCATATTAATATTTCCTTCAATTCAGAATTTATTTTCATTATTCAAGAGGGATATATTAAGTAGGATTTTTTCATAGAATATGAAATAAATTATTATCTTATGGAAAAAACATGCTGTAAAATAAATAACGTAATATGTGTGTGTAGGAGACACACAGACAGACTGCCACAGATGAATGAAAAAGCAAAATAAAACTAGTTTTAACCAAATGAAAAATAAAAAAAGCGGTTAACTTCTAATATGTCATCATCAAATCCTTTATGTTTATTTTCATAGTTCTCAGAATTGAATTTTCATGTATACTTACAAAAATCCTTATTCATCATCAAAATTAGGCCCTCATTGAAAAATACACAATATCAATAACAATCTTTGTTACCATTCGAGTCTTAGTAAACAATACATTTTGCAACGACATTATTTACTCATCAAAATTAAGGATTTTATTGGAATACTGTATAGTATCATACTCTCCTAATTCAGCTAGATATAATCTTTGTTGTTGTTTACACACATTACACACATATGTGTGTATATACATATATATATATATATATATATATATATATATATATATATATATATATATATATATATATACACTATATATATATATATATATATATATATATATATATATATATATATATATATATATATATATATATATATATATATATATATGCAAAAGAACTGCAGGGAAAATTAAGATATGAAATATAAGATTAAGTCCTAACTAGTTTCGTAATACTTCTTCAGAGGACTGAGTTACTGAACGTTCGTTCGTTCGTTCGTTTTGTATTGTAGCCAACACATCCTGCTGGCACGGGCCTTTCCTTGTTCGTCCCGTAGATAATCTATTTTTGGATGAGGAGCAAAGAAATTGGTTCATTCTAATAACTTATTGGAAAGAAACATCATAGAGATCATAGAGTCAAGATTCATAAAAGAAACCTTTGATAACTTGAATATTGGACTTTGTACTCGACGCCTTTATATGTAAAGAGATTTGCAAGCTATATAAAAAAAAATGTAACGACTTAATGTTGAACTGAATTTACTGGAAATAATTAACGTTACTGCGAAATTAATATTTAGACCTAAGCTACCATTCACTAATGGGTACAATTCACTGATGGGTAAAACTATTTAATATTGTTATGTTAGATATAAGTGCTGATATATACGTATTGTATGTTTGTGGTAATAATGTTATATACATATCAATCATGTGTAAAAACATGCATATGTAAGTCTATGTATGTGTCTGTATATGTATACCTGTATGTGTATACGTATGTATATGTCTGTGTATATATTTATATATATAGATATGTTTTATATACATATAATTTTTCTTATATATTAATGTGGTAAGGCTATTAATATTGATATAAAGAAATTTTATTGAAAGTCAAAACAAAAATTCAAAGGTCACCAGAAATTACCCTTTCTGGCAGGTGTCTAATGATGTTTGATCTCCGCCCTGGAAACACGTGATAACAACGCAGGTAGCTGGTATGGGGGCGTCATTGTTCTATAAGTCTCTATATGTAATGTTCGTATGTTTACTGTACCTATATAACGTAAAGAAACCTCGTTCAATAAATCAATCCTCTGAAGAAGTATCACAAAACTAGTCAGGACTTGATCTGATATTTCAATATTTCATTTTCCCTGTTTTTTTTTTTTTTTTTTTTTTTTTTTTTTTTTTTTTTTCATCGGAGCATCACATTTCCCTGTGATTTTTACGCATATATATATATATATATATATATATATATATATATATATATATATATATATATATATATATATATATATATATATATATATATATATATATATATATATATATATATATATATATATATATATATATATATATATATATATATATATATATATATATATATATATATATACTGTCTATAGGTGAAATACCCCCTCCGCTCAATATTTGTGTCGGTATTTATTTTTGTTCTGACATTAATTTTTGCTAGTTGAGTTACAAGATATTTATTCGGCACTGATTAATACGGAAATTAACTTTTTTCTTTTGAATGTATTTTTGACACTTGTTAGAATGAAAATGGAACGATTGCCTAAAGGAGTTAGAAAAAGTGATAAAAAGAAATTTTCTTCCTCATCTTTTACACAGCATTTACAGGTCGAGTGCAAGTGCGCTCTGGTGCGAAGCTCCTTTTTAGTGTTTGTAATTTCCAGGCATTCGGGGCGGCATCATTACGCTAAGAGCAAACTGGTAAACGAAGATGGCGGTGTGTCTATGTCGAAGATAAAAGGAAGAGAAAAGGGCTCTATTTTCTTTTTCTTTTTTCTTTGTCCTTATTATTTGTGTGAACATTATGGTGCAATATCAGATGGAGTCAGAAAAGATGAACAGAAATTGCGATAGTAATTTCTTGTTTCTCGCAATTTGTAATGCCTCAGTGAAAATCACCAATAAAAGTTAAGAAAGCTTTACTTCCTGTCTCTCTCTCTCTCTCTCTCTCTCTCTCTCTCTCTCTCTCTCTCTCTCTCTCTCTCTCTCTCTTTGAAACACCACTTTATTCACAAGAGAATGCACCGTAGAACAATAAACAATCTGTTCCGTAGATCCTTAGGTCTTTAGGATAAATCGGTGTATCTAAAGGGGTAATCTAAGCAAAACAATCAAAGGAGATCCGATGCCGTTTAATCTCGGAGATGGGCCAGAGAGGGCAGCTTTCAAAGGTCCCCTCGTGAGACTAATGCTGCGCTTTCAGAGACGTTTGTCTCTCTCTCTCTCTCTCTCTCTCTCTCTCTCTCTCTCTCTCTCTCTCTCTCTCTCTCTCTCTCTCTCTCTCTCTATTCTTTTTGTTCTGGAGTGAGGGGAAGCTGTCTGTTGTTTTTGGGTGAACAACATGTTGTTTAAAGCAGAAAAAGAAAAAGAGGTCTCGTCCTTTAAGTGCACAGAGGACAAATGTCTAGGGTGAATGTCAATATGGGTTTCTGCAGTGAATAATTGTTATTCTTGCTCACATTTTACTTCAGACATACGTTTTTGTATGTAAAAGGAAAGCAAAACATAGATACTGGTCGATTTTTCATCAAGCATTGAAAACCTTACGTGCCAATTTTTTTTTTTTTTTTTTTTTTTTATGGAGGTCCCGAGTTGGTCTGAATAATTCTTCCGTATAACATGATGCCAAGTAATACGGAAGTACACCTCTTGTGATATTGGAAGAGATTATATTACATATAAAAGGTCAACATTGGTGAAAAGGATAGCTTGTGCCTTATATAGAAAATGGGATCATCATAAGATTAGGACATACCACTCATAGAGAAGGGGATTATCTATCAGAATTTTTCAATTGAAGAAATCAAAGGCTCTAGTAGCGTTTGTTAACCTGAAGATCCATGGAATCCTGGAAGATATAATAGGAAGAATAAAATGAACAACGTATGCACGAGTTGCATGTGCAGCTCATGACCCTTCTTTATCGGTGAATGAGTTTCGGACAGACCAGGAATACATAAACTCTCATGACTAAGTTGAAATACAGTTCCTATCAGGTTTCCGAATCAGTGAAACAGAAAAGACAAGAAAGATAATATCAGCAATACTAGATGGTGAAAGTTTGAAGGAAAGAGCCACGATCGGCAGTGTTTCTCGAAAAAAACTTGCATCGTTACACAGAAAATAAAATGCTGGAATGATAGTTGACTACTATTTCTGGACACGCTTGAAAGAGTAGGAGAGAGGTCTTACTAGGATCTTTTTTACATTAAGGTCAAAGGTCAAGGAAAGACCGATACCAAGAAGTTTCTTTAAGCTGTAAAGTTTCTTGACAAAATTGGTTAGATTAGACGTTTTTTTTTTTTTTTACATATTTCTGTTTTGAAAAATTAAAAGAATAAAATTTTTCTTTAGAGATTTGTCCATTTGCAATGTTATACATTTCAAGGAAATTCCTCCATCTTAGCGACTACTTTATTTTTCTTTTTTCTTTTTTTAAAGCAACTGCTAACTTTCTTTGTTGAAATTTAAAACAACACTGGGAAACTTAATTTATTTTGAATGAAGACGGAGGTGAAGCTACTTCACGAATGTTCAACTTTAAATAAGTTGTTGGAAGAAAATAGTATAATCATCTTTTAAATTCCTCAAGAAATCAGGGGGAGAAGATTTTTTTCTTATTTTTAGGATGCTAATAATAACGATATTATCTGACTTATACTATCAAGTTATGTAATAATAATAATAATAATAATAATAATAATAATAATAATAATAATAATAATAATAAAAAGAGTGTCTAATATATATATATATATATATATATATATATATATATATATATATATATATATATATATATATATTATCATCATCTTCTACGCCTATTGACGCAAAGGGCCTCGGTTAGATTTCGTCAGTCTTCTCCTTCTTTTCTCTTCATCATCTACTTCACGTTTTATAGTCCTTGGTATTGTAGGCCCAGGTCTTCCAACTCTTCCAGTGCCATGTGTAGCGCATTTAAAAGTTTGTTAAACTAATCTCTCTTGGGGAGTGCGAAGAGCATGCCTAAACCATCTCAATCTACCCCTCACTATAACCTCATCCACATGTAGCACTCCTGTAGTTTCATTTCTAATCCAGTCCTGCCAAATCTACAAATCTCAAATCTCAAATCTACAAAGTCGGTTGGATATTGTTTCATTGTCATGCCACGACTCATGTCCATACTGTAACACAAATCTCACTAAACTGATATATATTTATTATGTAATTATAAACATATCCTGTAGACAGGATATGTTTATAAAGGGATCTGGTTAGCTATTATTCATTTAGAGACAAACTTAAATATTGTATTATTTTAGAATTATTTCAAGCATTTGTATTATTTTCATTGCATTATTTCTTTTCTAAGGCTTAAGGTTTATTCAAGTGAAGTTATATAATTTCAGATCGTAACATTATTTTTTTTTTCCAAGTTTTGTTCAGATTTAATTTTTTTTCCAGGTAATTATTTTATCATTGTGTGAATTCTTTTAAAATGCTGCAATTTATATAGAATATATTTATTTTTGTAGCGAGTGTATTATTTCAACCATCACTATTTAAGCCCAGATTTCAGCTTGATTCCTGTTAAGAACCACAATGAGAGGTAAACAAGTGGTAATAATACTTTTAAAGTAATTACCCAGTTTGGTTTTGAGTGTGCTTAAGAGACCTTTGGATATTCATTGTTTTATAAATTGCCGCCTGGGAGTTAGTTAACGGTCTCAGAATTCAGGTATTAATGTTTTAAAGTACAACAGTTTCATGTAAAAGCAAACAAAAGAGTTTGGAGTTTGAGAGTGTGATGATCTTGCCAGTAATAATATATATATATATATATATATATATATATATATATATATATATATATATATATATATATATATATATATATATATATATATATATATATATATATAATATTATATGTTTGGTTCCCAGTCACGAGCCATAGTATAGTATATTTTTTAATGCCCAGACTTTGGGAGTCATAATCGTATAATATATTTTGTTAGTGCCCAGACCAGAGAACCATACATTATAATATGTTATTATGGCCAGAACCGGGAATCGAGTGAGTCTGTTAAATATTGGTGATAACAGGGCTATGTTTTTTATTAAAGGTTTTTGAATAGTGCAGCATTGATAGGATTTTGAGTATTGTCAGTATATCATTTTTTGGAGAGGCATTAATTAGTGCTAAAATACAAGATAGCACAGTTTGATATCCAAGAGTTTTTCAAGTAACCCAAGTGTTCAGGAATTGTCAGAAGCTAATGTAACTAAAGCTCAGTGGCTCTCAATCTTAATGGTATGTAGTGGCCATGCTACGAGTGGGATGATAAAGGGCTAGATTAAGTGTCTAGCCTTAGAAGCGTTGATATTCTCGGGAAATTTGTCGGAAGAGAATATTTTAGCAGCTCGAGAAATGTTGGAGGAAGCTGAGGAAGAGTTTTTAGCGAAGCAAGAACCTGCTGACCCTCAAACTGAAGGCATGAAAGGAGATAAGGAGGTAGAGGCCGAAATTTGACTTATTGCAGCGAAGGAGAATTTGATTGAGTTGAAGATGATGGCGGAAGAGAAAGAAGAAGCCCGAGAGATTGCAAGACATGCAAGATTAATGGAAGCAAGACAAGAAGAAGAAGAGAGAGAAGAGAGATGACGTGCGAAGGAAAAACAGATGGAAGAAGCAAGGTATACGAGGGAGTTAGAACTTTTGCATGCACGTGCCCAGCTGAAAGCGCAAACAGAGACAGAAAAGACTCCTGCTAGGCACGAACCCGTGTTTAATGCGTCGGAAGCCCAGAGGTTAATTCCAAGGTTCACAGAAGAGTCCCCAGATGAGTTCTTCGTTCATTTTGAAACGGTCGCAGCGACGATGAAATAGCCAGAAGACAAAGGTATGTGTTATTGCAGAGTGTGCTCTTAGTGAACGGCCGCAGTGCTTACTTATCCTTATCTCAGGACCAGAGGATGTAGTGTCTAGAAATGAAGAGAAGCATGCTGCAAGTTTATCATATGGCCCCTGAATATTATAATGAAATGATCCGAAGTTTGAGAAAGGATGAGAAAATTACTTTACTGGATTACGCTTATAAGGTACGATGATCTTTTAAGAGATGGACAGAGGCTGCTAACGTAAAGGAGAAGGCTTATTCAGAAGAATTGATAATACTAAAGCAGTATCTACAAGGAATTCCTGAACACATTCAAACGTACGTGATAGAGAGAGAGGTGAAGAAACTTGATAAAACCGCTTCGCTAAGTGAAGACTACAATATTATCAGTCGTAAACCCTCCTCGGGCACGAAGTATTAACCGTCGTTCCGATCAAGTGTCAAGTATTCGCCGAATCATGGAAACCAGTTTGGAAATAACTACGGGTACAAGTTCAAGAGTTACAACGGAAGTAGGACTGGTACTGTCCCTAAGCAGAATGCAATAGTACCACAGCAGCAAACGTCGAATCGTCCTTCAAGTATCATGAAAGACGTTCAGAATGTTGATATTGTCTGTTTTAAGTGTGGCGAGAGAGGCCATGTCAGTAAGGAATGTTGGTCAAACCAACCGATAGCAGTCACCCAAGTTATTAAGGACAATCCAACTTCACAGAATACGAAGACTAAGAAGCAATCAGGAAAAGATGGAGACGAAAATAAACCAGCCACTGTTTACACGACGAACAGGACGAACCCAAACAGCATGGATGCCTTTAACCATATATCTATGAAGGTATGTTGGCAGCAATAGACGGGAGTGAGCAAACCCCGGTCAGGATATTGCGCGATACAGGCTGTAACAATAGTGTGGTTGTACGGGGAGTACATCCAATGGTGGAACAGTCTCTCAAAGGGGACTTTATTACTTTGAAGGGAATAGGAGATGAGGAGGTCACCCCTATTTGCTGTTTAAAACTGTCATACGAGTTGGTGACAGGTAATTTTGACTTTGCGGTAAAAGATTCGATGGCTGTCGAAGGAGTAGATGTCCTGTTGGATAATGAGGTTGGTGGAGCACCGTTCGTGCCTTGTCCTATTGTAACGGAGAAACCTTTGAAGTATAGTCCTACGACTGAATGCAAGGACTACCCGTATCTGGTTCCAAGTTGTGTTACGACTAGGAGCATGAAGGAGGAAGTGGCTGCCGAAGAAAAAGAAGAAATAGAAGGAGCGATGAACTTAAAAGATTTGTTCTCCAAAAAAGAGAATTCCCTTGATAGTACGCAAGAGGAGAAGTCCCGAGTAAGCCCGAGCAAAGAGGAACAACAGACGAGTGAACAAGAGGACCAAGAAACTATGGACCTTAAAGAAATGAATTTGGAGGATTTGTTGTCTGAAAAAGAGGATTCTCTTGATGGTGGGTAAAAGGAATATTCCTAAGTAAGCCTGAGCAAAGAGGAACGACAGACGAGTGGACAAGAGGACAAAGAAGAAAAATAAATGGAACGAGCAATGAACTTGCTGGATTTGATTTCCGAAGAAGAGGATTCCCTTGATGATACGCAAAAGGAGAACTTAAGATTAAGCCCGAGTGAAGAGGAACGACAGATGAGCGGACAAGTAGACGAAGAAGAAAAAGAAATCAAAGGAGCAAATAGGACAAGTGAGTAGGAAAAGGCTGATAAGATTGCAATGGAAGGATGCAACGTTAACCAAGTTATTGTACCGTGTGGTGGACAAGATGGAGGCACAGCAGTCTCCGACCTGTTATTAGCTTAAGGATGGGCTGCTTATGAGGAAGCACAGACCCGCCGATATCCCCGAGAATGCCGAAGGGGGGATATATCAGCAGATATTAAATCACGCACCGTTGAGAAGACTGGTGATCGTGGTAGTGCACAAAACAGGACATATGGAGATAAGGAAGATGACGGAGAAGATAATGAAACACTTTTTCTGGCCTGGCATGCATAAGGACGTAAGCCAGTTTTGCCGTGCATGTCACATATGTCAAACGGCTGAAAAGCCCAACGAATGCATTGAGGAAGCTCAGTTACCCCAGATGGAAGGACGAGGAGAACCCTAAAGGAAAGGACCGAAGAAAATGATAGAAGAAAAATGAAAGGATCGAGAGAAAACGGAAGTTCAATATGTCAAGAATTTGGGGAAAAGGATCGGGGAGATAAGGAAATTTTCCCTAGAAGGCATGAAGACGACGAGTCAAGGACGGACGAAGGAAAAGTTTGGTAGGAAGAATACGAACAGACAGGTTTCAGGACCCTTCAGCAAAGGAACAGAGATAATGTTAACAGGAAAAAGGAAGGATCGAGAGGAAACAAACGTAGGAAATATCAAGGATTTGAGGAAAGGAAACGGTGAGTTATGGGAATATTCCCCAGAAGACGTAAAAACGAGGCAAGGACTAGCAAAGAAAAGGTTTAGCATGAAAAATTCGAACAGACATTACGGTAGGATGGCTGGTATTGGTCTACGCATCGGAAAGAAGATTCCTTCCCGCTGACGAGTTACAAGAACCATTCCGGATTTTGGAAGAAAGCAGGTGACTGACCTATGTAATCGAGATATCAGGAGAAAGGAAAAATCAAAGGAAAAGATGTTAACTTTGAAACCGAAACTTTAAGCACCGAATTTCACCGAGAAATTCCTTATCAAAGTGGATGTGTTGGATAAGGGAATTGGAGCTGTCTCATTGCAAGAAGATAAGGAAGGAATTCTTCATCCTGTGTACCTTATGTCATTGAAGCTGAAGGAGAGGCAATAAGTCGACTCGACAGTTGAAACGAAACTGCTGGTGCTGATCACAACAATAAAAAGGTTTTTAATTTATGTAAGTCGACCACAAAATGAAGGGATTATAGTATATTCTGATCAAAATCCTTTAACTTTTATTATTAAGATGAAAAATAATTATCAAAGGTTAACTAAGTCATTATTTTGCAACCGTATTGTACTTATGTTAAGAATATGTTAGGTAAAGATTACGAACATGTAAAGATAACGTGGTTGCAGATTGTTTATCTCAGGGTGAATCTATGGATTCAGACCCGATATAAAAAATCCTTTTTGGGGGAGCTATCTTACGAAGCTGGTATAGTGTAGAGTAAATATCATAGTTTATTGATGATTTTATCTATATTTCATATATTGTTTTTATTTATGCATTGAAGAGATGATACCCAGCCTGTAAAATGAGTCCTCTCTAGCTATAAGTATTTCATGTAAATTACATAAGACATTCGTCGTGAATTTCATTATATTCTTAATTTAAGTTAAAATATGTAATATACGTATTATTTTTAAATAATTAACTTTTTTATTTTGCTAAGAAGTCTTATGTAATCTGTTTGAAAGTTATGTAGAATTCATGCAAGATAGGAACTAGGGCTTAGATAATGTTCTTTTACATTTTATGACATATTGCGTCATGTTAGAGAGAGAATATTCAGTGACACATTCTGGAATGTTCTTATCCACGTGTTTCAAATGTTCGTGAAATGCCAGTGAGAGGAGGTCATCTTTTTTTTATTACGGGGGCAATGGGTGGGTGGAGCTAGGTGACTGAGAAAGCCATCTGGCATAGAGTACGCGCAGTGTTTGGGAAAGTAATATTTGGAAACTTTGACGCTTGTCACAACCCCCCCCCCCCCCCCGCTACCAGAATTGGATCCGGGAAGCTTCTGGAATTAGCCGAATTTCATATATAGGTGACCCAAGGGTGGGTTAGATTTAGAAACAGACAGACATGGAGATCGAGTTAGAACCGCAGCCTTCCCCTTCTCTGTCTCTCTCTTCCACACGATACCCAGTGCAGTATCGAAAGAGTTCAGTGCGTTCTAGTGTGTCCTCTCCTAAGTG
>NC_090754.1:5795310-5828054 GCF_036898095.1 Palaemon carinicauda
GGATTAGGACCCTCAAGATATCTATCATGGGCCGTTCGTATTCTTGGCCCTTCGCCATCGCCGACGTCAATCGCCCCCTCCACGGTGCAGATTTCCTTGCCCACCACGGACTCCTCGTCGATGTCGCTAACAAACGTCTCATCGACACGGGAACCTGCCAGTCCCGCGCCCTAGAACACGGCCCTGCAACAATGTCCGTATCCGCCGTAACGACGCACCCCTACGCCGACCTCCTACAAGAATTTCCCGAGGTTTTCAAGCCCGAGCTCCGACACTCGCCAGGTTCCCCGTCCAAGCACGGGATCTACCACCACATCACAACGACAGGACCTCCTACTCACGCCAAATTCCGCCGCCTACCGCCCCAGAAACTGAAGGATGCCAAACGCGCCTTTGAGGACATGGAATGCATGGGTATCTGTAAGAAAGCATCGAGCCCCTGGGCATCGCCCCTACACATGGTAAAAAAGCAGGACGGGTCCTGGAGACCTTGCGGCGACTGCAGGCGCCTCAACCTCATCACAACGCCTGATCACTACCCGCTGCCCAACATGCAGGACCTAACGAACACGTTGCACGGCGCGAAGTATTTTACCAAGATGGACCTTCTCAAGTCTTACTTCCAGGTCCCCGTATTTCCTGAAGACATCCCGAAAACTGCCATTGTAACGCCGTTTGGATCCTACACCTTCGCATACTCAACCTTCGGTCTACGCAACGCCGGGGCGTCCTTCCAACGACTAATGGATAGCATTCTGGGTGACCTACCTTTCTGCGTCTGCTACGTCGACGACATCCTGATATTCTCGAAAACCAAGGAGGAACACCGGAGGCACGTCCGCACCGTCCTCAAACGCCTACAGGAGAACGGCCTGGTCGTACGTTTCGACAAATGCACGTTCGGTGCGGAAGGAGTGGATTTCCTTGGTCACCGCGTATCCTCGTGCGGGGTAAAACCCATGAAAACGAAAGTCGACGCCATCAGAAAGTTCCCGATACCTACGACCATCCGCCAACTTCAGGAGTTCCTGGGGAAGGTCAATTACTACAGGCGCTTCATCCCCAATATCGCACAAACCATGTCACCCCTCGACAACGTCCTGAAAGGAAAAGCGAAAAAACTCGAGTGGGGTTTGCCCCAGCAACAGGCATTCGCCCAGACGAAGGATGCCCTCGCGAATGCCACCACCCTGGCTCATTTCGACGACAACGCGCCCCTGCGACTAACGACCGACGCCAGCAACGTCGCCTGTGGGGCTGTGCTGGAGCAACTCGTCAATGGGTCTCCTCGACTGCTGGCATTCTTCAGCAAGAAATTGAAACCCGCCGAAACAAGATACAGCACCTTCGATAGGGAACTCCTCGCCGTCTACCTCGCCGTTCGCCACTCCAGGCACATCTTGGAGGGCACTCCCTTCACAATTGCGACGGACCATCAACCCCTCGTACACGCTTTTACGAAATCGACTGACGCATGGTCCTCCCGACAACAACGTCATCTCGCAACAATCGCCGAATTCGGGTGCACCATACGTTACGTCCCAGGAAAGAAAAATCCAGTCGCGGACGCCCTTTCAAGGATTGAAATTGACGCAATCCACCTGGGAATCGACTTCGCCAATCTCGCAACCGAACAACGCACCGACCGAGAAGCACAGGATCACCTGACGGGGCCATCCGCACTCAAGATAAGTGCGATTCCCCTCGGACCAGCAGGAGTAACTATTCTTTGCGACACCAGCACCGGCCGCCCACGTCCCTGGATACCAGCCTCCTGCAGAAGGAAAATATTCGATATCATCCATGGACTTTCACACCCCTTAGGATGCACCACCGCTCACCTTCTGTCTGAGAAGTTCGTCTGGCCAGGGATAAAAAAGGACGCCCGGGAATGGGCGAAGTCATACATCAACTGCCAGTCAAGCAAAGTCAGCCGTCACACCGAATCGGGGGTAGGAGATTTCCCCCAGCCAAAAAGACGTTTCGGTCACATACACATCGACGTCGTGGGACCATTGCCCCCTTCTGGATCTGCTCGCTATCTGCTTACGATCATCGATCGCTCCACAAGGTGGTTGGAGGCATCGCCGATGACCGAAGCTACGATTCAAGCATGCGCCGAAGCCCTCCTGTCAAGCTGGGTGAGCAGGTTTGGCGTTCCTGACGACATCACGACAGACAGAGGCCCCGCTTTCCTCTCAGAAATATGGCTCGCTTTGGCGAACCTGATGGGGACGACGCTCCACAGCACCACGGCATACAACTCCGCGGCAAACGGCATGGTCGAAAGAAGTCACCGCGCCCTCAAGGCGTCCCTGATGGCGAGCTGCACTGACGGGGACTGGAAATCACGACTTCCTTGGGTACTCCTCGGCCTTCGCACCGCCCCTCGCGCAGACGGCGAACCTTCACCCGCCGAAAAGGTTTACGGGGAGGCGCTCGCAGTTCCTGGTGAATTCTTTCCCTCATCAACCGACGACACGCAGCTGGATCACCTAAGGGACATTGCCAGGAAGTTCAGGCCATGTCTCAAAACTTACCAGGACAGAACCAAGCACTTCAAGCCAAAAAACCTGGATGACTGCGGGTACGTTTTCGTCCGTGTCGACGCTCATCGACAACCACTAACTAGACCTTATCGAGGCCCCTACCGGGTAATTAAGAGGACAACGAAAGCCTTCCTTCTCGACATCCATGGCCAAGACTGGGTCTCAATAGACCGCATGAAACCAGCATTTCTCGAAGGAAGCGACACCACCTCCGCCGGACCTGGCAGATGCAGAGTTCCACCTCAAAACAAGGCGCCCAGCGAAAGAAAAATCATCAAACGACGACAAGAGGAAGAGATCCTTACGCCGACCGCCGGCGCGCCCCTCCGTTCAAAAACAAGAGGAACCCTCCGACGCCCGAAAAGATACGAAGATTGATCATCAGCCCTCTACGCCGCCCGATGTCTTGGGGGGGGTGAAGTACTTGTAAGGACACCGCTCCCATCGTCGTCCAGAAAATCAACAAACTGCTCATTTATTTGAGTTCTCCTTTCGCCACACCGTGGTTTCCATTGTATATGTATTCCGCTCTATCAGAGCTACATTTTGACATATGTATCATTTCATTACATGTTTCTGTTAACTCATAATTCGTATATTTGTAAGTGTAAGAAAACACATATATTTTGGCGGGCACTTCATTCTGATTTGGCGCCAGCGCCATCCTACCTTTCCGTCCGCACCTTGTAATATACTCCCATGCACATTTGAATAAAGTATCAGTTGATCTTGGTGACGCTTGTCTTACTGTCCTTACATATATATATATATATATATATATATATATATATATATATATATATATATATATATATATATATATATATATATATATATATATATATATATATATATATATATATATATATATATATATATATATATATATATATATAATTGTAACTCAAGAATGTGGTGTTCTGGGACGACAGTTTTAGATACTGCTTTGCAAGTCCTCTGACCGGCGTGAGTTATACAAAATTATTCTAGAAAGGGTCTGTGGCATGGCGTCATGTTGCGTAAAGGCCGATTCACACGACCCGTTTTCTTTCCGACAGGCTGGGTGGTGGCTAACCTCCGTCAATATGTTGTACATTCACACGAGGCGTTCCGTATCCGTTTACCAGTGCGCGGTTTTCATTGTATACTTGGAATCTGTCACGTGAACACCGAGTAAATTACGATAATTTTGACACTATAAGATGTTGGTTGATAACTGTGTTGATAAAATAAGTTATGCAATTTCATTATACTTATGCACACGCCAAGAATATTAAAATCATGATAAATTCGTCTGTTTTATTTAATGCCTCTCCAGTCATTTTCCATATCTTTTATTTATGTAAATTATTTCTATACATCTTGTTTGCCATGTCAAACATCTCCTAATACCCTTGAAAAGGTTCAATTAACCTTTCATACATGGTGTAAACATCAAATTAACTAATTTCTTTGACTCTATACTATGAGGAAAAGTCGGGGTTGTAGGCCACAAAACGAACGGGTACGATACAGGTCCTTATTCACACAAAACATCATCCACCCGTTTGTTGCGACGGATGGCTAACGGCCGTCAAACCGGACGAGGTTTCTTGGAAAGGAAGCCGAGCCGACTCGGATGGCTGACGTCCGAGGGCCGCCATCTGCCTAACGGGTCGTGTGAACAGTTGCATTTGAATACACGTAAGAAAGCTAGATGCCGGTTAACCGACAGCCAGCCTATCGGAAAGAAAACGGGTCGTGTGAATCGGCCTTAATACTTTTCCTGGGTGCCTTTTAGGCCGATTCACATGACCCGTTTTCTTTTCGGCAGGCTGGCTTTGGTTAAGCGGCGTCTAGCTTTCTTACGTGTATTCAAATGCAACTGTTCACATGACCCGTCAGGTTGACGGCGGCCCTCGGTCGTCAGACGTCCGAGTCGGGTTGGCTTTCTTTCCAAGAAACCTCGGCCGGTTTGACGGCCGTTAGCCACCCGTCCCAACCAACGGGTGGATGATGTTTCGTGGGAACAAGGACCTGTATCGTACCCGTTCGTTTGTGGCCTATAACCTCGATCTTTCCTCATAGTATAGTCATAAAAATTAGAGTTAGTTTGTTGTTGATACCATGAATGAGAGGTTAATTGAACCATTTCAAGGGTATGAGATGTTTGACATGGCAAACAAGATGTATAGAAATAATTTACATAAAGAAAAAGTATATAGGGAAAATTACTGGAGAGGCATTAAATAAAACAGGTGAATTTATCATAGTTTTAATATTCTTGGCATGATGCATAAAGTATAATGAAGTTACAGAACTTATTTTATCAACAAATATATCAGCAAAGATCTTAGTGTCAAAATGATCGTAATTTACTCGGTCCCCACGTGACAGTCTAAGTAAACAATGAAAACCGTACGCTGGTAAACAGATACGGAACGCCTCGTGTGAATATACAACATTTCGACGGCGGTTAGCCACTGGCCAGCCTGTCGGAAAGAAAACCGGTCGTGTGAATCGGCCTTTATCTGTCAGGAACGTTCGTGAGTATTGGTCCTTTCTATATGAAGGACAAGTGACGAGCGAAAGGGAGACTAAACTAATTAACCACTGGTGTTTAAAGACATTTTTCAGCTACACTCTCTGTGACTCTGAAATATAGTGACTACACAGCAATAAAGTATGTAGAAGAAGACAAAGAAGTTTGACACTTTCATCATTCATCCTTCATTTCAACATTTTTCATCTGAAAATAAGCAACGTCGTCTGTCCCTGGCCAAATAGAAGTTTGTGAAGTCAACTCAAAACGTACTAAAATGTAAGAACATACATTTTATTCATTAGCTTTTTTTTCCTTTCTTTTTTTTTCTTTTTGTCCCGAGAGTATTCTATGGATCTTGTATAATACTCTAAATACTTACATGAAATCTGAAATATAGTTATATTTTATGTTTTTGGCTATCATTTTTATTTGCTGTTAATGTTTTGTTATTGTTTGATAAGCATTTTGATCCGATTTGCATAATCTACGTCGTGTATAATAGTTGAATGCAATAGAATTGGGGGCCTTTCTCCTAGATCTGAATTGTTATCCTATTTGTGATTCAAAGATTTATCGTAAAGTAAACCTTTATCAATTGTTTGAAATAGCCAGCAAACATTTCAGTTAACTTATCTTAAGAAATACTGCTTAGTGAGTTTAGGGAAACACCTTGAGCTAATGTTAAAAATTCAACGAAGAAAGAGAATATCATTCATGTGTTAGCTCATCATTTGGTTGAAAACAATGTGTTACCTCAGGATGTGTTAATACGATGGATAAGGAATCAGTGTGATCTGATTTACCAGCTGTACAAATTGAAAGACTTAAAATAGAAGCTCATTTAAGAGAAAAATAGTTAGAAGCTCAGGCTGAGCGTGAGAAATTAATAGCTAAGCGTTAGTGAAGCGGATCGGAGTTAAAACGTGAACAATTGGAAGCTGATTTGAAACGTGAACAGTTACAAGCTTGGGTAAGAGAATAAGAGTTGGAAGCTCAAGCTCAGATAAAGCTTCGTGAGATTATTGCTCATATAGAGTTAGAACTTTAAAACATTAAGCAAGCTAATTTTACTGATATTGACAAATCTAAGTTAGATATTTCTAGCCAAGGCAGAGTTGTGCTTCCTTTGAATAAGGATTCAGATGAATATTTTGTTTGTCTTGGAAAAAGGCTAAGAAATGTAAGTGGCCAGCAGAAAATTGGGGTTATATGTTATCAGGAGTTTTGTGTGGTAGGGTACAAAAAGTTTATGCTTCTATTCCTGAGGTTTGAGTTAATTATAAATTCCTTAAACATGGTATTTTACAGGCCTATGAATTAACTCCCAAAGCATATAGGATGAAGTTCGGGAGTTGGACAAAACAAGATAAGCAGGTATATGTAGAATTTAGTAGAAAACAATCAGATTGATTTGATATCTAATGTAAAACAGAAGAGTGTAGGGATCATTATGGTAGATTAAGATAAATTATTTTGATAGAGCAGTTTAGAATTCATGTTAGTAAAAATATTAAGGATTACTTAAATGAGAGAAAGTTATCTACTCTGTGAAACAGCTGTATGTTCTGATGACTCTGTACTGGCCCACAAAGAGTCTAGGTGTATTGATAAAAGGTTAAATGGGTCAAAAGAGTATAGGGACACATATAAGCATACTAATACAGGGATACCTCTGGATACTAAAGTTTCTGCTTACGAAAAATTCAGGATGCGAAAAGTGATTCGAAGATTTTTATGCCCCAGGATACGGATAAAATTTCAGGATACGAAAACCTTACGAGATCCCAACTCTTCGCCGAGAGTAATTTTAAAAAGCGCGCGCCGCCTGACTTTGAACTTGGGTAGACTCACTTACAGCCTCCCGCTCACCCATTGGTTATCTCCCTACTCAGACGCTAGCTGACGCCATAAGATCCTGCTTTCCTATTGGTCGGCAACTATCCCAGCTTGCCTACGCACGGGCGTTCATCTCTCTCTCTCTCTTTTCGTTCCGACCGCGGTATCGTTAACAGACATTGTGTTGTGTGCTTTCGCTTGTTTGACTTAGTGTTAATATATAGTACATTGGTACGCCACGTGTTATCGTTAATAAACATTCGTTACTGTGCACTGTACTGTATTAGTGTTTACTATACATAGACTGTATATAACGTTACGTAGTGTATCATATTACGTATTACTGTAGCCATGGGTCCCAAGAATGTTGCCGAAGGAAAGAAGAAGAAGACGATGCTCTCGATGGAGACGAAACTTGAAATCATGAAAAAGTACGAGTCTGGCATGCGTTTAAGTGCGATCGCCAAGGAGTATGGCCGGAATCCGTCTACGATAGGCACCATCCTGAAGCAGAAGGCGGCCATCAAAGCAGCAACACCTTCTAAGGGCGTCACTATTTTCTCCAACAAGAGAACGCACGTGCATGACGAGATGGAGAGGCTGCTTCTTGTGTGGATCAAGGACAAAGAGATCTCAGGAGACACCATCACTGAGACTACAATTTGCCAGAAGGCCTCCGCCATTTTCGGTGATCTCGTGCGTGCTCAGGCCGAAGAAGGAGCAGGAGAAGGAACATCCCAGCAGGAACCCCCAGAGTTCAAGGCTTCTCGTGGGTGGTTCGAGAAGTTCAAGAAAAGGACTGGCATCCATTCAGTGGTACGGCATGGGGAGGCAGCCAGCTCGGACACGAAGGCCGCCGAAGCCTTTGTTAAAACGTTCGACGAGTTGACTCTGCAGGAAGGCTACAGTTCGCAGCAAGTTTTCAATTGCGACGAAACTGGGCTTTTCTGGAAGAAAATGCCTCGTCGGACGTTCATCACGGCGGAGGAGAAGAGGCTACCCGGACATAAGCCTATGAAGGACAGGCTTACCCTTGCTTTTTGTGCAAACGCCAGTGGGGACTGCAAGATAAAGCCCCTGCTGGTGTACCATTCAGAAAATCCCCGAGCCTTCAAAGCCCACAAAGTCATTAAGGAGAACCTTCCCTTGATGTGGAAGGCGAATGCAAAAGCCTGGGTAACGAGGCAACTGTTCATTGATTGGGTGAATGTCTGCTTCGGTCCGACTGTCCGAAAATATTTGGAAGAAAAGCGCCTCCCTATGAAATGTCTGCTGGTGTTGGACAATGCTCCAGCTCACCCTCCTGGCCTCGAGGAATATCTTCTGGCCGAGTATTCCTTCATAAAGGTCTTGTATCTACCACCTAACACCACCCCTCTCCTCCAGCCCATGGACCAGTAAGTTATTTCTAATTTTAAAAAATTGTACACGAAGCATCTCTTCAAGAGATGTTTCCAAGTCACAGAGAGTACAAACCTCACTCTGCGTGAATTTTGGAAAGATCACTTCAACATCGCGATATGCCTCAAACTCATCGATCTCGCTTGGCAGGAAGTTTCGAGGCGTACCCTAAACTCATCTTGGAGGAAGCTGTGGCCTGATGCTGTCTCTGCACGAGACTTCGAGGGGTTCGGGAAGCCTGGAGGAGAAGCCGAGATCGTTGACGATCCTGAACCAATTCAGCAGTCTGAGGTGGCTGACATCGTACATCTTGGTACGTCCGTGGGGCTGGAAGTTAGCGCGGAAGATATCGATGAACTTATCGAGGAGCACCATGAGGAGTTGACGACGGACGACTTGAAGGAGTTGGAGACGATGCAAGTGAGTGATGTTCAAGAGCAGTTCTCTAGCGGTGATGAGGAGGATGTTGCACCTTTGAAAACGGCAGACATCAAGGAAATTCTTGCATGTTTCCATAAAATGGCAGACTACGTCGAAAAGGAACATCCAGAAAAAGTTTATACCAACCGTGCGCTTGAATACTGCAATGGCGTTTGCCTAACGCATTTTAGAAATGTGTTGAAAAGTAGGCAGAAACAAGCTTCAATGGATAGTTTCTTATTAAAGAGGCCAGCGGTATTAGTAGGCCAAGACGAAGGTGAAAGTAAAGAAAAGAAACAGAAAAAAGAAAGTGATGAAGAAGTAGAAGGTGAAAGTAAAGAAAAGAAACAGAAAAAAGAAAGTGATGAAGAAGTAGAAGAGATTTAGAAAATAAGAAAAACGTAAAGTTGTAAAAAAGCAAAAAAAAAAAAAAAGAAATTCAATTTTAAGTTTTATGTTACCGTTAAGTGTTAAAGTAATTTTTTCTTTCATTTTATAGTTTCCCATACGTAATGTTAAGTGTTAATTATTTCTGCCATTTTTTCATTTCGTAAAGTTTAAGTGTTAATGTGTTAAGTGTGTAAATTACTGTACGTAGTCTGTCACTTGTTACGTTTTCTGCCTTATGCCATCCTCCTCTGCCGCGACTTCGCTATCGGACATCGTCTCAATCAAAAGGTAAGTTTCAACTTTTTTGTTACACTAATTAACTGTAACCTTTTTTTCAGAGTGTACAGGTATCAATCATTAATTTAGGTGTACGTACAGATAACAATACACCTTCACTGATGTAAATGCTTTACGTACATACAGTACCGTAACTTTTATACAGTAGTAAAGAAAACGGACCGTTTTCTTTGGGCTTGGGGGGGATAACTTGGCTATAACTACATTATTGAATAATCTCATAGTGGTTTCTGGAATGAATTAGGCTGTTTTTAACGGTTGTGTTAATTATTGAATGATAGAAATGGCTGAATTGCATGTTTATTACTACAGTTTAGCATGTTTATGAAAGAAAAGGTGACTTTTTATAAGGCTTGGAACGGATTAGGCTATTTACATGTAAAACGCGACTCAGGATACGAAAATATCAGGATACGAAACCGCATCCTGAACGGATTAATTTCGTATCCTGAGGCATCACTGTACAGTTAATGGAGATCAAAGGTTTAATTCTGATTCACATGTCAAGTCTCAAGACAGCAGTTTTAATAGCAATTCTATTACTAGCATTTCTTTGATATGTAATTATTGTAAGAACCCAGATCACACGATGTCTGAATGTTTTAAGTTGAAAAGGAATGTAGAAGCTAGAACTATGGCTCTTGCAACTCTGCCAAAGTCTCGTTATAGTGTGCTACCAGTAGAGGTTAACCTGTTAAATGACCACGTTTTTATACGAAGTCAGTTAGTTCCACAGTTTGTTCCAGACCTGTTGATAAGTTTTTTTAGCCATATTCTGTTTGTATCATGCGTGATACTGGTTGTGGCTAATTACTTGTTTTGAGAGAAGTTGACCTTGTGACTGAGAATTCGTTTACTAGGGAATATGCTCCCAATCGTGTTGGCCATTTCAGAACTACCTTGTATTGTATGGATCTTCATTGTGACCGGTTATTAGGGCCAGTTGTTGTTGGTGTGGTTTCCGAGTTGCCTATTAATGATGTTCAATTATTGCTTGGTAATGACTTGGTAGATAAAAATGTTAATGTCCGACCGAAGATGGTTAATGAGCCAGTTCTTGATCTGGAGTTGGAGGTTCTCAGTCATGATTTGTCTATTCTGTTTTCTTTGAGTGCTGAAACTCATTATAAGACTAATGGGAGCTCTACCTGCACGTCTAAAAATAACGTGTTGGTTTGAGATAATGTCTCCACTGTTGTGCCTTCTACCGACTTGCCTCGAAAAGACTCGTCGGTTTGTATTGCTGCTTACACTAATGATTGTTCAACTGACCTATCTCATGAAGATGTGTTAGTTCGTGATATTTGTTCAACTGTTGACTATTCTACTACCATGTCTGGTGATTATACGTTAGACCATGATAATGTTTCTGCTACCAACTGTTTTACCAACCTGTCTCGAGAAGACATTTTGGCTCGTAATGCCATGTCTTCTGACTGTTCTACTAGCTTGTCTTGTGAAGACACGTTAGTTTGAGATGATTCTCTTTCTAAGAATTCCAATAACCTGACTTTTGAAGTTACTTTTGTCTGTGATGATGTCTCTTCCAATGATGATGCTAACTTGTCTGAGACAATTTTGTTTGATCAGTTTAATAATGATTTGTTTGACATGTGTCAGAAATAACTGATATTTTGTTTTTCTGATCTAAAGTTGATTGTAGTTTAGAAGTCTAAATATTGTGTTGTTCAGGTTATTATCCATGTGAATCGAAATATTAATGTTCAAAGACTCACTCATGAATAACCTATGACTACTCATTTTGGAGTAAGTAGGATTTTGAATTATAAGATATTTTTGTTTGCATAACATTTGGCAGGATTTGATTCAGTTTTATTATGCTTGTCATGTGTCAAGTTAAAGTGAAATCCAATCAGTCTTATCTGAAAACCTCTCTATTGGACATTTCTACATTTGATGCATTATTTTGCCATGTCCTTAAGAATTATTTTAAACCGAAACAGAAAAGGGACATAGATTTAATATGATTTGTGAATTTTGAACTGCTAAGAAAAGCATTTTTTTCTTTTTTTAATGATTTTTATTGATATTTTGTGATTGTCAACTCTGTAAATTTTGATGTTTCTTTTAAAGTGTGTAATACAAAATTGTATTTTAACCCTGGATAGGTACGCTCCTCGGACACCCCTTTAAGGGTATACTCGGACGCGAACGACCCCGACGCCAAAAAAAATTCTTGAAAAATCAGTTTTTGCAGTAACCTCCTTTTTTCTTTTGCCAAAAAAAACTTCAATGAATGCTTAAAACAACTGTAAAAATAAATACTACTCATCTGCAGAAAAACTATTTATTATAAATATTTTAAAAAATTAAGTAGAAAAAAAAGACCTGACGTAAAAATTCATAAAAAAAAGTTTATACATATATACACAAATCCTTTTAGGAATTGATTCTTGAATGTTTAGGACACATCTTGATGTATTTTGGATGAAGTCAGACCCATGGAGGTGAAGATCTGAAATGAGAAAAAAACGGTAACTTTTTTTGGCCAAAAAAATTTGTCCAAATTTCATGAATTTTTTTGGGTACCCAAATGAAATAGGAAGTGGCTAATTTTTTTAGGGAATAAACATATGTTATCCTAAAATAGAAATATGTAAAAAAATCTTCATTATTTTGTAAATTACATTTATATCAGGGGCCATATCTAAAGGTAATTTTTTGAGTACTTAGAAATTTCGTAAAAAAATACATATATTTAATATATAATATGATATTTATGCAGGTAAAAATATACCAAAATATCACAAATTCTATAGGGAACAAGAATATATATAGATAGGGCAGCTTACGCTTCGGATATGTCCACAAAATGGCCGCCAACCACACTGACTCAGACTCCCTAATCTGCCACTTGAAATGTAGGAAGGGTATGTCAATTTCAAGGTGTTATTTACTAATCTAATTATTATTGGATATGCATAAAAATTGTATGGTGGGTTGCTGGATAATTGTCGATTATTTTACGACTATAAAATTAAAATTCTGACCCAAAAAAATTTTTTTGAAGGGAAATAAAATCGAAAAAAAAAAATGTAAAACAATATAATATTTTAACTAAAAAAATTTGATGATATTCAATCAAAAAAAAAGTAAACAAAATTTTCCGACAAATAAACATCTAGAGGAATCATTACTCTGTGATAGTTCCTTAGTACGTAGTAATTTTGAAAGAATTGGGAAAAAACGAAAAAATGGCAATCACCGGAAAATCGAACACATACCTATATATACGCCATATCTGGCTAAAAAAAAGATAGGCATGGGTAGCCAGATCATCTAGAAACACTTTCCAACACTATAAAAGTATAAGTTTTGCGACACTACTTGCCAATTCCTTACGGTAACATGACTAAGCAAAAAAATGCAAAACAAATAAAAAGGGGCACTCGCGGAAAAATGGCTAACATTCTAATATACGGCATTTCAGAAGAAAAAAAATTCAGCCACGTGCTAGGCAAACCATCAAGGCACATTTTCCGACAAATAAACATCCAAATGAATAATTACTCTGTGATAGTTCCTTAGTACGTAGTAATTTTGAAAGAAATGGGAAAAAACGAAAAAATGGCAATCACAGGAAAATCGAACACATACCTATATATACGCCATATCTGGCTAAAAAAAGAAGATAGGCATGGGTAGCCAGATCATCTAGAAACACTTTCCAACACTATAAAATTATAAGTTTTGCGACACTACTTGCCAATTCCTTACGGTAACATGACTAAGCAAAAAAAATGAAAAACAAATAAAAAGGGGCAATCGTGGAAAAATGGCCATTCTAATATACGGCATTTCAGAAAAAAAAAATTTCAGCCACGTGCTAGGCAAACCATCAAGGCACATTTTCCGAAAAATAAACATATAAATGAAATATTACTCTGTGATAGTTCCTTAGTACGTAGTAATTTTGAAAGAAATGGGAAAAAACGAAAAAATGGCAATCACAGGAAAATCGAACACATACTTATATATACGCCATATCTGGCTAAAAAAAAAATAGGCATGGGTAGCCAGATCATCTAGAAACACTTTCCAACACTATAAAAATATAAGTTTTGCGACACTACTTGCCAATTCCTTACGGTAACATGACTAAGCAAAAAAATGCAAAACAAATAAAAAGGGGCACTCGCGGAAAAATGCCCAACATTCTAATATACGGCATCTCAGATAAAAAAAAAGACATGCACGTGTTAGCCCAACCATCAAGGCACACTTTCTAACACAAACATGAAAAAAAAATCAATAATATACGGCAATTCCTTACTACGTAGTAAATTTTTACAAATATTGAAAAAAAACAGAAATTGGCAACCGCAGTTAAATACCCAATATACCAATAACTACGTCGTATCTGACAAAAACAAAATCACGCATGGGTAGCCAGATCATCTAGACACACTTTCCAACACTAAAAAAGCAAAAGTTTTACGATACTATTTCGCAATATCTTACGGAAAAATGACTTGGCAAAAAAATGAAAAAAAATGAAAAAGGGACACTCGCGGTAAAATGCCCGACATTCTAATATACGGCATCTCAGATAAAAAAAAAGACATGCACGTGTTAGCCCAACCATCAAGGCACACTTTCTAACACATAAACATGAAAAAAAAATGAATAATATACGGCAATTCCTTACTACGTAGTAATTTTTACAAATATTGAAAAAAAACAGAAATTGGTAACCGCAGTTAAATACCCAATATACCAATAACTACGTCGTATCTGACAAAAACAAAGTCATGCATGGGTAGCCAGATCATCTAGACACACTTTCCAACACTAAACAAGCAAAAGTTTTACGACCCTATTTGGCAATATCTTACGGAAAAATGACTTGGCAAAAAAATGAAAAAAAATGAAAAAGGGGCACTCGCGGTAAAATGGTCCTCGTGGTGATGAACGATATTTTAACTAAAAAAAAAATCATGCACATGGTAGCCAAACAATCCACCAAGACTTTCCACAACTGATAACCTATACAAGTTGCACCATTCTACGACAATTTCATAATACGTAATAACTTTGATAATTATGCAAACTACCTTAGAAGGGTAAACTCGGTCGCGAACGACCCCGACGCGTCTCAGAAATCAGGGAAGGAGTACAGCTACAGCAATGCACATCTGGACACTACTAGAGCGTGTAGGGGAGACACCTCCTGCAGGTCGATCACCCACAAATTCAGTCACGGGGGTGAGTCACGTGAGAAAAACCTGTTTTTTTTTGACGCTCGGGGTCGCAAACGACCCATCGTACCTATCCAGGGTTAATTTGATTGTAAGGAAATCATTATATCGGTAATCTTGTACTATAAGATTATTTTGTTGGTTAAATGACCCCCAACTTTTCGCTAGGTAGGAGGATTTGTTAGAAGTACGTTAAATTGATGTATATTGTAATAGACACGCATATATATATATATATATATATATATATATATATATATATATATATATATATATATGTATATATATATAAAATATATATATATATATATATATATATATATATATATATATATATATATATATATATATATATACCTATATATATATATATATATATATATATATATATGTGTGTGTATATTTATGTATATTATATATATATATATATATATATATATATATATATATATATATATATATATATATATATATCTTTATGTATATATATATGTATATATATATATATATATATGTATATTTATAAATATATATATATATTTATATATATATATATATATATATATATATATATATATATATATATATATATATATATATGTATATATTTATATATATATATATATGTATGTATATATATGTATATATATACTGTATATATATATAAATATATATATATATATATATATATATGTGTGTGTGTGTGTGTGTGTGTGTACGTGTATATATGTATATAGATATACTGTATATATATATATATAAATATATATATATATATATATATATATATATATATATATATATATATATATATATATATATTTATATATATGAGTATATTGTATAAAACATTTATTATCGTAGAATTTCCGACAATAACACGGTTCCATGCACTTGTAATGGTGAGTCAGAAATACAAAATTCAGTAAAGTTGTCCCTCGTGTTGTTGCCCTTTTTTATGTAAATGGAGTTTTCTTTCTCTATTTCCTTTGCAAATGATGATGAGAATTCTAAGGCAGAGGGGCTCAGAAAGATTGCGCAGAAGGATAAGTAGGATGCTTTCTTAGTTGCCATCCTCTCTCTCTCTCTCTCTCTCTCTCTCTCTCTCTCTCTCTCTCTCTCTCTCTCTCTCTCTCTCCACAATAGCATGGTAAATGGATTGACAACAGATCATTTGGATGAAAATTAACCAAAAAAACCTCAACATATTTACTCATAAATATATAGTAATCAATGAGTTCACTGCACAGGCCACTGATTGCTGAGTCAACTGTGTTCTAGATTATCTATAACTATTCTATTCAACTGGAAACGGGTTCCACCATTTGCTCCGGTCGATGAATAAAAAGAAAAAATTATGTAAGGAAAATACAAATTTCAAAATAGAATTTATTTAAAATTCTTTGGGCTCAAGCCATGTCGTCCTGATGGAAGTTCCTATAGGGTAGCTTCCTAGGGTATATTACAACTACGGCGATATTCCCAGAGAATTTACCTTAAGGTACCCAGAATTCTATCTCCTGGAGCGAATATCCCTAATGAAAGGGATATCGCGACATATCAGAGGACGTATTCTTGACACGCCACATGGCAATCTGCACCCCAAACAGAGATAACACATCGAGGGGTCAATTGGCAAGAAACGAAAACGGGAAAGAAAAAGGGGGAGCCGCTCCCAAGGCTCCCTCTTCTCCAGTTTCGTAAGCGTGCCTGGTGCCAATCCTGGCGCCATCTGTATTCCTTTTTGCGTAGCTTAACAACTCGGTGTTTTTTCCTGTGTTTCTCGCAAATCTTGGATTTATTCAGCTTTTCATGGCTTCTCCAACTTCGTCGGCCTCTGATAAGTTGAGTACCATTTCTTTTATGTATAAATGTAGGCTCTTGGTAAATTTTTAAGTGATTAATAGGATTAATCTTTGTTACAAGAGCCGAAGCCTACCAGAGGCGTCATGGACGCTGTCGCTCGCTAGGTATGAGTTTTAGTTAGCCAGAGCGACATTCCCGGTTGTTTTGCTTTAATAAATTTTAGCTATTTAGCGTTACATAGGATTTCCTTTCGTGCTTTAGTATTATTTTGGCGAAGTATTCGCCAACTCTGGCCTACGCTGGGCCATGTAGCCTAGTCGTTTGGTCCTAGTACTTCCTGCATGATTTTGGTTTTCCGAGTGTATTAACCCTGGATAGGTACGGTGGGTCGTTTGCGACCCCGAGCGTCAAAAAAAAACAGGTTTTTCTCACGTGACTCACCCCTGTGACTGAATTTGTGGGTGATCGACCTGCAGGAGGTGTCTCCCCTACACGCTCTAGTAGTGTCCAGATGTGCATTGCTGTAGCTGTACTCCTTCCCCGATTTCTGAGACGCGTCGGGGTCGTTCGCGTCCGAGTTTACCCTTCTGAGGTAGTTTGCATAATTATCAAAGTTATTACGTATTATGAAATTGTCGTAGAATGGTGCAACTTGTATAGGTTATCAGTTGTGGAAAGTCTTGGTGGATTGTTTGGCTACCATGTGCATGTTTTTTTTTTTAGTTAAAATGTCGTTCATCACCACGAGGACCATTTTACCGCGAGTGCCCCTTTTTCATTTTTTTTCATTTTTTTGCCAAGTCATTTTTCCGTAAGATATTGCCAAATAGGGTCGTAAAACTTTTGCTTGTTTAGTGTTGGAAAGTGTGTCTAGATGATCTGGCTACCCATGCATGACTTTGTTTTTGTCAGATACGACGTAGTTATTGGTATATTGGGTATTTAACTGCGGTTACCAATTTCTGTTTTTTTTTCAATATTTGTAAAAATTACTACGTAGTAAGGAATTGCCGTATATTATTCATTTTTTTTCATGTTTATGTGTTAGAAAGTGTGCCTTGATGGTTGGGCTAACACGTGCATGTCTTTTTTTTTATCTGAGATGTCGTATATTAGAATGTCAGGCATTTTACCGCGAGTGTCCCTTTTTATTTTTTTTTATTTTTTTGCCAAGTCATTTTTCCGTAAGATATTGCGAAATAGTGTCGTAAAACTTTTGCTTTTTTAATGTTGGAAAGTGTGTCTAGATGATCTGGCTACCCATGCGTGATTTTGTTTTTGTCAGATACGACGTAGTTATTGGTATATTGGGTATTTAACTGCGGTTGCCAATTTCTGTTTTTTTTTCAATATTTGTAAAAATTTACTACGTAGTAAGGAATTGCCGTATATTATTGATTTTTTTTTCATGTTTATGTGTTAGAAAGTGTGCCTTGATGGTTGGGCTAACACGTGCATGTCTTTTTTTTTTATCTGAGATGCCGTATATTAGAATGTTGGGCATTTTTCTGCGAGTGCCCCTTTTTATTTGTTTTGCATTTTTTTGCTTAGTCATGTTACCGTAAGGAATTGGCAAGTAGTGTCGCAAAACTTATATTTTTATAGTGTTGGAAAGTGTTTCTAGATGATCTGGCTACCCATGCCTATTTTTTTTTTAGCCAGATATGGCGTATATATAAGTATGTGTTCGATTTTCCTGTGATTGCCATTTTTTCGTTTTTTCCCATTTCTTTCAAAATTACTACGTACTAAGGAACTATCACAGAGTAATATTTCATTTATATGTTTATTTGTCGGAAAATATGCCTTGATGGTTTGCCTAGCACGTGGCTGAAATTTTTTTTTTCTGAAATGCCGTATATTAGAATGGCCATTTTTCCACGAGTGCCCCTTTTTATTTGTTTTGCATTTTTTTGCTTAGTCATGTTACCGTAAGGAATTGGCAAGTAGTGTCGCAAAACTTATATTTTTATAGTGTTGGAAAGTGTTTCTAGATGATCTGGCTACCCATGCCTATCTTTTTTTTAGCCAGATATGGCGTATATATAGGTATGTGTTCGATTTTCCGGTGATTGCCATTTTTTCGTTTTTTCCCAATTCTTTCAAAATTACTACGTACTAAGGAACTATCACAGAGTAATGATTCCTCTAGATGTTTATTTGTCGGAAAATTTTGTTTACTTTTTTTTTGATTGAATATCATCAAATTTTTTTAGCTAAAATATTGTTTTACATTTTTTTTTTCGATTTTATTTCCCTTCAAAAAAAATTTTTTGGGTCAGAATTTTAATTTTATAGTCGTAAAATAATCGACAATTATCCAGCAACCCACCATACAATTTTTATGCATATCCAATAATAATTAGATTAGTAAATAACACCTTGAAATTGACATACCCTTCCTACATTTCAAGTGGCAGATTAGGGAGTCTGAGTCAGTGTGGTTGGCGGCCATTTTGTGGACATATCCGAGCGTAAGCTGCCCTATCTATATATATTCTTGTTCCCTATAGAATTTGTGATATTTTGGTATATTTTTACCTGCATAAATATCATATTATATATTAAATATATGTATTTTTTTACGAAATTTCCAAGTACTCAAAAAATTACCTTTAGATATGGCCCCTGATATAAATGTAATTTACAAAATAATGAAGATTTTTTTACATATTTCTATTTTAGGATAACATATGTTTATTCCCTAAAAAAATTAGCCACTTCCTATTTCATTTGGGTACCCAAAAAAATTCATGAAATTTGGACAATTTTTTTTGGCCAAAAAAAGTTACCCTTTTTTTCTCATTTCAGATCTTCACCTCCATGGGTCTGACTTCATCCAAAATACATCAAGATGTGTCCTAAACATTCAAGAATCAATTCCTAAAAGGATTTGTGTATATATGTATAAACTTTTTTTTTATGAATTTTTATGTCAGGTCTTTTTTTTCTACTTAATTTTTTAAAATATTTATAATAAATAGTTTTTCTGCAGATGAGTAGTATTTATCTTTACAGTTGTTTTAAGCATTCATTGATGTTTTTTTTGGCAAAAGAAAAAAGGAGGTTACTGCAAAAACTGATTTTTCAAGAATTTTTTTTGGCGTCGGGGTCGTTCGCGTCCGAGTATACCCTTAAAGGGGTGTCCGAGGACCGTACCTATCCAGGGTTAAAATTTTATTGAAGCTTTAGGCTGTTTTTTATACATTTAAGATTATGTTGAATATTTCCAAGATAGTATACGAGTGAGTTTCGGTGATTTAGGTAATCGATTCTCTTGGTGCCTAGGATAAGTTGCTTATAGAGCCTTAGTATACTTTCTCATACTCCCCGGTTGCTTTCTTTTCTTCGGAGAAGGTATGCAATCCCTTTCCCTCTGTTTAAGCCTTGGGCTTATCCCTAAGTGGTTTATCTGAATTAACTTTCGATAAAACTATACTGGGGTGTTACTGTACCTTCCTGTTCCAGTGAGTCTGGTTTCAGAGAGGGACAGAACAACAGAGTTTTTAGTCTGAGTCTGTGTTTGTCTGGCTTGGGGTAGAGTCTCCCTCGCTGGCCTGACACAGACATAGGAGGCTTAGCCTCCTTAGGTCACTACCGAAGGTTTCTGTACGAGATGATTCCTTCTTTTGTGATCTAGCAGACTAGTCCTTGTTGCTGTTCCCGGTGGGAGGATAGGTCCTTTCCCTGGGAGTAGCAACACCTTCCTTGCTTTGGTTCTTTGGGAGCTGGCAAGTATTGCTGACCTCCCTCCTTGGATTTCCCTTAGGCTAAGATGAGTTTTCTTGGCTGCGGGTGATCCTTCACTAAAGCAAGGTTGGTAGGACCCTCTTTTGTCCCTTCCCCCTCTATCTCCGTAATGGCCTAGCCATTACAGTACTGTACGTCATTCTACATCTGGACCTAGCATAGGTTAGGATGTGGAATTGACTCAGTCCTTTGCCGGCCGGCAGAGTCTGCCGGCCGGCAAGGGTCTTCTGCTTTGAGTGCTGCCCGGACCTCCATTGGTCCCTCATCCATGCCTGCCTGTGAGCCCGACGGCATTGGTCAGGAAGCCTGAATTAGATTCTCCCCTTCCTTATATGCACTCTTTCGGATTGCCGGGCTTGGAGGTAGTTTACGCTCTTATCCCGGCATCCATTCTGTTTTCTTCTAGTGCTGTACCCGACCCGGCTGCCGGCCATTGAGGCCGGCAGCCGGGCAGTCGTAGTCCTCTGGTTCTTTTGCTGCTGGCTGGCATCGGTTGTTTACTTGTGCCGGCCGGCTGATGTCAGCCCTTGTCTGCCGGTCGCCAGGAGCAGTGGCCGGCAGCCGGGTGCTACCTTGTGTAGCCGACATTGGCTGTTGCCGGCCGGCACATGCATTTGGACCAGCGTTCTGCCGCCTTATAGCTGTTAAGTAGTATACTTTAAAGCTAGTTTTGGTGTGTGCCGGCCGGCACATAACCTTCTATACTGTACCAGTATTCTTCAGTATAACATATACTGTAAGAGGAAAACTATAGTATAAGTTTTGGTACAGCACTGTGTGTTCTAACACTTTTGTGTTGTCTTGCACAACCCTTTGCTGTTGCCTTACAGATAAGAAAGTGAGTTCTTTCTTGTCTATTATCCAGGATTTTAAAATCATTGCTTAGGTGTGAGCTACTCCTGTTTCCTCTGGAAACTTTTCATTGGTTATTCTAGAAGAGATTAACCATACGATTTTATTATCTGGAAGGCTGCAACAATTGGTTGTGAAGGAAACACAAGTGTGTGTCTTCCTTTCTGAATTGTTATGCTAAACTGTGCATATCCAGTGATACATAGTTCACTTGATACTCATGGAAATTTCTTCTCTTTACAGGAGGACCCTCCGAAGTGCGGAAGTGTTTTCTGCAACGTCCGCAGTAAGAACCTCTGCGGACATGAGTTTTGTAGGAGGCACGCAGCAGGCGCTGTCTCCAAGGGTGATCTCCAGTATTGGGACCCTCAGGTATGTACCGTGTGCACTAACCTGATTACTGAGGCCTTTGATTCCCCTAGGACGGCGGAATCAAGGGATATAGCAAGGGAGAAGCTTCGTACCTGGGTAAGGGGCTTCCAGAAGAACACCTCTGGACCTTATCTTCCAAGTGAGAAGATGAGGGCGTATCTTTTCCCTAGGGCATCAGCTGATGCAGTGATTCCCCAGCCTCAAGAGATCCCTCAAGTTCAGATCCAGGTGGATGCTGAAGTCGCGGTCGCTTTGCAAGACATCCAGTTGGATGACAGGATGTCTGACGTGGACGAGCGTCTGGAGGAAGACCTCCTGGCAGGAGGCCAGGATGAAGTTCAAGCCCCAGACATTGTAGAGGAAGAGGCCGACGAGGTGTCGGCTACTCCGGTTCAGATCCCGGAGCCTATTCCCTCAACATCGTCCGCCCTCCCAGTAGAGCTGGGACAGGCCCTCTCCTCCATTGTTGGAATGATCCAACAAATTCAGAAGGAGAATCAGGAGAAGGCGGCTGCAATGGAACTGCAGATGCAGAGGCTTGCAGTATCACATGGGCCCCAGAAAAGGCTCAATGTGAAAAACCTTCCCTTGTGCTCAGATGCTAACCCATGGAGGTATGCTGAGCACATGCCGATGACGACTGGAAAGATCGTCATCTCGGATAAGTTAGGCTCAGTTCCCCTAGAGGAGGTGGAATTCTGGCCCAGCAAGGGGTCATATCCGGACTGTTATGTCCGGCTGAGGAAGGAACCAGCTTCAAAGGAGGAGACAGAGCCGAAGGAGGTCATAGTGATGGACCATGCTAAGGCTCAAGCTTTGCTTTCATCCTCGATGAAAGAGAGGGGCTTCACGAACTCAAAGGTAGCTGCATTGAGTAAGAAGTTCCCTTCCTTTGTGTCCTCTCCTGCTAGAGCCTTCCCCTTTTTACAGAAAGGGTTTGCGGCTGTACTAAAAGCAGTCGAGGCCGGCAAGCCTTGCCCCTCCCTGGAGGAGTGTAAACCCTTGTCGCTGGCCCTGCCTATGGACCACAAAGACTGGAAGGACGCCCATCTTACCTTCTCAGTTGGGAAGTTGGAGGCTGATATTGCCGGACGTCAGTTCGGTGAGGACCTCCCTAAACTGTCTGACTTTCTTTTGCGGAGAGAGCTCGAGACAAAAGAAAGACTGGCTGCCTCAATGTCTCTTCAGACTACTCTTGAGACGATGGCAAGTGACCCTAAGGTCCATGAAATGTTGATGGTAGTGGCCAAGATTCATCTGGCCACAGTGACGAAGGATCTTTATAGCTTCGTCAGGGCGAGGAGAGCTTGTAGGGAGTTCGTGTTCACCTCGGCTACGGTGAGGCACGAGCCAAGGAAACTAATCTCCTCCAACATTTGGGGCAAAGACCTTTTCCCTACCGAATTGGTCAAAGAAGTTGTTGATAAGGCCGCCACGGAGAATAGAAACCTTCTCCAGAAGTGGGGCCTGGCTATCAAAAGAAAGTCTTCCCCGGATGAGGGTCCTCAACCGAAGAGGAAGACTATGAGGACTAGGCTACCGTCTCGGCCAGCCAAGCCTCTTAAACAGCAACAGCAACTGCAATTGCCATTGCCTTCAGTGCCCCAGATGGTGGAACAAACCCCGACCACATTCCAGTGGGTACCCCAGGCCGTGTCGACACAGTCCACGGCATTCACCCCAACGTTCGAAGGGCAGTCTACTTCCTTTCGAGCAAAGCCTAGAGGAGCAGCCAGAGGCTCGTCTAGGTGCCCCTCAAGGGGAAGGGGATTCAGGGGTGGTCGCGGTCAGGGAGGCAAGACCTCAGGACGGCAGTCCAAGTGAGATGATGCCGGTAGGAGGGAGACTTCAGAATTTTCGGGATCGGTGGACCTTCGATCCCTGGGCCCACAGCCTACTCAAGAACGGACTGGGCTGGAGCTGGTACAGCACTCCACCCCCGTGCCCTTGGTTTTTCCAACACTCCACCCCCGTTCTGGAGGAGTACGTTCAAGAACTGTTGGAGAAAAAAGTGATCCGAAGGGTGAAGTCCATCAAATTCCAAGGGAGGCTGTTTTGTGTTCCCAAGAAAGACTCGGAAAAGCTCAGAGTCATTCTGGACTTGTCGCCACTCAACAAGTTCATAGTGAATTGCAAATTCAAGATGCTAACACTGCAACACATAAGGACCTTACTGCCCAAGAGGGCATATTCCGTCTCCATAGACTTGTCAGACGCCTATTGGCACGTTCCAATCAACCGTCGACTCTCCCCCTACCTAGGGTTCAAGCTACAACGAAGACTATACGCCTTCAGAACCATGCCATTCGGGCTAAATATAGCCCCAAGGATTTTCACGAAGCTTGCGAGCGTAGCTCTCAAACAATTACGCCTAAAGGGAATTCAGGTAGTAGCCTACCTGGACGACTGGCTGGTGTGGGCAGCATCCGAGACAGAATGCTTTCAAGCTTCCAGTCAAGTGATCCAGTTCCTAGAGTATCTAGGCTTCAAGATCAACAAAAAAAAAGTCTCGACTTTCTCCATCTCAAAAGTTCCAGTGGCTGGGAATCCACTGGGACCTAATGTCACACCGTTTCTCCATCCCGGCGAAGAAAAGGAAGGAGATAACGGGTTCTGTCAAGAGACTTCTAGATTCCGAAAGGATATCAAGACGCGAACAGGAGAGGGTACTGGGCTCTCTCCAGTTTGCTTTGGTGACAGACCCAGTGCTAAGAGCACAGCTAAAGGATGCAACCGGAGTTTGGAGAAGTTATGCATCAAACGCGCGAAGAGATCTGAGAAGACCAGTTCCGCTTCGGCTACGTACTCTTCTCAGGCCATGGTCCCAAGCCAGACATCTAAAGAAGTCGGTTCTTCTTCAGCCACCTCCCCCGTCGGTGACGATTCACTCAGACGCCTCGAAGGAGGGATGGGGAGGTCACTCTCATGGGAAAAAAGTCCAGGGGACTTGGTCCAAGCTATTCAAGACCTTTCACATAAACTTTCTAGAAGCTATGGCAGTGCTCCTTACCTTAAAGAAAGTCTCCCCGCGTCACTCGATCCACATAAGGTTGGTGATGGACAGCGAGGTAGTTGTGAGATGCTTGAATCGACAAGGATCGAGGTCACCACCTCTCAACCAGGTGATGTTGGCCATCTTCTGATTGGCGGAAAAGAAGAAGTGGTACCTGTCGGCAGTTCACCTTCAAGGAGTCCGCAATGTGACAGCGGACGCTCTATCCAGGTTCACACCGATAGAGTCGGAATGGTCCTTAGACGCAGGATCATTCTCCTTCATTCTGAATCAAGTCCCAGAACTGCAGATAGACCTCTTTGCGACGAAAGACAACAAGAAGTTGCCCCTGTACGTGTCCCCGTACGAGGACCCCTTAGCGGAAGCAGTGGACGCGATGTCCCTCGACTGGAACAGATGGTCCAGGATTTATCTGTTCCCTCCTCACAACCTTCTGTTGAGGGTCCTCAACAAAATAAGATCCTTCAAGGGGGTAGCGGCAATAGTGGCCCACAAGTGGCCGAACAGCGTGTGGTTCCCCCTGGCATTGGAACTACGGCTGAAGTTTGTACCGCTACCAGATCCAGTTCTGACCCAGCGAGTCCAGAAGTCGACTGTCTGCGCTTCATTACAGAAAACCAGGACCCTGCAGCTCATGATTTTCTCTCCCTAGCGGTGAGAAAGCGTTTCGGGATTTCGAAAGCCAGCATAGACTTCCTAGAGGAGTATAAGTGCAAATCTACTAGAAGGCAATATGAGTCATCTTGGAGAAAATGGGTGGCCTTTGTCAAGGCGAAGAATCCGGAGGAGGTCTCTACAGACTTCTGCTTATCTTTCTTCATCCACCTCCATGGTCAAGGGTTGGCAGCTAACACAATTTCGGCGTGTAAGTCTGCTTTGACGAGACCCATTCTATATGCCTTCCAGGTCGACCTCGGTAACGAGATCTTTAATAAAGTTCCGAAAGCCTGCGCTAGGCTCAGACCTTCAGCACCTCCAAAGCCCATTTCATGGTCTTTAGACAAAGTTCTTCATTTCGCTTCTCTGTTGAGCAATGAGGAGTGTGCGTTAAAGGATTTGACACAAAAAGTTATTTTCCTATTTGCACTCGCGTCCGGGGCCAGGGTTAGTGAGATTGTAGCCCTCTCGAGAGAGGCATGTCGTGTTCAGTTCCTGGATGGGGGAGAACTGAACCTGTTTCCGGATCCTACGTTTCTCGCCAAGAATGAGTTACCCACCAACAGGTGGGGTCCCTGGAGAATCTGCCCTCTGAAAGAAGATGCATCTCTATGTCCAGTAGAATGCCTAAAGGTCTATCTTCGTAGAACTTCAGACTTCAAGGGTGGTCAACTATTCAGGGAAGAAACATCAGGCTCAAATTTATCTCTGAATCAACTCAGAGCGAAAATCACATATTTTATTCGCAGAGCGGATCCTGACAGTACACCCGCAGGTCACGATCCGAGGAAAGTTGCCTCATCCTTAAATTTCTTTAATTGTATGGATTTTGAACATCTCCGTTCATACACTGGCTGGAAGTCTTCCAGAGTGTTCTTTCGCCACTATGCGAAGCAAGTAGAGGAACTAAAGAGATCTGTGGTAGCAGTGGGTCGCGTCGTTAACCCTACTGTTTAACTCTGCGAGGAACAGTGGTTTTAATTGGGACGATTAATTCCAGGGTGAGTGTGTAGTTCCATACGGTATTACAAACTAAGTGAGGGCACTGAGTTGCCCACGTAGACTGTTCCATTTCCAAAGGTGAACCTAGCATAAGTGAAGACATGTGTGCCGAGCGTTTTCTAACGCTAATGTGATTGATTTGTAATACAGACTTTTATGACTTTGATACCTCGGTATCTTAAAAGTGGCAATAATGTTTTTTCTTTCAGATAAAGAAGTTCTGTTTACTATCATACTTAAGCTTAAAGTTTTGGGTTATTAACTTCTATATATATATATATATATATATATATATATATATATATATATATATATATATATATATATATATATATATATATATATACATATATATATATATATAATTGTTGTTAACCTGTCTATTTATTGTTTGTCAATAAACTTGTTCTTGAGAACCTTGCGTCTCCTTCAGCTGTGTCAATTTATTGGTATAATTGAGCATTCATTCTATGTACTTTATCTGGGATAATTCTAATAGAATTGTTCCTTTATGCAAGCTATGTTGCATTGGTTTATGCTTTCCCTTAACGGGAGGACTCCGTCCCAGAAGGGGACGGTGGCGGTTTTACAAGTTTCCTCCTATGGGGATATAAACCTTTGTCCAATACAAGTATTGTGCGGAGAACTGGTCAATATTTCATATTGACGCAGTGGTTCTTTATAAACTATTCTTTACTTAATATAGGGTGAGACCACTATATTAGCTTGCCTGGTATTCATACATAGGTATATGTACTCTTCGAGATTTTTCCAGAGTCTAGTAAGACTCTTCCCTGTAGGGGGCAGGAAGCTCTAACATGGTTTATGGTTAGTTGAAAAGATGAATAATGGTAACATCTTAGGTCTCTAGGTCTAGTCGACCGGGAAAAATTACCTCCGGGGAGTACGGCACGTTCTGAGAATCCACAGATACAGTAATGCTCTGGTATACTTCCATCAGGACGACATGGCTTGAGCCCAAAAAACGGATTTTGAGGGAAGCGAAAAATCTATTTTTGGGTGAGATGGCCATGTCGTCCTGATGGACCCGCCCTTCCCTTTCTATGAAATGGCTGTAGGACCCCTCCTTACATACAGTATCTGTAGCACCTCGTGTACGCTACAAGGAATACAGATGGCGCCAGGATTGGCGCCAGGCACGCTTACGAAACTGGAGAAGAGGGAGCCTTGGGAGCGGCTCCCCCTTTTTCTTTCCCGTTTTCGTTTCTTGCCAATTGACCCCTCGATGTGTTATCTCTGTTTGGGGTGCAGATTGCCATGTGGCGTGTCAAGAATACGTCCTCTGATATGTCGCGATATCCCTTTCATTAGGGATATTCGCTCCAGGAGTTAGAATTCTGGGTACCTTAAGGTAAATTCTCTGGGAATATCGCCGTAGTTGTAATATACCCTAGGAAGCTACCCTATAGGAACTTCCATCAGGACGACATGGCCATCTCACCCAAAAATAGATTTTTTGCTTCGCTCAAAATCCGTTTTCTATCATTATTTGTTTTAATATACTGTACTTTAATTTGTTGTAAGCTCTTTGTCCATTTGATTCGTGAACTCAATCTTTGTTTTTACCGAGTGACGGCGCCCTACACTCACCAGGGATCATATGTTAAAATTTCTAATAAGATTGAGTGAAGCCAGTTCAGAACAAAACGCCGTGATGAGACTTAGTCAAGTAAAGGCAAACAAAGATAATAGCTTGTTATGCATGGAAATTGGGACACTAGCCTGGTTTCATGGTATTGGCCGTATAGTGTCGTTCTTCTAGCCCGAGGTCCCCAGACAACAAAAAGACAGAAGGGTTTGTTGACCGAGGACACTGCAGATAGTAAGTGGACCTTCCAGTGAAAAGTAGAGTAGATGCGTGTTGCAGATGGCATTGTTACGTATCTTTTATTGGTGAAAAATTATACTACTGCAAGTGTCTTCCACGATTTTTTTTTTTTTTTTTTTTTCCTTTTTTTTTTCTTTGTCAGTGGCAGCTGGACGATGAAAAATCTTTATCGATGGAATTGTTGAATTTTTTTAAGAAAGCATATTTAAACCCAAACACTGAGATATAGTCTTCGATTACTACATTATCAAAATGTTTGGAAGAAAATAAAGGACACATAATCTCTTGAATTGCTGTTTATGCCCACGTAGGTGGTGGATATTTAATGTAGCGTGGTTTTTGGGAAGTTAAATTGTGTACAGGTATTTGATATTTTGTCGACTCCTTTGATTGCAGCCTTGAGAAAGCCTCTGAAGTAGCTGTGATGAAATATCTCTTAAGAAATGTTGGCTCAGAAGAAGAATTTGAGTAACTAAGTAACCTGTCAAATTTCATTTGAATTTAGCCCAAGTATGTACACTGTTACGTTGGTCTTTATGTATAATTATATATGTAGATAAAATATTTACAGGATTGATTCCTAAGAGGCTTTGCATGGAGATAACTATGTCTCTCCTGGTTTTGAAGACCTGCATTTTCATATTATTGTATTTTTGATTTTGTTTTTCTCAATGATTAATTTAAATATTTTTCAATGATTTTTTCCTTCGATACATATCCTTCTACACTGTGTTCTATCCCCCAGCCCAAAGTTAATTTATTTTTTTTTCTCCTAATGTTTGTAATGTTCAAATAACTGAAGAAAGAAAAAATCACCTGGAAAGAATATTGCTTGAGTTATTCAGAACTCGGTACAACGTAGCAATAATAATCGAAATAGTATACCTCTATAATAATAATAATAATAATAATAATAATAATAATAATAATAATAATAATAATAATAATAATAGGCAACTGCAGTTCGAGCTGGGTCCCCTTGCCTTGTACAAAATCAAGTGTTGGTGCCCAGTGCCCACTTCATCATTGATTGTTTACTTTTTGCCCAGATCTTTGGGAATTCCACCATATTTAATTGTGTAGTGAATAGCTGGGGTGTGGTTGGCATTCGGACACTAGGCAGTCTGGGTGCTACGTTTGGCCATAGTCCGCAAAACACTCTAAGAGGCAAAGGGTGAGAGGTTAAATACTGTACCCCTAAGGCTACGTTTCCACTAGGCTGCAAAACGCTGCTTCTTTTTTTCGCAGCCTCTGCCCGTGCTGTTCCCACTAGGCTGCAAAACGCAGCTTCTGTTTTCCGCAGTCTCTGCCTTTTGGTCAGAGTGCTCCTGACTACGCTTGAATGAGGTTGTGTTGCAGTGCCATCTATCAAAAATATGGAAACATTGACGAAGAAAGTGGTGATTGCCTATTTATTGCGCAAGAAACAACAAAAAAAAAAGAAAAGCAAAATATTGGGTTCATCCTCTTTTTGCAAACAGATCACGACAAGGAGCATTTAATAATTTAATTCGAAAACTTTTTTTTTGTGGGGGGGGCGGGGGTCGCTGGTGGTAATAATAATAATAATAATAATAATAATAATAATAATAATAATAATAATAATAACAATGATCTCGATATTTTTTTATAAGTTCTAATTCAAATTCATTATCATTCAAGAGTTGTGGCCTTTCAAAGCATAACATTATTACGCAAACGACATGCTTCATTTTTTTTGGGGGGGAGCGGGGGTCAGTCAACATGAACACGAAAATATTCAGTTATTATTTCATGGCGTACGTGGATATTTCACTTACGAAAGAGCAACTCGCAACACCTTCCTCCATCAATGCCTGAAAGCGATGACGCAGCCGCTGCGCTCAGGGTAGTGGAAACAGCTCCATAGAAATGTATATACCACTAAACACAGGCAGCTTCTGTTTATGTAGGAACACCGCTCGTGTAGAGGCTGCGTTTCGCAGCTTCTATGAAGCGGTGGCTAGTGGAAACAGCTCCATAGGATTACATGTATCACCTAAACTCAGGCAGAGGCTGCGAAAAACAGAAGCAGCGTTTTGCAGCCTAGTGGAAACGTAGCCTAAGGAGTTGCTGAGATACCAGAAAATTCATCTATTCTGATGTCAACCCCTTCAAAGGGAAAAGGCAACAGGTTACCAAATAAGAGCAACGTTTAGGTTTGTGTGTATTTGTATGTAGAGAGAGAGAGAGAGAGAGAGAGAGAGAGAGAGAGAGAGAGAGAGAGAGAGAGAGAGAGAGAGAGAGAGAGAGAGAGAGCACATGTGCATTACGAACGTTTTATTAGACATTAATTTTCCTTTAGAATTGCGAAAACTTATACCAATAATCTAATCAAGATATCATACCGCTATCTTGAACACGATGCCCAATCCCCGCCTTAATTAAAAAGTCTATCGATTTCTTCATTATCAATTCCATTGCTCCTGAGGAGTCTCATGTCACCTCCTGAATTATACTAATTATTTTCTTATAGAAGAAAGTTACTTGAGGAGATGAACTGAGATTCAGTTAACATTATAATTTATGTGGTCAAAGATTATAGATAAACAAAAGGGTAAAAATTATATCTACCTTTTTTTAGTAAGCTAATTTTGATGAATATATATATATATATATATATATATATATATATATATATATATATATATATATATATATATATATATATATATATATATATATATATATATATATATATCCGTAGCTGTCTCTTTTTTTTATTTTACATTTTTTAATCTTCAAGACCTTTAGAAGAAAAGGGAAATTGATTGCTGTTATAGTTGAATCTCGCTAAAATGTCAAACTAAGAATGATCATCTCTCTCTCTCTCTCTCTCTCTCTCTCTCTCTCTCTCTCTCTCTCTCTCTCTCTCTCTCTCTCTCTCGTGATCTCAGAACCCTAAAACCCTAAACGCTAAAATTTCATCATTTTCATCTTAGTAAAAACTGGCCAGGTCATGATTTAAAATCTAAATCCATTTTATATATAATTAAGGATACTTTGAAGACAATTGTATACTGAATAGAATAATGTGAAAGTATTATAGCTAAACGATGTCAAATAAAATTCATTATAATTTGACAAATTATTTCTGATATGCGAAGGATGTGCATCTTTGCTCAAATTTATCGAATTAAAATCTGAAAATAGTGCTTATATTTGACATTGAAATTCCTATGTGGATATTCTTAGAAAATCTTTTCCTAAAGTAATCCGGGAAGTAAGATAGAAAATGATGATATATAAACTTTAAAACACTTATTAAATATATTAAAGGAAAACCTTTTGGATGCTAAAATTGCCCTTAAATATTCCATAGAAAATAAAAGAAAAATGTAATGGATTGAAATTCCTAAACATTTACCTACAGAATTTTCGAGAAAATCATTTTCATCGATGTGTAATGCAAAGAGTAAAAGTGTTTGACAAAGGAAAATGGAAATTGGCGTTTGTCAGCTCTGCCGAGGTTGCATTGCTTTGGTGTTTGTCGGTTTTCAACTTTATTTTTTATCCACTATTTTCATCAACTCTTTTCAAAAAGTCAAATTTACAGATTCGTTGCAAGCTAGTAGAACTTGCGGCAATAAATTAGAAACAAATGAAAATATAAAACAAAAACAAACACACAAGCACAGGAATTCCAGAAAAAAAAGGCCAAATTAATTCTTATAAGGTCTGTATCGACACTTATGATTAAATATTAAATTTTCATTAAAAAGCCAGTCCTTGGATGCTTTCTTATTCATTGCTTTTTACTTATGCATCTTTCCATTCTGATCAATCAATTTTGATATCAACTTATGTAAGTTGTTAACGGTTTCAGTCACTTTATTCAAGAATTTTTATGTTCTCTTAAGTAATAAAAATTGTTTAAGATATTAATGAAAAAAGACATCTGTAACATCAATGGTTTACATCAATTTCTTTTGATTGGTAGTCTTAGTATTCTTGTTCTCTTTATTTGTGTTTGCACTTAGGACACGAAACAGTAACATTGTTTATATCAAGACCTCACTGTTTTCAAATCATTCATAGTTGATGTTTGTATAATTTTCATTTCCCTTTTTTAATACTAGTGTCGTCTATTGGTTAATTTCCGCTTATCTATTCAGCAGTCAAGAGATTGTCAGTGTTCTATTACTAACATCATTTATGTGTTGGTAACTGTATTATAACTAGAAGGGCACTCAGTAGAGCGCTTGCATTCACCACGCCAACCAGTCTTATTTTGCTCTTAACTCCACCGCTTACTTCTACTTTGATGTATTTTCTGCTAAATCTAATGGATTAGTCCTTTAGACATGATCTGTTGAAATGGGTCCTGTAGGTTTTGCGTAATATTATCCACAAGCAAAATATTAACTAAAAAAATACTTGCTAATAATTAACATTGCAATTATTTTTAAAGTAACGTTGCGTACTTGCACTTTCATATACTTTATCCAAAATGTTATAGAGTCATCCTTGGGTCATACCCAATGATAGAGCAGTTTTTTTAATGAAGTTACACACAAATACATAAAAAATCTTCGATTTTGGTGAAAGCAATAAACTAACAAACAGCCAGGGGTGAACAATTATTTCTTGTACAATGGAATCTCTGTCTTTACTAGAATATTCACTTCAAGGCAACTTTGTTTTTTATTGTTAGTTAAATCTAGTTCACCAGCGCGCTTAGGTTATATTTTGTTTTTCTACCTGAAGTTATGGAAAATTTAGTTGTCTACCGATCTATTGTGGAAGCCTGCTAAAATCGGGTTAACTGTATCCTTTGGCACGTTGGGAG
>NC_090754.1:5828554-5893554 GCF_036898095.1 Palaemon carinicauda
CTCCCAACGTGCCAAAGGATACAGTTAACCCGATTTTAGCAGGCTTCCACAATAGATCGGTAGACAACTAAATTTTCCATAACTTCAGGTAGAAAAACAAAATATAACCTAAGCGCGCTGGTGAACTAGATTTAACTAACAATAAAAAACAAAGTTGCCTTGAAGTGAATATTCTAGTAAAGACAGAGATTCCATTGTACAAGAAATAATTGTTCACCCCTGGCTGTTTGTTAGTTTATTGCTTTCACCAAAATCGAAGATTTTTTATGTATTTGTGTGTAACTTCATTAAAAAAACTGCTCTATCATTGGGTATGACCCAAGGATGACTCTATAACATTTTGGATAAAGTATATGAAAGTGCAAGTACGCAACGTTACTTTAAAAATAATTGCAATGTTAATTATTAGCAAGTATTTTTTTAGTTAATATTTTGCTTGTGGATAATATTACGCAAAACCTACAGGACCCATTTCAACAGATCATGTCTAAAGGACTAATCCATTAGATTTAGCAGAAAATACATCAAAGTAGAAGTAAGCGGTGGAGTTAAGAGCAAAATAAGACTGGTTGGCGTGGTGAATGCAAGCGCTCTACTGAGTGCCCTTCTAGTTATAATACAGTTACCAACACATAAATGATGTTAGTAATAGAACACTGACAATCTCTTGACTGCTGAATAGATAAGCGGAAATTAACCAATAGACGACACTAGTATTAAAAAAGGGAAATGAAAATTATACAAACATCAACTATGAATGATTTGAAAACAGTGAGGTCTTGATATAAACAATGTTACTGTTTCGTGTCCTAAGTGCAAACACAAATAAAGAGAACAAGAATACTAAGACTACCAATCAAAAGAAATTGATGTAAACCATTGATGTTACAGATGTCTTTTTTCATTAATATCTTAAACAATTTTTATTACTTAAGAGAACATAAAAATTCTTGAATAAAGTGACTGAAACCGTTAACAACTTACATAAGTTGATATCAAAATTGATTGATCAGAATGGAAAGATGCATAAGTAAAAAGCAATGAATAAGAAAGCATCCAAGGACTGGCTTTTTAATGAAAATTTAATATTTAATCATAAGTGTCGATACAGACCTTATAAGAATTAATTTGGCCTTTTTTTTCTGGAATTCCTGTGCTTGTGTGTTTGTTTTTGTTTTATATTTTCATTTGTTTCTAATTTATTGCCGCAAGTTCTACTAGCTTGCAACGAATCTGTAAATTTGACTTTTTGAAAAGAGTTGATGAAAATAGTGGATAAAAAATAAAGTTGAAAACCGACAAACACCAAAGCAATGCAACCTCGGCAGAGCTGACAAACGCCAATTTCCATTTTCCTTTGTCAAACACTTTTACTCTTTGCATTACACATCGATGAAAATGATTTTCTCGAAAATTCTGTAGGTAAATGTTTAGGAATTTCAATCCATTACATTTTTCTTTTATTTTCTATGGAATATTTAAGGGCAATTTTAGCATCCAAAAGGTTTTCCTTTAATATATTTAATAAGTGTTTTAAAGTTTATATATCATCATTTTCTATCTTACTTCCCGGATTACTTTAGGAAAAGATTTTCTAAGAATATCCACATAGGAATTTCAATGTCAAATATAAGCACTATTTTCAGATTTTAATTCGATAAATTTGAGCAAAGATGCACATCCTTCGCATATCAGAAATAATTTGTCAAATTATAATGAATTTTATTTGACATCGTTTAGCTATAATACTTTCACATTATTCTATTCAGTATACAATTGTCTTCAAAGTATCCTTAATTATATATAAAATGGATTTAGATTTTAAATCATGACCTGGCCAGTTTTTACTAAGATGAAAATGATGAAATTTTAGCGTTTAGGGTTTTAGGGTTCTGAGATCACGAGAGAGAGAGAGAGAGAGAGAGAGAGAGAGAGAGAGAGAGAGAGAGAGAGAGAGAGAGAGAGAGAGATGATCATTCTTAGTTTGACATTTTAGCGAGATTCAACTATAACAGCAATCAATTTCCCTTTTCTTCTAAAGGTCTTGAAGATTAAAAAATGTAAAATAAAAAAAAGAGACAGCTACGGATATATATATATATATATATATATATATATATATATATATATATATATATATATATATATATATATATATATATATATATATATATATATATATATATATTCATCAAAATTAGCTTACTAAAAAAAGGTAGATATAATTTTTACCCTTTTGTTTATCTATAATCTTTGACCACATAAATTATAATGTTAACTGAATCTCAGTTCATCTCCTCAAGTAACTTTCTTCTATAAGAAAATAATTAGTATAATTCAGGAGGTGACATGAGACTCCTCAGGAGCAATGGAATTGATAATGAAGAAATCGATAGACTTTTTAATTAAGGCGGGGATTGGGCATCGTGTTCAAGATAGCGGTATGATATCTTGATTAGATTATTGGTATAAGTTTTCGCAATTCTAAAGGAAAATTAATGTCTAATAAAACGTTCGTAATGCACATGTGCTCTCTCTCTCTCTCTCTCTCTCTCTCTCTCTCTCTCTCTCTCTCTCTCTCTCTCTCTCTCTCTCTCTCTCTCTCTCTCTACATACAAATACACACAAACCTAAACGTTGCTCTTATTTGGTAACCTGTTGCCTTTTCCCTTTGAAGGGGTTGACATCAGAATAGATGAATTTTCTGGTATCTCAGCAACTCCTTAGGCTACGTTTCCACTAGGCTGCAAAACGCTGCTTCTGTTTTTCGCAGCCTCTGCCTGAGTTTAGGTGATACATGTAATCCTATGGAGCTGTTTCCACTAGCCACCGCTTCATAGAAGCTGCGAAACGCAGCCTCTACACGAGCGGTGTTCCTACATAAACAGAAGCTGCCTGTGTTTAGTGGTATATACATTTCTATGGAGCTGTTTCCACTACCCTGAGCGCAGCGGCTGCGTCATCGCTTTCAGGCATTGATGGAGGAAGGTGTTGCGAGTTGCTCTTTCGTAAGTGAAATATCCACGTACGCCATGAAATAATAACTGAATATTTTCGTGTTCATGTTGACTGACCCCCGCTCCCCCCCAAAAAAAATGAAGCATGTCGTTTGCGTAATAATGTTATGCTTTGAAAGGCCACAACTCTTGAATGATAATGAATTTGAATTAGAACTTATAAAAAAATATCGAGATCATTGTTATTATTATTATTATTATTATTATTATTATTATTATTATTATTATTATTATTACCACCAGCGACCCCCGCCCCCCCCACAAAAAAAAAGTTTTCGAATTAAATTATTAAATGCTCCTTGTCGTGATCTGTTTGCAAAAAGAGGATGAACCCAATATTTTGCTTTTCTTTTTTTTTTGTTGTTTCTTGCGCAATAAATAGGCAATCACCACTTTCTTCGTCAATGTTTCCATATTTTTGATAGATGGCACTGCAACACAACCTCATTCAAGCGTAGTCAGGAGCACTCTGACCAAAAGGCAGAGACTGCGGAAAACAGAAGCTGCGTTTTGCAGCCTAGTGGGAACAGCACGGGCAGAGGCTGCGAAAAAAAGAAGCAGCGTTTTGCAGCCTAGTGGAAACGTAGCCTTAGGGGTACAGTATTTAACCTCTCACCCTTTGCCTCTTAGAGTGTTTTGCGGACTATGGCCAAACGTAGCACCCAGACTGCCTAGTGTCCGAATGCCAACCACACCCCAGCTATTCACTACACAATTAAATATGGTGGAATTCCCAAAGATCTGGGCAAAAAGTAAACAATCAATGATGAAGTGGGCACTGGGCACCAACACTTGATTTTGTACAAGGCAAGGGGACCCAGCTCGAACTGCAGTTGCCTATTATTATTATTATTATTATTATTATTATTATTATTATTATTATTATTATTATTATTATTATAGAGGTATACTATTTCGATTATTATTGCTACGTTGTACCGAGTTCTGAATAACTCAAGCAATATTCTTTCCAGGTGATTTTTTCTTTCTTCAGTTATTTGAACATTACAAACATTAGGAGAAAAAAAAATAAATTAACTTTGGGCTGGGGGATAGAACACAGTGTAGAAGGATATGTATCGAAGGAAAAAATCATTGAAAAATATTTAAATTAATCATTGAGAAAAACAAAATCAAAAATACAATAATATGAAAATGCAGGTCTTCAAAACCAGGAGAGACATAGTTATCTCCATGCAAAGCCTCTTAGGAATCAATCCTGTAAATATTTTATCTACATATATAATTATACATAAAGACCAACGTAACAGTGTACATACTTGGGCTAAATTCAAATGAAATTTGACAGGTTACTTAGTTACTCAAATTCTTCTTCTGAGCCAACATTTCTTAAGAGATATTTCATCACAGCTACTTCAGAGGCTTTCTCAAGGCTGCAATCAAAGGAGTCGACAAAATATCAAATACCTGTACACAATTTAACTTCCCAAAAACCACGCTACATTAAATATCCACCACCTACGTGGGCATAAACAGCAATTCAAGAGATTATGTGTCCTTTATTTTCTTCCAAACATTTTGATAATGTAGTAATCGAAGACTATATCTCAGTGTTTGGGTTTAAATATGCTTTCTTAAAAAAATTCAACAATTCCATCGATAAAGATTTTTCATCGTCCAGCTGCCACTGACAAAGAAAAAAAAAGGAAAAAAAAAAAAAAAAAAAAATCGTGGAAGACACTTGCAGTAGTATAATTTTTCACCAATAAAAGATACGTAACAATGCCATCTGCAACACGCATCTACTCTACTTTTCACTGGAAGGTCCACTTACTATCTGCAGTGTCCTCGGTCAACAAACCCTTCTGTCTTTTTGTTGTCTGGGGACCTCGGGCTAGAAGAACGACACTATACGGCCAATACCATGAAACCAGGCTAGTGTCCCAATTTCCATGCATAACAAGCTATTATCTTTGTTTGCCTTTACTTGACTAAGTCTCATCACGGCGTTTTGTTCTGAACTGGCTTCACTCAATCTTATTAGAAATTTTAACATATGATCCCTGGTGAGTGTAGGGCGCCGTCACTCGGTAAAAACAAAGATTGAGTTCACGAATCAAATGGACAAAGAGCTTACAACAAATTAAAGTACAGTATATTAAAACAAATAATGATAGAAAACGGATTTTGAGCGAAGCAAAAAATCTATTTTTGGGTGAGATGGCCATGTCGTCCTGATGGAAGTTCCTATAGGGTAGCTTCCTAGGGTATATTACAACTACGGCGATATTCCCAGAGAATTTACCTTAAGGTACCCAGAATTCTAACTCCTGGAGCGAATATCCCTAATGAAAGGGATATCGCGACATATCAGAGGACGTATTCTTGACACGCCACATGGCAATCTGCACCCCAAACAGAGATAACACATCGAGGGGTCAATTGGCAAGAAACGAAAACGGGAAAGAAAAAGGGGGAGCCGCTCCCAAGGCTCCCTCTTCTCCAGTTTCGTAAGCGTGCCTGGCGCCAATCCTGGCGCCATCTGTATTCCTTGTAGCGTACACGAGGTGCTACAGATACTGTATGTAAGGAGGGGTCCTACAGCCATTTCATAGAAAGGGAAGGGCGGGTCCATCAGGACGACATGGCCATCTCACCCAAAAATAGATTTTTCGCTTCCCTCAAAATCCGTTTTTTGGGCTCAAGCCATGTCGTCCTGATGGAAGTATACCAGAGCATTACTGTATCTGTGGATTCTCAGAACGTGCCGTACTCCCCGGAGGTAATTTTTCCCGGTCGACTAGACCTAGAGACCTAAGATGTTACCATTATTCATCTTTTCAACTAACCATAAACCATGTTAGAGCTTCCTGCCCCCTACAGGGAAGAGTCTTACTAGACTCTGGAAAAATCTCGAAGAGTACATATACCTATGTATGAATACCAGGCAAGCTAATATAGTGGTCTCACCCTATATTAAGTAAAGAATAGTTTATAAAGAACCACTGCGTCAATATGAAATATTGACCAGTTCTCCGCACAATACTTGTATTGGACAAAGGTTTATATCCCCATAGGAGGAAACTTGTAAAACCGCCACCGTCCCCTTCTGGGACGGAGTCCTCCCGTTAAGGGAAAGCATAAACCAATGCAACATAGCTTGCATAAAGGAACAATTCTATTAGAATTATCCCAGATAAAGTACATAGAATGAATGCTCAATTATACCAATAAATTGACACAGCTGAAGGAGACGCAAGGTTCTCAAGAACAAGTTTATTGACAAACAATAAATAGACAGGTTAACAACAATTATATATATATATATATGTATATATATATATATATATATATATATATATATATATATATATATATATATATATATATATATATATATATATATATATAGAAGTTAATAACCCAAAACTTTAAGCTTAAGTATGATAGTAAACAGAACTTCTTTATCTGAAAGAAAAAACATTATTGCCACTTTTAAGATACCGAGGTATCAAAGTCATAAAAGTCTGTATTACAAATCAATCACATTAGCGTTAGAAAACGCTCGGCACACATGTCTTCACTTATGCTAGGTTCACCTTTGGAAATGGAACAGTCTACGTGGGCAACTCAGTGCCCTCACTTAGTTTGTAATACCGTATGGAACTACACACTCACCCTGGAATTAATCGTCCCAATTAAAACCACTGTTCCTCGCAGAGTTAAACAGTAGGGTTAACGACGCGACCCACTGCTACCACAGATCTCTTTAGTTCCTCTACTTGCTTCGCATAGTGGCGAAAGAACACTCTGGAAGACTTCCAGCCAGTGTATGAACGGAGATGTTCAAAATCCATACAATTAAAGAAATTTAAGGATGAGGCAACTTTCCTCGGATCGTGACCTGCGGGTGTACTGTCAGGATCCGCTCTGCGAATAAAATATGTGATTTTCGCTCTGAGTTGATTCAGAGATAAATTTGAGCCTGATGTTTCTTCCCTGAATAGTTGACCACCCTTGAAGTCTGAAGTTCTACGAAGATAGACCTTTAGGCATTCTACTGGACATAGAGATGCATCTTCTTTCAGAGGGCAGATTCTCCAGGGACCCCACCTGTTGGTGGGTAACTCATTCTTGGCGAGAAACGTAGGATCCGGAAACAGGTTCAGTTCTCCCCCATCCAGGAACTGAACACGACATGCCTCTCTCGAGAGGGCTACAATCTCACTAACCCTGGCCCCGGACGCGAGTGCAAATAGGAAAATAACTTTTTGTGTCAAATCCTTTAACGCACACTCCTCATTGCTCAACAGAGAAGCGAAATGAAGAACTTTGTCTAAAGACCATGAAATGGGCTTTGGAGGTGCTGAAGGTCTGAGCCTAGCGCAGGCTTTCGGAACTTTATTAAAGATCTCGTTACCGAGGTCGACCTGGAAGGCATATAGAATGGGTCTCGTCAAAGCAGACTTACACGCCGAAATTGTGTTAGCTGCCAACCCTTGACCATGGAGGTGGATGAAGAAAGATAAGCAGAAGTCTGTAGAGACCTCCTCCGGATTCTTCGCCTTGACAAAGGCCACCCATTTTCTCCAAGATGACTCATATTGCCTTCTAGTAGATTTGCACTTATACTCCTCTAGGAAGTCTATGCTGGCTTTCGAAATCCCGAAACGCTTTCTCACCGCTAGGGAGAGAAAATCATGAGCTGCAGGGTCCTGGTTTTCTGTAATGAAGCGCAGACAGTCGACTTCTGGACTCGCTGGGTCAGAACTGGATCTGGTAGCGGTACAAACTTCAGCCGTAGTTCCAATGCCAGGGGGAACCACACGCTGTTCGGCCACTTGTGGGCCACTATTGCCGCTACCCCCTTGAAGGATCTTATTTTGTTGAGGACCCTCAACAGAAGGTTGTGAGGAGGGAACAGATAAATCCTGGACCATCTGTTCCAGTCGAGGGACATCGCGTCCACTGCTTCCGCTAAGGGGTCCTCGTACGGGGACACGTACAGGGGCAACTTCTTGTTGTCTTTCGTCGCAAAGAGGTCTATCTGCAGTTCTGGGACTTGATTCAGAATGAAGGAGAATGATCCTGCGTCTAAGGACCATTCCGACTCTATCGGTGTGAACCTGGATAGAGCGTCCGCTGTCACATTGCGGACTCCTTGAAGGTGAACTGCCGACAGGTACCACTTCTTCTTTTCCGCCAATCAGAAGATGGCCAACATCACCTGGTTGAGAGGTGGTGACCTCGATCCTTGTCGATTCAAGCATCTCACAACTACCTCGCTGTCCATCACCAACCTTATGTGGATCGAGTGACGCGGGGAGACTTTCTTTAAGGTAAGGAGCACTGCCATAGCTTCTAGAAAGTTTATGTGAAAGGTCTTGAATAGCTTGGACCAAGTCCCCTGGACTTTTTTCCCATGAGAGTGACCTCCCCATCCCTCCTTCGAGGCGTCTGAGTGAATCGTCACCGACGGGGGAGGTGGCTGAAGAAGAACCGACTTCTTTAGATGTCTGGCTTGGGACCATGGCCTGAGAAGAGTACGTAGCCGAAGCGGAACTGGTCTTCTCAGATCTCTTCGCGCGTTTGATGCATAACTTCTCCAAACTCCGGTTGCATCCTTTAGCTGTGCTCTTAGCACTGGGTCTGTCACCAAAGCAAACTGGAGAGAGCCCAGTACCCTCTCCTGTTCGCGTCTTGATATCCTTTCGGAATCTAGAAGTCTCTTGACAGAACCCGTTATCTCCTTCCTTTTCTTCGCCGGGATGGAGAAACGGTGTGACATTAGGTCCCAGTGGATTCCCAGCCACTGGAACTTTTGAGATGGAGAAAGTCGAGACTTTTTTTTTGTTGATCTTGAAGCCTAGATACTCTAGGAACTGGATCACTTGACTGGAAGCTTGAAAGCATTCTGTCTCGGATGCTGCCCACACCAGCCAGTCGTCCAGGTAGGCTACTACCTGAATTCCCTTTAGGCGTAATTGTTTGAGAGCTACGCTCGCAAGCTTCGTGAAAATCCTTGGGGCTATATTTAGCCCGAATGGCATGGTTCTGAAGGCGTATAGTCTTCGTTGTAGCTTGAACCCTAGGTAGGGGGAGAGTCGACGGTTGATTGGAACGTGCCAATAGGCGTCTGACAAGTCTATGGAGACGGAATATGCCCTCTTGGGCAGTAAGGTCCTTATGTGTTGCAGTGTTAGCATCTTGAATTTGCAATTCACTATGAACTTGTTGAGTGGCGACAAGTCCAGAATGACTCTGAGCTTTTCCGAGTCTTTCTTGGGAACACAAAACAGCCTCCCTTGGAATTTGATGGACTTCACCCTTCGGATCACTTTTTTCTCCAACAGTTCTTGAACGTACTCCTCCAGAACGGGGGTGGAGTGTTGGAAAAACCAAGGGCACGGGGGTGGAGTGCTGTACCAGCTCCAGCCCAGTCCGTTCTTGAGTAGGCTGTGGGCCCAGGGATCGAAGGTCCACCGATCCCGAAAATTCTGAAGTCTCCCTCCTACCGGCATCATCTCACATGGACTGCCGTCCTGAGGTCTTGCCTCCCTGACCGCGACCACCCCTGAATCCCCTTCCCCTTGAGGGGCACCTAGACGAGCCTCTGGCTGCTCCTCTAGGCTTTGCTCGAAAGGAAGTAGACTGCCCTTCGAACGTTGGGGTGAATGCCGTGGACTGTGTCGACACGGCCTGGGGTACCCACTGGAATGTGGTCGGGGTTTGTTCCACCATCTGGGGCACTGAAGGCAATGGCAATTGCAGTTGCTGTTGATGTTTAAGAGGCTTGGCTGGCCGAGACGGTAGCCTAGTCCTCATAGTCTTCCTCTTCGGTTGAGGACCCTCATCCGGGGAAGACTTTCTTTAGATAGCCAGGCCCCACTTCTGGAGAAGGTTTCTATTCTCCGTGGCGGCCTTATCAACAACTTCTTTGACCAATTCGGTAGGGAAAAGGTCTTTGCCCCAAATGTTGGAGGAGATTAGTTTCCTTGGCTCGTGCCTCACCGTAGCCGAGGTGAACACGAACTCCCTACAAGCTCTCCTCGCCCTGACGAAGCTATAAAGATCCTTCGTCACTGTGGCCAGATGAATCTTGGCCACTACCATCAACATTTCATGGACCTTAGGGTCACTTGCCATCGTCTCAAGAGTAGTCTGAAGAGACATTGAGGCAGCCAGTCTTTCTTTTGTCTCGAGCTCTCTCCGCAAAAGAAAGTCAGACAGTTTAGGGAGGTCCTCACCGAACTGACGTCCGGCAATATCAGCCTCCAACTTCCCAACTGAGAAGGTAAGATGGGCGTCCTTCCAGTCTTTGTGGTCCATAGGCAGGGCCAGCGACAAGGGTTTACACTCCTCCAGGGAGGGGCAAGGCTTGCCGGCCTCGACTGCTTTTAGTACAGCCGCAAACCCTTTCTGTAAAAAGGGGAAGGCTCTAGCAGGAGAGGACACAAAGGAAGGGAACTTCTTACTCAATGCAGCTACCTTTGAGTTCGTGAAGCCCCTCTCTTTCATCGAGGATGAAAGCAAAGCTTGAGCCTTAGCATGGTCCATCACTATGACCTCCTTCGGCTCTGTCTCCTCCTTTGAAGCTGGTTCCTTCCTCAGCCGGACATAACAGTCCGGATATGACCCCTTGCTGGGCCAGAATTCCACCTCCTCTAGGGGAACTGAACCTAACTTATCCGAGATGACGATCTTTCCAGTCGTCATCGGCATGTGCTCAGCATACCTCCATGGGTTAGCATCTGAGCACAAGGGAAGGTTTTTCACATTGAGCCTTTTCTGGGGCCCATGTGATACTGCAAGCCTCTGCATCTGCAGTTCCATTGCAGCCGCCTTCTCCTGATTCTCCTTCTGAATTTGTTGGATCATTCCAACAATGGAGGAGAGGGCCTGTCCCAGCTCTACTGGGAGGGCGGACGATGTTGAGGGAATAGGCTCCGGGATCTGAACCGGAGTAGCCGACACCTCGTCGGCCTCTTCCTCTACAATGTCTGGGGCTTGAACTTCATCCTGGCCTCCTGCCAGGAGGTCTTCCTCCAGACGCTCGTCCACGTCAGACATCCTGTCATCCAACTGGATGTCTTGCAAAGCGACCGCGACTTCAGCATCCACCTGGATCTGAACTTGAGGGATCTCTTGAGGCTGGGGAATCACTGCATCAGCTGATGCCCTAGGGAAAAGATACGCCCTCATCTTCTCACTTGGAAGATAAGGTCCAGAGGTGTTCTTCTGGAAGCCCCTTACCCAGGTACGAAGCTTCTCCCTTGCTATATCCCTTGATTCCGCCGTCCTAGGGGAATCAAAGGCCTCAGTAATCAGGTTAGTGCACACGGTACATACCTGAGGGTCCCAATACTGGAGATCACCCTTGGAGACAGCGCCTGCTGCGTGCCTCCTACAAAACTCATGTCCGCAGAGGTTCTTACTGCGGACGTTGCAGAAAACACTTCCGCACTTCGGAGGGTCCTCCTGTAAAGAGAAGAAATTTCCATGAGTATCAAGTGAACTATGTATCACTGGATATGCACAGTTTAGCATAACAATTCAGAAAGGAAGACACACACTTGTGTTTCCTTCACAACCAATTGTTGCAGCCTTCCAGATAATAAAATCGTATGGTTAATCTCTTCTAGAATAACCAATGAAAAGTTTCCAGAGGAAACAGGTGTAGCTCACACCTAAGCAATGATTTTAAAATCCTGGATAATAGACAAGAAAGAACTCACTTTCTTATCTGTAAGGCAACAGCAAAGGGTTGTGCAAGACAACACAAAAGTGTTAGAACACACAGTGCTGTACCAAAACTTATACTATAGTTTTCCTCTTACAGTATATGTTATACTGAAGAATACTGGTACAGTATAGAAGGTTATGTGCCGGCCGGCACACACCAAAACTAGCTTTAAAGTATACTACTTAACAGCTATAAGGCGGCAGAACGCTGGTCCAAATGCATGTGCCGGCCGGCAACAGCCAATGTCGGCTACACAAGGTAGCACCCGGCTGCCGGCCACTGCTCCTGGCGACCGGCAGACAAGGGCTGACATCAGCCGGCCGGCACAAGTAAACAACCGATGCCAGCCAGCAGCAAAAGAACCAGAGGACTACGACTGCCCGGCTGCCGGCCTCAATGGCCGGCAGCCGGGTCGGGTACAGCACTAGAAGAAAACAGAATGGATGCCGGGATAAGAGCGTAAACTACCTCCAAGCCCGGCAATCCGAAAGAGTGCATATAAGGAAGGGGAGAATCTAATTCAGGCTTCCTGACCAATGCCGTCGGGCTCACAGGCAGGCATGGATGAGGGACCAATGGAGGTCCGGGCAGCACTCAAAGCAGAAGACCCTTGCCGGCCGGCAGACTCTGCCGGCCGGCAAAGGACTGAGTCAATTCCACATCCTAACCTATGCTAGGTCCAGATGTAGAATGACGTACAGTACTGTAATGGCTAGGCCATTACGGAGATAGAGGGGGAAGGGACAAAAGAGGGTCCTACCAACCTTGCTTTAGTGAAGGATCACCCGCAGCCAAGAAAACTCATCTTAGCCTAAGGGAAATCCAAGGAGGGAGGTCAGCAATACTTGCCAGCTCCCAAAGAACCAAAGCAAGGAAGGTGTTGCTACTCCCAGGGAAAGGACCTATCCTCCCACCGGGAACAGCAACAAGGACTAGTCTGCTAGATCACAAAAGAAGGAATCATCTCGTACAGAAACCTTCGGTAGTGACCTAAGGAGGCTAAGCCTCCTATGTCTGTGTCAGGCCAGCGAGGGAGACTCTACCCCAAGCCAGACAAACACAGACTCAGACTAAAAACTCTGTTGTTCTGTCCCTCTCTGAAACCAGACTCACTGGAACAGGAAGGTACAGTAACACCCCAGTATAGTTTTATCGAAAGTTAATTCAGATAAACCACTTAGGGATAAGCCCAAGGCTTAAACAGAGGGAAAGGGATTGCATACCTTCTCCGAAGAAAAGAAAGCAACCGGGGAGTATGAGAAAGTATACTAAGGCTCTATAAGCAACTTATCCTAGGCACCAAGAGAATCGATTACCTAAATCACCGAAACTCACTCGTATACTATCTTGGAAATATTCAACATAATCTTAAATGTATAAAAAACAGCCTAAAGCTTCAATAAAATTTTAACCCTGGATAGGTACGGTCCTCGGACACCCCTTTAAGGGTATACTCGGACGCGAACGACCCCGACGCCAAAAAAAATTCTTGAAAAATCAGTTTTTGCAGTAACCTCCTTTTTTCTTTTGCCAAAAAAAACATCAATGAATGCTTAAAACAACTGTAAAGATAAATACTACTCATCTGCAGAAAAACTATTTATTATAAATATTTTAAAAAATTAAGTAGAAAAAAAAGACCTGACATAAAAATTCATAAAAAAAAAGTTTATACATATATACACAAATCCTTTTAGGAATTGATTCTTGAATGTTTAGGACACATCTTGATGTATTTTGGATGAAGTCAGACCCATGGAGGTGAAGATCTGAAATGAGAAAAAAAGGGTAACTTTTTTTGGCCAAAAAAAATTGTCCAAATTTCATGAATTTTTTTGGGTACCCAAATGAAATAGGAAGTGGCTAATTTTTTTAGGGAATAAACATATGTTATCCTAAAATAGAAATATGTAAAAAAATCTTCATTATTTTGTAAATTACATTTATATCAGGGGCCATATCTAAAGGTAATTTTTTGAGTACTTGGAAATTTCGTAAAAAAATACATATATTTAATATATAATATGATATTTATGCAGGTAAAAATATACCAAAATATCACAAATTCTATAGGGAACAAGAATATATATAGATAGGGCAGCTTACGCTTCGGATATGTCCACAAAATGGCCGCCAACCACACTGACTCAGACTCCCTAATCTGCCACTTGAAATGTAGGAAGGGTATGTCAATTTCAAGGTGTTATTTACTAATCTAATTATTATTGGATATGCATAAAAATTGTATGGTGGGTTGCTGGATAATTGTCGATTATTTTACGACTATAAAATTAAAATTCTGACCCAAAAAATTTTTTTTGAAGGGATATAAAATCGAAAAAAAAAATGTAAAACAATATTTTAGCTAAAAAAATTTGATGATATTCAATCAAAAAAAAAGTAAACAAAATTTTCCGACAAATAAACATCTAGAGGAATCATTACTCTGTGATAGTTCCTTAGTACGTAGTAATTTTGAAAGAATTGGGAAAAAACGAAAAAATGGCAATCACAGGAAAATCGAACACATACCTATATATACGCCATATCTGGCTAAAAAAAAGATAGGCATGGGTAGCCAGATCATCTAGAAACACTTTCCAACACTATAAAAATATAAGTTTTGCGACACTACTTGCCAATTCCTTACGGTAACATGACTAAGCAAAAAAATGCAAAACAAATAAAAAGGGGCACTCGTGGAAAAATGGCCATTCTAATATACGGCATTTCAGAAAAAAAAAATTTCAGCCACGTGCTAGGTAAACCATCAAGGCATATTTTCCGACAAATAAACATATAAATGAAATATTACTCTGTGATAGTTCCTTAGTACGTAGTAATTTTGAAAGAAATGGGAAAAAACGAAAAAATGGCAATCACAGGAAAATCGAACACATACTTATATATACGCCATATCTGGCTAAAAAAAAAATAGGCATGGGTAGCCAGATCATCTAGAAACACTTTCCAACACTATAAAAATATAAGTTTTGCGACACTACTTGCCAATTCCTTACGGTAACATGACTAAGCAAAAAAATGCAAAACAAATAAAAAGGGGCACTCGCAGAAAAATGCCCAACATTCTAATATACGGCATCTCAGATAAAAAAAAAAGACATGCACGTGTTAGCCCAACCATCAAGGCACACTTTCTAACACATAAACATGAAAAAAAAATCAATAATATACGGCAATTCCTTACTACGTAGTAAATTTTTACAAATATTGAAAAAAAAACAGAAATTGGCAACCGCAGTTAAATACCCAATATACCAATAACTACGTCGTATCTGACAAAAACAAAATCACGCATGGGTAGCCAGATCATCTAGACACACTTTCCAACATTAAAAAAGCAAAAGTTTTACGACACTATTTCGCAATATCTTACGGAAAAATGACTTGGCAAAAAAATAAAAAAAAATAAAAAGGGACACTCGCGGTAAAATGCCTGACATTCTAATATACGACATCTCAGATAAAAAAAAAGACATGCACGTGTTAGCCCAACCATCAAGGCACACTTTCTAACACATAAACATGAAAAAAAATGAATAATATACGGCAATTCCTTACTACGTAGTAATTTTTACAAATATTGAAAAAAAAACAGAAATTGGTAACCGCAGTTAAATACCCAATATACCAATAACTACGTCGTATCTGACAAAAACAAAGTCATGCATGGGTAGCCAGATCATCTAGACACACTTTCCAACACTAAACAAGCAAAAGTTTTACGACACTATTTGGCAATATCTCACGGAAAAATGACTTGGCAAAAAAATGAAAAAAAATGAAAAAGGGGCACTCGCGGTAAAATGGTCCTCGTGGTGATGAACGACATTTTAACTAAAAAAAAAAACATGCACATGGTAGCCAAACAATCCACCAAGACTTTCCACAACTGATAACCTATACAAGTTGCACCATTCTACGACAATTTCATAATACGTAATAACTTTGATAATTATGCAAACTACCTCAGAAGGGTAAACTCGGACGCGAACGACCCCGACGCGTCTCAGAAATCGGGGAAGGAGTACAGCTACAGCAATGCACATCTGGACACTACTAGAGCGTGTAGGGGAGACACCTCCTGCAGGTCGATCACCCACAAATTTAGTCACAGGGGTGAGTCACGTGAGAAAAACCTGTTTTTTTTTTACGCTCGGGGTCGCAAACGACCCACCGTACCTATCCAGGGTTAATACACTCGGAAAACCAAAATCATGCAGGAAGTACTAGGACCAAACGACTAGGCTACATGGCCTAGCGTAGGCCAGAGTTGGCGAATACTTCGCCAAAATAATACTAAAGCACGAAAGGAAATCCTATGTAACGCTAAATAGCTAAAATTTATTAAAGCAAAACAACCGGGAATGTCGCTCTGGCTAACTAAAACTCATACCTAGCGAGCGACAGCGTCCATGACGCCTCTGGTAGGCTTCGGCTCTTGTAACAAAGATTAATCCTATTAATCACTTAAAAATTTACCAAGAGCCTACATTTATACATAAAAGAAATGGTACTCAACTTATCAGAGGCCGACGAAGTTGGAGAAGCCATGAAAAGCTGAATAAATCCAAGATTTGCGAGAAACACAGGAAAAAACACCGAGTTGTTAAGCTACGCAAAAAGGAATACAGATGGCGCCAGGATTGGCACCAGGCACGCTTACGAAACTGGAGAAGAAGGAGCCTTGGGAGCGGCTCCCCCTTTTTCTTTCCCGTTTTCGTTTCTTGCCAATTGACCCCTCGATGTGTTATCTCTGTTTGGGGTGCAGATTGCCATGTGGCGTGTCAAGAATACGTCCTCTGATATGTCGCGATATCCCTTTCATTAGGGATATTCGCTCCAGGAGATAGAATTCTGGGTACCTTAAGGTAAATTCTCTGGGAATATCGCCGTAGTTGTAATATACCCTAGGAAGCTACCCTATAGGAACTTCCATCAGGACGACATGGCTTGAGCCCAAAGAATTTTAAATAAATTCTATTTTGAAATTTGTATTTTCCTTACATAATTTTTTCTTTTTATTCATCGACCGGAGCAAATGGTGGAACCCGTTTCCAGTTGAATAGAATAGTTATAGATAATCTAGAACACAGTTGACTCAGCAATCAGTGGCCTGTGCAGTGAACTCATTGATTACTATATATTTATGAGTAAATATGTTGAGGTTTTTTTGGTTAATTTTCATCCAAATGATCTGTTGTCAATCCATTTACCATGCTATTGTGGAGAGAGAGAGAGAGAGAGAGAGAGAGAGAGAGAGAGGATGGCAACTAAGAAAGCATCCTACTTATCCTTCTGCGCAATCTTTCTGAGCCCCTCTGCCTTAGAATTCTCATCATCATTTGCAAAGGAAATAGAGAAAGAAAACTCCATTTACATAAAAAAGGGCAACAACACGAGGGACAACTTTACTGAATTTTGTATTTCTGACTCACCATTACAAGTGCATGGAACCGTGTTATTGTCGGAAATTCTACGATAATAAATGTTTTATACAATATACTCATATATATAAATATATATATATATATATATATATACAGTATATCTATATACATATATACACGTACACACACACACACACACATATATATATATATATATATATTTATATATATACAGTATATATATACATATATATACATACATATATATATATATAAATATATACATATATATATATATATATATATATAAATATATATATATATATTTATAAATATACATATATATATATATATATATATACATATATATATACATAAAGATATATATATATATATATATATATAATATACATAAATATACACACACATATATATATATATATAGGTATATATATATATATATATATATTATATATATATACATATATATATATATATATATGCGTGTCTATTACAATATACATCAATTTAACGTACTTCTAACAAATCCTCCTACCTAGCGAAAAGTTGGGGGTCATTTAACCAACAAAATAATCTTATAGTACAAGATTACCGATATAATGATTTCCTTACAATCAAATTAAGAAAGTCTCGAGGTTTGCATATACCATATGAACATACATAGCATCAAGAGCATACAAGTCTCGCTGTATGCGTAGCCAGGTAAAGTTTGCACTCGTATCAGAACAAAGGTTTGCTTATACCACATGAGCAAACATAGCATCAAGAGCCTACAGGTCTCGCTATATGTGTAGCCGGGTAAAGTTTGTACTCGTGTAGGATCAAAGGTTCACATATACCATATGAGCCAATATAGCATTCAGAGCATACAGATTTCGCTGTATGCGAGAACAAAGGTATTATCTATATATCTTGTTCATATATCACATGCAGATTATTAATGGAAAATAATACTCTAGCATATCTTTATTGAAATCAATTTGGGGCAAAATAAGAAGCAAATACCCATCAAGTATTTATTGGTAATAAACAACCAGCAAAATCAACATACATAACATAATGTTAACATAATGTTGATAAATGCAATAAGAAACATGGTTTACAACCAAGACCAGAAAATATTTATTTCACCTGAAAGGGAAAAAATTATTAGGGCCACCAAAACTGAAAATTTATCAAATTTTCTAATATGCATTTTTGTGACCTTGATTGTCTCTTCAGACTGTGTAAGAACACACGGCACAAGTGTTGTCTCTATGTTTTTTCACCTTAATAATTAGAACAGTCCATAGTGTCACCTTGGTGATACTTATCTTAAAGTATTGCACTGTCAAGTGTCAACACCTTCACCCGTACTTTGACACTCCAATCAATTCACTGTTCCTCGTAGCCCTAGACGACAGGTTTTAGGACACTACCTGCTGCCACCACAAAACGTTTCAACTCTTGCACTTGCTTCACATAGTGTTTATAAAACACTCTGGATGACTTCCATCCAGTATGTGAGCGAAGACGCTCAAAGTCCTTGTATTGGAAAAAAATTTAATGACGAAGCAATTTTTCTCGGATCATGACCTGCGGGTTTAGTGTCAGGATCCGCTCTGCGAATAAAATAGGTGATCTTCGCCCTCAGTTGTTTTAGGGATAAATTTTACTCCAATGTTTCTCCCTTAAAGAGTTGTCCTCCCCTGAAGTCTGAAGTTCTATGAAGATAGACCTTTAGACACTCCACTGTACACAGCAAAACACCTTCCTTCAGAGGGGCAGATTCTTCAGGTAGGTAGCTCGTTCTTGGCGAGAAATGTTGGGTCAGGAAAGAGATTCAGTTCTCCCACTTCTGTGAACTGAATATGGCCCTCATCTCTGGAAAGGGCCACTATTTCACTAACTCTGGCCCCCGAGGCTAGAGCAAACAAGAATATGACTTTCTGGGTTAAGTCTTTTAGAGAGCAATCCTCATTGTTCAGTGTTAAAGCATAGTGTAGGACCTTATCCAAGACCATGAAATGGGCTTCGGAGGTGCTGCAGGCCTAAGTCTAGCGCAAGCCTTGGAGATCTTGTTAAAGATTTTGTTTGACAAGTCTACTTGGAAGGCGTATAGCAGAGGTCTAGTCAAGGCTGATTTACATGTTGTTATTGTATTGGCTGCTAAACCTTGTTTATGAAGGTGGATATAGAAGGCTAAACAGAAATCTGTTGAGATTACTTTTGGTTCTTTTTGCCTTGCCAAAAGCAACCCACTTCTTCCAGGATGACTCATATTGTCTTCTAGTAGACTTGGATTTGTATTCTTCTAAGAAGTCTATACTGTCTCTCGAGATCCCAAACCTTTTCTTTACTGCTAAGGAGAGAAAATCATGAGATGAAGGTCTTGGGTTTTCTGTGATGAAGCGAAAACAGTCGACTTCTGTACTTGTTGAGTCAGTACAGGGTCCGGCAGAGGTCAATTCCAATACTAGAGGGAACCAATTGCTCTTTGACCACTTGGGAGCCACTAGAGCTCCCGTTCCCTGAAAGGATCTCAACTTATTGAGCACCTTCATTAAGAGGTTGGTTGGAGGGAACAGGTAAATAGAGTTCCATATGTTCCAGTCGAGAGACTTGGCGTCCATCGCTTCCGCTAGAGGGTCCTCGTATGGGGCCACATAACGAGGTAGTTTCTTGTTGTCGCTCATCGAGAAGAGGTCGATTTGCAGTTCCGGGACTTAACGTAAGATGAAGGAGAATGATCCTGTGTCTAGGGACCATTCTGACTCTATCAGCGTGAGCCTGGATAGAGCGTCCGCCGTCACATTGTGGAACCCTTGAAGGTGAACTGCTGATAAATGCCATCTCTTCTTTTCAACAAGGCGAAAGATGGCCAACATTACTTGGTTGATTTGGGATGATCTCGAACCTTGACGATTCAAATATCTCACTATCACCTCGCTGTCCAGGATCAGTCTTATGTGGACTGAATGGCAAGGGGACAGTTTCTTCAGCGTGAGAAAGACTGCCATGGCTTCCAGAATGTTGATGTGGAAGGTCTTGAATAGAGAAGACCAATTTCCTTGGACTTTCCGTTGGTGAGAGTGACCTCCCCATCCTTACTTTGATGCGTCCGTATGGATGATGACTGAAGGTAGAGGTGGTTGCAAGGGCACGGACCTCTTCAGATTCTTGGCCTTCGACCATGGCTTGAGAAGTGATCGTAGTCGAGTCGGTATCGGTCTTCTTAGATCTCTTCGAGCGTTTGATGCGTAACTTCTCCAGACTCCTGATGCATCTTTTAATTGTGCTCTTAGCACCGGGTCTGTCACTGATGCAAACTGAAGAGAACCCAGTACTCTCTTCTGTTGGTGTCTTGATATCCTGTCGGATTTCAGTACTATCTTGATAGATCCCGCTATCTCTCTCCTCTTCCCTGGGTGAATGGAGAGACGGTGTGACTTCAAGTTCCAATGTATTCTTAACCATTGAAACTCCTGAGCTGGAGATAATCGAGACTTCTTCACATTGATCTTGAATCCCAGATGTTCCAGGATATGGATCACTTTCTTGGATGTTTGCATGCACTCCGTCTCGGATGCTGCCCCCACCAGCCAGTCGTCCAGGTAGGCTACCACCTGAACACCTTCTAGGCGTAGTTGCTGAACAACTGCATCTGCAAGCTTTGTAAAAATCCTTGAGGCTATGTTTAGTCCGAAGGGCATGGCTCTGAAGACATATTTCTTCTTCTGTAGCCTGAATCCTAGGTAGGAGGAGAGTGGACGGTAGATTGGAATATGCCAATAGGCATCTGCCTTGTCTATCGATACTGTGTATGCCCCTTTTTGGCAGCAGGGTCCTTATATGTTGAAGGGTTAACATACTGAACTTGTTGTTTTCTATGAACTTGTTGAGTGGCGACAAGTCCAGAATGACTCTGAGTTTGTCTGAGTCCTTCTTGGGAACACAAAACAGCCTTCCTTGGAATTTGATGGACTTTGCCCTCCTTATCACCTGTCTGCTCAAGAGTTCTCGGGTGTATTCTTCCAGGACGGAGGTGGAGTGTTGGATTAGGCTGTTGGTCCAGGGATTGAAGGTCCAGCAATCGTGAAATTTTTGGAGTCTTCCTACTACCAGAAGCATCTCATTGCTTCGACTGTCCGGAGGACTTGCCTCCTTGCCGCATTCTCGCTTACCCCCTCTTCCTCTTGGAGGGAATTTAGGACAAAAGGTAGTGGTCTGCCTCGCATATGCAGGAGTAAAAGCTGGTGACTGGGCAACCAGCTGCTGAGGCACCATCTGGTTGGTAGGCTGGGGTTGTGCCACCATCTGGGGCACAGCGGTCATGGGAACTGCGGGAAGTTGTTGTTGCTGTTGTCTGACAGGGCGAGAGGGCAACCTAGGTCTCTTCGTCTTCCACTTTGGTTGGGGACTCTCATCCGGGGAAGACTTCCTCTTCGCCGACATGCCCCACTTTTGGAGAGGATTCCTGTTCTCCGTGGCAGCCTTGTCCACTACTTCTTTGACCAATTCACTCGGGAAGAGGTCTTTTCCCCAGATATTGGAAGCTATCAGCTTCCTAAGTTCGTGTTTCACTGCAGCCGAAGCAAACACGAACTCCCTACATACGCGTCTGGCCCTAACGAAGCCATATAGGTCTTTGAACAGTGTTGCCAAATGTGATTTGGCCACAACCGTGTACATTTCTGGGGATCTGTTGTCGCTTGCCATTGCCTCCAAGGTAATCTGGAGGGACAGGGATGCGGCAAGTCTCTCCTTTGTCTCTTGCTCTCTATGCAAGAGAAAGTCGGACAGCTTAGGAAAGTTTTCGCTGAACAGGCGTCCAGCAATATCCGCCTCCAACTTACCAAACTGAGAAGGTAAGGTGTATTTCCTTCCAGTCTTTGTCGTCCGTGGGCAGAGCTAGGGATAAAGGTCTACACTCCTCGAGTGTAGGGCAAGGTTTCCCTGCGTCCACTGCCTTCATGACTGCCTTAAACCCTTTTTCCGTAAAGGAAAAGGCTAGTTTAGCTGGAGCAAGAAAAGAAGGATGTTTCTTGCTAGTGGCTGGCACTTTTGAATTAGTGAAGCTCTTGTCTTTATGACTGCTTGCCAACAGAGCCTGAGCTTTACCATGGTCAAGAACTATGACTTCTTTTGGTTCTGTCTCCTCCTTGGACACAGGTTCCGCCTTCAAGCGGACGAAGCAGTTTGGGTAAGACTTAAAGCTGGGCCAAAAGTCAGCATCCTCTATGAGGTCTTTCATGGTGTCTTCAGACACCTCCGACATCCTCTCATCTAGGTGGATGCCCTTTATTGCGTCAGAGACATCCGTATCTACGGTAATCTGGACGCAAGGGATCCCAGGTTGAGGCTGTGGTATAACTGCATCCGCAGTCGCCTTAGGGAACAAATAGGCACGCGTCCGGCCATTCGGAAGGTAAGGTGGCATTTTTCTGAAAGCCACAAACCCATATGCGCAGCATACTCCGTGCTGCATCCCTTAATTCCGCTGTCTTGGGGTCATCAAAAGTGTCAGTAACCAAGGCTTTGCACACATTGCAGTCCTGGGGGTCCCAGTACTTCAGAGGTCCCTTGGAGATGGAGCAGAGAGAGTGAGCCCTGCACTCTACATGGCCACAGAAGTCCTTGCTCCTCAGGTTGCAAAAGACTCTCAGGCACTTAGGGTGGTCCTCCTGTGAAGAGAGGAAAAGTAAATGAGTATGCGGTAGTTCATCTCACCGGATAAACTATATAAATATTATTATTAATATTTTTGCATATTTATTGCATATAGCTTAGGATAGACAAGCTAGAAAAGAATTAGGAAAGACACATACTTGTGTTTCCTGTCCAGCCAATTGCTGCGACCTCCACCAAAATTAAAACTTAGAGTTTTCCTATTCGGGAAACCCAATGGAAGAATTCTAACCTGTAAGGATAGATAAGTGTAATTTAACACTGACTTTCCAAAGGTTTTAATAATGAGGGTAAATTATAACGGATCATCTATCAGTATTTGGAAAGAAATCTTTTCTCTCCATATATAGTAGGTCTCAACAATAGACTGTGCATACATACACACAGTATGCTGGAAAATAACTCCTGTATAATTTATACCATAGTTTTCTGTCTGCAGTATGATCTATACTGCAAATATACTGGCTACTGTATAATCATATACTGTAGTTTTAGCACCTGGCGGCACAGTCCAGCCTGCGTCTTGCCGGCTGGGGTAGTGGCCGGCAGCATCAACCCGGCCAGCAGGTCCTGCCGGCGTCTCGCCGGTTGCCAGTTCACTGGTCCTGCCAGCGCCTTGCCGGCTGGGGTAGTGGCCGGCAGCACCAACCTGGTCGGCAACTGCCATCTAGGTTAGTACCCGGCGGCACTAGCCGATAGAGAGAGATACCAAGGAGTGAAGGGTACCTTATTAAATGTGTATTAACAGTAAATAAGGGTGTAAGTACTCAGTCTTACTGCCTTCCTCCAGAATGAGGGTTCAAATGGAAGGGGAGAATGTATCATTCAGGCTTCCACCCAAATACAAACCATTGCCGGTCTCTGCCGGCCACTGGTATGTGGATGGCAGTCCAAAAGAGGACTGAGGAACACTCTACAGTATAAGGGTCTCCCGCCAGCACAGCTTTTCCCGGAGCCTTGCGTCCATAAGGGAAGGCCGAGCGACTAAGCCACTGCATGTAGGAGCCCCGGTCGGCCCCATAACCTGCCGGCAAGCGGTGAGATTGTAGGACGACGGCCAAAGGGTTGCGATGGCTAGGCCATCACTAAGGGACAGAGGGGGGAGGGAAAAGGGCCCTGTATGAGGTGTGGAAGGAGCCGGCAGGGTTGCCAGTCCTACCATACCCTTAAGAAACTCTGTTTCACTATCGGAGTCATCCTAGGCGACAGAAGAATATCTATTCTCCAGCCTGGGGTCTGCCAATACAGTTAAGGGGACGGCGGCAAACTTGCCGCCTCCTCTCAACAAGGGAGAAACAGAGTTCCAGTGCCAGCGCCATCCTAGGCAGCAGTAGAATGTCTATTCTTCAGCCTAGGGTCTGCGAGCACAGGAAAAGTCTACTAGACCGCAGGGAGAAGGTGGCGGCATCATACAACCACTTCAAGTGCAGCCTAGGGAGGTCTAGCCTCCTATGCTGGCAGCCTAGTCCGGCAAGGGAATGACTATTCACCCTGCCGGCCGGCTGCCGGCAAAAGACCATATACTCTGAGGTTCTGACCGAAAGCCAAAGCCTGCTATCTGCTGCCAAGAGAAGAGACAGAAAACCCTAGCCTAGTCATGCCTGAGTGTCTACTCAAGGCAAGACCAAATAGGGTTGCAGCTTAAGGCTACACTCAGAGGGAAGGAGGGATTACCCTTAAATCTCCACTGAAGACGAGTATTGGTTTATATACTAATTCTAGGAGATATCTATCCCTGCCTGTATTGATAAAACGATACACGAGGGTAACCGGGGAACATGTATGAAAGTATACTAAAGCACTAGGCTAGTAGCCTAGCCGAGGGTGAGAATCGACTACCTTAATCGCCGAAACTCTCGTATACGATCTCAGAAGAGGAATATATATATGCAATCAATGTATCTTACACGTATAAATTGCCTAAATAGCTTCATTTAATTGTTATTACACTAGGAATATCTATTATATCATGCATGAAAGTAAACTAAAACGCATAGGCTAGGAAGCCTAAATCGCCGAAACTATCAAGAATACAAACGGCATAACATAATCAATTCCTAGCAATGAAGACTTAAAAGCTTCAAGATATTCGTGCTATTAATACCGGAAAAGTCGTTCAGGCTAACTAAATAACTCATGCGTAATGAACGACAGCGCCCATGTCGGCTCCGGTTCAGGCAAAGCTCTCTCACTTAAATTAACCTAATTTCATTGTGAGGCAAGAGCTAAAATTTATACAATGTAAAGATCAAATACTCAACTTTCCAGAGGCAGAAGAGGCTAGAGATTGCATGATAAATCCAAAAAGTAGAGCGTACACGAAAGAGCAACAGGGAAAATCACCGAGCTGTAGCGCTACACTTATAAGAATAAACAAGGCTGAGACGTACAGCGCAATCTGGATACTCAAAGTAGTAAGGGAGAAGGGTAACCTTGATATCGGCTCCCCTTCAAAATTTGCCACTTTCCCCCTCGAAGCGAAAACACTATTCGGGGTGAAGATTGCAATGTGTTGTATCAAGGTATACGTCCCCTGATTTATGCAATATCCTTAGAAGAAATTTTAAGGATATTCACGCCAGGAGTTAGAATTCTAGAGATCTAAAGGTAAAGTCTCTGGGAATATCACTGTAGTTAAATATACCCTAGGATGCTACTTATAGGAACCTTCCATCAGGAAGGCATGGCCTGAGCCCAAAAATAGATTTTTCCTATGTCAAAATCCGTTTGAATAAGCAAATTAGACATCAATTTTATGCTCTTTCAGCATTTAGACATTATATACATTCAAGCACATAATGCCAGAAATGTAAACCAATTAAGTGAAATTGAAAAGCATTGTGAAATTATATTCAATCTAACTGTTTAGTTCAAAGGGGTTCTGAACTACTGATCAATAAAAAGTCACAGGTGAAGATTTTGAGTCATGAGATGGAGGTTAGGGGATATATTACTAGTGTTAAATGCTCTGTGTTTGATGTAGAATTGCAACTGATTAATGTTTATGCTCCATCAGGAAATGACAAAAAAAGTGCAAGAGAAGAGTTGTTTCAAAATTATTTGATATATTAATGTAGAAACAATTTACAAAATGTAATAATTGGAGGTGATTGGAATTGTATACCTAGCAAAAGAGATGTTTCGAGTATGGATAAAAATCTTGTTTCTAAATCTTTGTTAAATCTAAAAATTACACTGAAGCTCAAAGATGTATGGTTTGTAAATAATGATAATTATATAATAGAATATACATTTGTAAAGAGATCCTATGGGTCTATTTTAGAATGGTGGGTTTTTGCTAAAGGAGAAATTAAAAAAGTTCTTTATTAATGCATCAAAAATAATAAATAAGGAAAAATATGGAACACTGAATTTATTAAAATCAGTATTGCGCAGGAAATTTGAATCTCATTCGGTGTCGTGCAACCAACATGAAGAAATTACCATATCAAAAGAGAAATTAGAATACTAGAAAACGAAATGTATCGCGGGATTGCTATCCGAGCGAAAATAGACGAAAGTATATATGGTGAAAAGTTGTCCCTTTTATTAATGGGAAAAGAGAAAAATGTGAAGAATTGGATAACAAAAGTGAAAACGAAATATGGAACAATACTAGATGACTCTTCTTATATACAGAGGGAATTTCAAGAATTTTATTCAGACCTATATGGGAATGGAAAAAATTACGAAGGAAAGCAAAATATATTTGTGGACATGATGGAAGGTGTAATAAAAGAATAAAAGAAAATGCTACGTGCAGAAGTGACTGAATCTGAAGTGTGTGAGGTCATTTGTAGCATGAAAAACGGGAAATGTCCTGGAATTGACGGGTAACCTGTTGAATTTTATAAGAGTATGTGGAATACTTTAAAATATAAATTTTTAAAGGTAATAAGATATTGAGTTAAAGAGTCTGTATTTTGTAAGGAGGGAAATAAAGGTGTGATAAAATTTTTACCAAAAAATGGAAATCTGGAGTTAATTGGCAACTGGAGACCTATAACGATGTGAATGTTGATTATAAAATAATAGCTAAAATAATAGCAAATATGATAAAGAAAGTTTTAAAACTTTTCATCTCGAAAGAGCAATGTTGTGGTGTTCCCAATAGAACCATCACTAATTGTTATACTGTACTCAGAGACATAATTTTCTTTGATAATCGTGAAAATATCCCTGGTGTACTAATTAACCTCGATTGGACTGAAGCATATGATAGAGTTAACTTAAGTTTTGTTTTCAGAGTATTAAAGAAATTGGTATGGTCTAATAAGTTTATAACAGTAATTCAAATGTTTTATGCCGATGCTAAAAGTTTTTTATGCATAAATGGTACTATGTCTGAAAGTTTTTCTAAAGAAAGATCAGTTAGGCAGGGATGTCCGTTATTTGTAATTGTTCAAGAACCTCAGTACAGAATGTTGAAGAAATGGTTATCGAAGTTTGCCTTGAAACTCCCGAACGACTTATTACTGGCGGTACTTGAGTATGCCGATGACACCTAAATTGTGATCTCCAATGAAGCTATTACAGAAAGCTTTATGATAATTAGGAATTATGAACAAGCTACGGGAGCGTTGCTCAATTAGGATAAAACAAGTATTGTCGGGTTAGGCTCTTGGAAAGACCGAAAAGAATGGCCAATAAATTGATTGAACTTTATAGTGGGATCGTTTAAAGTACTTTGGGTGATATATAATAATGACTATGAAATTGCCAAGCAAGAAAATTGGAAAAGTGTTCAAAAGAAAATTGTGAGCCATATAGGACAGCTGTACTCAAGAAAACTGTCATTGTTCCAAAGCATGGTACATATCACATATTACCCACTTAAGTAGCGATGTTGTTAAGTCGATAGAAAAACCTGTTTTTAATTACTTGTGGAATGGAAAATACCACCCGTTAAATAGGTGTTGGTATAATAAATGTGGTAGTAAAAACTAAGTTAATATTTTCCTTCACCTGTTACAAGTCTATTTTAAATAGGACGATGGGCTATGAAATTATTGGATATTTTTTAGCTCAGGCCATGTTGTCCTGATGGAAGTTCCTTTAGGGTAGCTTCCTAGGGTATATTTGACCACGGTGATATTCCCAGAGAATTTACCTTAAGGTATCCAGAATTCTAACTCCTGGAGCGAATATCCCTAAATAAACTTAACATGGGATATTGCATAATATCAGAGAACGTATTCTTGACACGCCACATAGCAATCTTCACCCCGAATAGAATTAACACTTCGAGGGGTCAAAGTGGCAAGAAAACGAAAAACGAGAATGAAAGGAGAGCCGCTAATAAGGTACCTCTCCTATCCCGCTTCGAGTGTGTATACAATGCCGCCGACGGAGCCATCTTCATTCCTTTTTCCGTAGCTCAACAACTTGGTGTTTTTCTCGTGAATCTTGGAATATTTCAACTTTATGATGCTTTCTCCGGCCTCTTCTGCCTCTGGAAAGTTGAGTATTATCTTTATTATGTATAAGTGTAAGCTCTTCGTGTTTTGAAATAAATCGAAAGCGTTTACAGGAGCTGTTGCCTACCGGGGGCATCCTAGATGCTGTCGCTCGCCATGCATGAGTCATTTAGTTAGCCAGAGGGACGTTCCCCGTCCTTATGCTTTGATAATTCTAGCTATTTATCTTTACAATAGGAATTCTTTATATGATGCCGTTAGTATTTCAGTTTCGGCGATTGAGGTAACCGATCCTAGCCTATGCTAGGCTTCGTAGCCAAGGCGTTTGGCCCTAGTACTTTCATGCATGATATACAGATTTCCGAGTGTTTTAAAATTTATTGAAGCTATAGACAGTTTTATACATATAAGATATTGTTGATATTTTCTTCCAAGATCGTATACGAGAGAGTTTTGGTGATTTAGGTAATCGATTCTCTCCGCGCCTGGGCTAGTAGCCTATGGAGCTTTAGTATACTTTCGCACACTCCCCGGTTGCTCTTTTCTCCTTGGAGATTAAGTGCAATCCCTTTTCCCTCTGTATTAAGCCTAAGGCTTAACCTTAATGGTTTTTCTGAATAAACATTTAGATATAACTATATTAGGGTGTTTCTGTTCTTTCCTGTAACCAGAGAATCTGGCTTCAGGGTGAGCAGAGCATCAGAGTATTTAGTCTGGGGTCTGTTTCTTTCTAGCATAGAGAATGAGACTCCTTTGCCAGGTTAGGAGCAGACATAAGAGGCTTAGCCTCCCTAGACCACATCTGAAGGTTTCTGTACGAGATGATTCCTTCTTCTAGTGATCTAGCAGACTAGTCCAGTGTTGTTGTTCTCGGATTGAAGGATAAGATTCTTCTTTTCTTTGTGAATAACAACATCAAACTTTGTTTTAGTATTGAGGGAGGTGGCAAGTAATGCTGACCTCCCTCCCATGATAATCCCTAGGCTAGGATGAGCTTTCTTGGCCGTGGGATGATCTCATACTACAGCAGAGTTTGTAGGACCCTCTTCTCCCTTTCCCCCCAATCCTTAGTAATGGCCTAGCTATTATATCTCTTGGCCATCGTTCTACATTTGTACCTAGTGTAGGTTAAGATATGGAACTGGCTCAGTCCTTTGCCGGCCGGCAAGATCGTGCCGGCTGGCAGAGGCCTAACTTCTGTAGAATGTTCTCCAGACCTCCCTTGGTCTTACATCCATGTCTGTCAGTAGAGCCCGGCAGTCAATGGATAGAAGGAAGCCTGAATTTTATATTCTCCCCTTCCTTATGTTCACTCTTTCTGGATGGAGGGCTGTGAGGCAGTGCCATCTTATATCCTTACATCCATTCTGTTTTTCTTTTAGTGTATGTACCCCTAGCCCGGCTGCCGGCTTAAGTGGCCGGCAGCCGGGCAGGTGGAAGTTCTCTGGTTCTTTTTACTGCCGGCCGGCATAGGTAGCCTACCATTGCTGGCCGGCAACAGAAGCACACCATAAGATCTGCCGGCTGCTACGATTAGCGGCCGGCAGCCGGGTGCTATTGTTTATAGTTGCCGGCCAGCAGTCTCACAACTGAACCAGCGATCTTCCGCCCAGTAGTCTAAAGGTAGTATACCTTGGTACTATATCAAGGTACGTGCCGGGCGGCATGTTATATTGTATACGGTAGCCAGTATTTTACAGTATAGTATATACTGCATGGAGAAACCTATAGTATAGAATATATTGTAACACTAAGTTCTTCCAACATACTTGTGTTGTCTTGTACAGCCTTTTGTTGAGACCGTACAGATGAAGAAAGTGAGTTCTTTCTTTATTAATTATCCAGTATATTAAAATTCTTTATAATGGTGTGAGCTACACCTACATTTTCCTCTGGAAATATCTTGAAGGTTATTCTAGAAAAAGATTTAACCAAAATTTTATTATCTGGAGGGTTACAGTAATTGGCTGGGCAGGAAATACAAGTGTGTGTCTTTCCTTCTTTCCTTTCTAGCTTAGTTATTTTAAGCTATATGTATATACTAACATTAGTTATTCAGTGATATGTTTTTCACTTGATGCTCATGGAATTTCTTCTCTTTACAGGAGGACCATCGAAGTGCGGGAGCATGTTCTGCAACGTCCACACCAAAAACTTCTGTGGACATGAGTTTTGCAGGAGGCACGCAGCATGCCCAGTCTCCAAAGGTGATCTCCGGTATTTGGACCCTCAGGTATGTACGATTTGCACTAACCTGATTACTGAGGCATTTGACGCCCCTAAGCCGGCGGAGTCAAGGGATGCATATAGGGAAAAGCTTCGAACCTGGGTGAAGGGCTTCCAGATGAATACTTCTGGCCCCTATCTTCCAAGCGAGAAGATGAGGGCTTACCTTTTTCCTAAGGCATCAGCAGATGCAGTGAGTCCTCAGCCTCATGTGGAGATACCATTAGTTCAGATTCCAGTTGATTCTGAAGTCTCGGACGCCCTACAAGACATCCAACTGGACGATAGGATGTCAGAGGTGTCTGAGTACACTGAAAAGGACCTTCTGGCAGAAGACCAAGAAGAGGAGCTGACCCAGGCTCCGGATACTAAGAAGGAAGAAATCGACGAGGGGTCTGTTACATTGGCTCAGGCCCCTGAACCTTTTCCCTCAACATCGTCTGCTATCCCAGATGATCTAGGAAGGAGTCTCTCTTCCATCATTGAAATGATTCAACAGATGCAAAAGAAGAACGATGAAAAGGAAGCTGCAATGAAGTTGGAGATGCGGAGACTTGCAGCATCACGTGGGCCCCAGAAGAAGCTCAACATGAAGGATCTTCCTTTGTGCTCGGATGCTAATCCTTGGATGTATGCCGAGCACGTGCCTATGACAACTGGAAAGATTGTCATTTCGGAGAAGTTGGGTTCAATTCCCTTTGAAGAAGTGGAATTCGGGCCCAACAAGGAGTCTTACTCGGACTGCCATGTCCGTCTTAGGAAGGAGCCAGCCTCAAAGGAGGAGACGGAGCCGAAGGAGGTCATAGTTTTTGACCATAGTAAAGCACAGGCTTTACTATCGAGCTCGATGAAAGAGAGGGGCTTCACAAACTCAAAGGTACCTGCTTTGAGTAAGAAGCATCCTTCCTTTGTGGCTTCTCCTACCAGAGCCTTTCCCTTTATGGAGAAGGGATTTAAGGCTGCCTTGAGAGCGGTTGATGCAGGGAAACCATGTCCCTCCTTGGAGGAATGTAAACCTCTGTCCCTGACCTTACCCATGGACCAGAAATACTGGAAGGACGTCCATCTTACCTTCTCAGTCGGGAAGTTGGAGGCCGATATTGCCGGACGTCAGTTCGGTGAAGGCCTTCCAAAGCTGTCAGATTTTCTCTTACGCAGGGAGCAAGAGACAAAAGAGAGACTTGCTGCATCGATGTCATTACAAACGACTCTGGAAACGATGGCAAGTGACCCCAAAGTCCAAGATATGTTTATGGTAGTGGCCAAAACCCATCTGGCCACAGTAACAAAAGGACCTCTACAGTTTCATCAAAGCTAGGAGAGCTTGTAGAGAGTTCGTGTTCGCCTCGGCTGCAGTGAGGCACGAACCGAGGAAACTGATCCCCTCTTGCATATGGGGTAAAGACCTCTTCCCTAGCGAAGTGGTCAAAGAGATAGTGGATAAGGCCGCCACAGAGATTAGAAACCTTCTCCAGAAGTACGGCCTAAATCTTAAAAGAGAGTCTTCCCCAGATGAGGGTCCCCAATCTAAAAGGAAGACTAAGAAACCTAGGCTATCCTCTCGGCCAGCCAAACCTTATAGGCAGCAACAGCAACAACTTCCCATGACCGCAGTGCCTCAGATGGTGGCATAAACCCCGACCACGTACCATATTGGTACCTCAAGCTGTGACAACTCAGTCACCGGCATTTAACCTAGCATTCGAAAGGCAGACAACTACCTTTCCCCCAAGAGCTAGAGGAACAGCCAGAGGTTCATATAGACGCCCTTCAAGAGGAAGGGGGTTCAGGGGAGGATGCGGTCAAGGAGGCAAGACCTCAGGTCAACAAGAGCAGAAGTGAAACGCTTCCGGTAGGAGGGAGACTTCATCTTTTTCGGGATCGTTAGACCTTCGACCCCTGGGCCCACAGCCTAATCAAGAATGGACTCGGTTGGAGCTGGTACAGCACTCCACCTCCGTTCCCACAATTCTTCCAACACTCTACCCCCGTTCTGGAAGAATATATTCGAGAACTCTTGGAGAAAAGAGTAATTTGAAGGGTAAAGTCCATCAAGTTCCAAGGAAGGCTGTTTTGTGTTCCAAAGAAGGACTCGGAAAAACTCAGAGTCTTTCTGAACTTGTCGCCACTCAACAAGTTCATAGTAAACTGCAAGTTCAGGATGTTGACACTTCAACACATAAGGACCTTACTACCCAAACGGGCATTTACCGTCTCTATAGACTTGTCAGACGCTTATTGGCATATTCCAATCAGTCGTCACCTCTCCTCCTACCTAGGGTTCAAGCTACAACGAAGACTCTATGCCTTCAGAGCCATGCCATTCGGGCTAAACATAGCCCCAAGAATTTTCACAAAGCTTGCGAACGCAGCTCTCCAACAATTACGCCTAAAGGGAATCCAAGTAGTGGCCTACTTGGACGACTGGTTGGTGTGGGCAGCATCCAGGACAGAATGCATGCAAGTTTCCCAACAGGTGATCCAGTTCCTGGAACATCTAGGATTCAAGATCAACAGAAAAAAGTCTCGACTTTCTCCATCTCAAAAGTTTCAGTGGTTGGGAATCCACTGGGACTTACTGTCACACCAACTTTCCATCCCTGTAAAGAAGAAGAAAGAAATAGCAGGTTCTGTCAAGAGACTACTAGAATCCAAAAGGATATCAAGATGCAAACAGGAGAGAGTGCTGGGCTCTCTTCAGTTTGCCTCATTAACAGACCCGGTGCTAAGAACACAGCTAAAGGATGCAACCGGAGTTTGGAGAAAATATGCATTAAACGTGCGAAGAGATCTGATAAGACCAATACCGACTCGTCTGCGAACACTTCTCAAGCCGTGGTCCAAAGCCAAGCAACTGAAGAAATCGGTACGTCTTCAGCCACCTCCCCCCTCAATGACTATTCATACAGATGCTTCAAAAGAAGGATGGGGAGGTCATTCTCACCGGAAGAAAGTCCAAGGAACTTGGTCCAACCTATTCAAGAAGTTTCACATAAACTTTCTGGAAGCCATGGCAGTACTTCTTACATTGAAGAAAGTTTCTCCTCGCCACTCGATCCACATAAGATTGGTACTAGACAGCGAGGTGATAGTGAGATGCCTGAATCGACAAGGATCGAGGTCACCTCAAATCAACCAAGTGATGTTGGCCATCTTCCGGCTAGTGGAAAAGAAGAGATGGCACTTGTCAGCAGTTCACCTTCAAGGAGTCCGCAATGTGACGGCAGACACTCTATCCAGGCTCACGCCGATAGAGTCAGAATGGTCCCTGGATGCAGGATCATTCCCTTTCATCTTGAGTCAAGTCCCGGAATTGCAGATAGACCTCTTTGGAACAAAAGACAAAAAGAAGTTACATCTTTACGTGTCCCCGTACAAGGATCCTTTAGCGGAAGCAGTGGACGCTATGTCCCTCGAATGGAACAGATAGTCCAGGATTTACCTGTTCCCTCCGCACAATCTTCTACTGAAGGTCCTCGACAAACTGAGATCTTTCAAGGGAAAAGCGGCAATAGTGGCTCACAAGGGGCCGAACAGCGTTTGGTTCCCTCTGGCATTAGAACTACAGCTGAAGTTTCTACCGCTACCGGATCCAGTTTTGACTCAGCGAGTTCAGAAGTCGAGTGTCTTTGCTTCATCACAGAAAACACGGAACCTGCAGCTCATGATTTTCTCTTCCTAGCAGTGAGAAAAAGATTCGGGATATCAAGAGACAGTATAGACTTTTTAGAGGAATATAATTCCAATTCTACCAGAAGACAATATGAGTCATCATGGAGGAAGTGGGTGTCCTTTGTCAAGGCGAAGAATCCACAAAAGATCTCGACAGACTTCTGCTTATCATTCTTCATTCACCTCCATGGTCAAGGTTTAGCAGCCAACACAATATCAACGTGTAAGTCCGCCTTGACAAGACCTATTCTATATGCCTTCCAGGTCGACCTCTCTAATGACATTTTTAACAAAATTCCGAAGGCCTGTGCTAGGCTCAGTCCATCAGAACCTCCGAAACCCATTTCATTTTCTTTGGATAAGGTTCTTCATTTGCTTCAATGATGAATAATGAGGAGTGTGCTTTAAAGGATTTGACCCAAAAAGTTATATTTCTGTTTGCACTCGCTTCAGGGGCTAGAGTTAGTGAAATAGTAGCCCTCTCGAGAGAGGACGGTCATGTTCAGTTCTTAGATGGGGGAGAACTGAACCTTTTTCCGGACCCAACGTTTCTTGCCAAGAATGAGCTACCCACCAATAGGTGGGGTCCCTGGAGAATCTGCCCTCTGAAAGAAGATGCATCTCTATGTCCAGTGGAGTGCCTAAAGGTCTATCTTCGTAGAACTTCAGACTTTAGGGGAGGTCAGCTGTTTAGGGGAGAAACATCAGGCTCAAATTCATCTCTGAAGCAACTAAGGGCGAAAATCACCTATTTTATTCGCAGAGCGGATCCAGATAGTACACCCGCAGGTCATGATCCGAGAAAAGTTGCCTCTTCCATAAATTTCTTTAATAATATGGATTTCGAACATCTTCGCTCATACACTGGCTGGAAGTCATCCAGAGTATTCTTTAGACACTATGCGAAGCAAGTGGAGCAACTGAAGAGGTCTGTGGTGGCAGTAGGTAGTGTCGTTAAACCTGCTGTTTAATTCTGCGAGGAACAGTGAAATTAATTGGGACGATTAATTCAAGGGTGGGTATGTAGTCACAGACTGTTTCTACAGACTAATCGTTAGGCCACTAAGGTGTTAACTGCTCCATAAACAAAGGTGAACCAAGCATAAGTGCAGACACGTGTGCCAAGCGTTTCTGGCGCTAGTGTGATTGAGTAGTAAGCCAGACTATGATAATAATATTACTATTTCGATATTAAAAGTGGCGCATATATGTTTTTTCCTTTCAGATGAAACAATATTTTCTGTTTACTGTGATCCTTATGCTTATTTATTGGTTCATCCACATTTCATAATTTTATAACTGTCGATTAACCTATATATTTTCAATGATTGTCAATAAACTAGTTCTTTGTGAACCTTGCGTCTTATTCGCCTATGTCATTTTACTAGAAAATGGTTTAGCATTACTTTAAAACTATGGATAATTTTAACATGAATAGTCCTAAAAGATTGTTCTTTACTACAAGCAAACATTCATTGGTTTATGCTTTCCCCAAGTAGGAAAGACTCCATACCCTATAGGGATGGTGGTGGATATGCAAAATTTATTCCTACACGAATATAAACCTTTGTCGGGGACTTGTCGGTACTTCATACTGACATTGGTGGTTCTTATACAAACTTTGCTTTATAACATATAGGGTGAGACAGCTATAATGGCTTGTCTGTTAGTCATCCATAGGTATATGTACTCCTCGAGACTTTTTCCAGAGTCTAGTATGACTCTTCCCTGTAGGGAGCAGGAAGCACTAACATGGTTTATGCTTAGATGAAATGAAGTATGACGGTAACATCATAGGTCTCTAGGTCTCTGCTGACCAGGAAATACTTTCTTGAGAGTACGGCACGATTTGAGAATCCACAGATACAGTAATGCTCTGGTATACTTCCATCAGGACGACATGGCCTGAGCCCAAAAAACGGATTTTGAGCGAAGCGAAAAATTTATTTTTGGGTGAGATAGCCATGTCGTCCTGATGGACCCGCCCTTCCTTTTTAATAAAAAGGGCTATAGGACCCCTCCCTATAATGCAGTATCTGTAGCACCTCGTTTATCGCTACAAGGAATGAAGATGGAGCCGTCGGCGGCATTGTATACACACTCGAAGCGGGATAGGAGAGTACCTTATTAGTGGCTCTCTTTTCATTCTCGTTTTTCGTTTTCTTGCCACTTTAACCCCTCGAAGTGTTAATTCTATTCAGGGTGAAGATTGCTATGTGGCGTGTCAAAAATACGTCCTCTGATATTATGCGATATCCCATGTTAAGTTTATTTAGGGATATTCGCTCCAGGAGTTAGAATTCTGGATACCTTAAGGTAAATTCTCTGGGAATATCACCTTAGTCAAATATACCCTAGGAAGCTACCCTAAAGGAATTTCCATCAGGACGACATGGCTATCTCACCCAAAAATAGATTTTTCGCTTCGCTCAAAATCCGTTTATTACTGGTATAAGCTTAGGACTGTTTATCTTGTAGACTTTGAAAACATGAGGAACGTTATTGTCTTTTGCACGCTTTATTATAATGATTTTATTTCATTTTTACAGAATGTGATAAGATATGAAACATACCCTTTAATTAGTACTAAGACTATTATTATTATTATTATTGTTATTATTATTATTATTATTATTATTAGCTAAGCTACAACCCTAGTTGGAAAACCAAGATGGTATAAGCCCAAGGGCTCCAACGGGGAAAAATAGCCTAGTGAGGAAAGGAAATACATAAACGATATAAGAAGTAATGAAAATTGAAATAAAATACTTCAAAAACATTAACAATATAACAACATATTTAATTTATAAACTATGAAAGGACTTATGCAAGCCTGTTCAAATCAAAACATTTGCTGCGAGTTTGAACTTTTGAAGTTCTACTGATTCTACTACCGATTAGAAAGATCATTCCACAACTTGGTCACAGCTAGAATAAAACTTCGAGAGTTCTGTGTAGTATTGAGCCTCGTGATGGAGAAGGCCTGACTATTAGAATTAACTGCATACCTAGTATTAAGGTGCGTCCACACGGTAGGACACTGTCCATCGAACACCAACTGTTACCAGTTAACAATGGGAAGCAAAAAGAAGAGATGGTGACGCCAATAACGGGTACCAAGGGGGTGAATTCAGTTCCCGTGTTCCTACTATCCGGAGGGACAAGATACGCGGAGTTATACTCATTTACCAGATAAAATCTAGTTGTGTGTTAATTAGGTTTCACTTGCCCTTTAAACATGGCTATCTGTAATTTTGTTTCGGAAGAAAGCTGCCACTGGGGTCCGATAGAAGGGAGGCAGAGTTGCTAATGGAATTTTACTCGAAAGACCCATGCATATGAAACCAAACCAGATGTTTTCAGACAGAAATAAACATGTAGCGGCAATTTATAAAATAACGCCAGAACGTCAGAGAAGTTGACTGTCTGTTACTGGTTTAGAAGTCAAAGAAGAAAATTCAATCCAATCGGGGTCAATGCAGGAAAGAGAGAGAGAGAGAGAGAGAGAGAGAGAGAGAGAGAGAGAGAGAGAGAGAGAGAGAGAGAGAGAGAGAGAGCAAAGCAAATTGGAGAAATGAAAAAAGTTGCGGGCTGGTACAGGAGACATTTGCACCACCAACTTATGGAGATGATATCAAAATGACAGGATCTCTTTCAATTTTGAACATCCAAGTCTCTCATATGCCTGAAGAAGTATTTGATCACTTGGGAAGTAAGTACAGTAACTCTGCGTGAGTGTAAATGTGTATATATATATATATATATATATATATATATATATATATATATATATATATATATATATATATATATATATATATATATATATATATATATAGGGTGCATGTGTATATATATGTAAATATATTTTCCAGACAGGTTTCTGGAGAAATGCTTCCCCCTCATACATGTGTCCTTATAAAAGGTTTTATCTTCTCCGATAAAACGTAGGTGTTTGGGTCCATCTGTATATAATGTAGTTTTCTAAAGTGTGATTTATTACCAATTTGAGTTTTCTTTGAAATGGTTGAATGGTTTCTCTTATCACTTCGTCTCTGCAACCAGTCCTTCCCTGCACATTCCACTGTCCTCAACAAAAGGCAGGAATAATTATTTTGCAAAATGCCATTTACCTGGTTTTATTTTATTGTGTATCATGCACTGCATTTGAACCCGACACCAGCTACTTGTTTCTCAAGAGCAGAATAATAATGACATAAAAAAATCTGTGGAGTTTGCCTTGTGAATGGAGTAGAAACTAATCAAACTACTTCTTCTGGTACCACTGTTTGTTACCATATCAACTTGCCTTGTTTCCACGCTTATGACGTCATAATCCTTGCTTTATGATATGGCGACAGTGTTTGTCCGACAGACACACTTCATTCGTGTGGACTCACCTTTATGAACAGGATGGAACTCTCCGGGAAGATCTGAATGTAAAGGATGGTCAGAATTATAAAAAATCTTATGCAACATGTATGATGAACTAATTGAATGACGGTGCCAAAAGTTAATATCTAGATCAGGAATAAGAAATTTAATAAACCGTAAGTTCCTGTCCAACAAATTAAGTGGAGAATCAGCAGCTGAAGACCAGGCAGGAGAACAATACTCGAAACAAGGTAAAATGAAAAAATTAAAACCCTTCTTCGGAATAGATTGATTACCGAAATTCTTGAAAGACTTTCTCAATAAGACTGTTTTTTGTGCAATTGAAGAAGACACAGACCTAATATGTTTCTCAAAAGTAAATTTACTGTCGAGAATCACACCTAAAATTTTAAAAGAGTCATACAAAGTTAAAGAAACATTATCAATGCTGAGATCCAGATGTTGAGGAGCCACGGTCCTTGACCTACTTACAATCATACTTTGAGTTTTGTTAGGATTCAACTTCATACCCCATAATTTGCACCATGTACTAATTTTAGCTAGATCTCTATTAAGGGATTCAGCAACCCCAGATCTACATTCAGGAGATGGAATTCATACAAAGAGAATAGCATCATCTGCATATGCAACAAGCTTGTTTTCTAGACCAAACCACATGTCCTGCGTATATAGCATGAAAAGTAATGGGCCAAGAACACTACCCTAAGAAACACCAGATATCACATTCTTATATTCACTATGGTGTCCATCAACAACAACTCTTTGCAATCTATTACATAGAAATTCGCTAATGATGCTAAGAAACGGCCCGCCCACTCCCAACTGTTTGAGTTTGAAAACAAGGGCTTCATGATTAGCACGGTCAAAGGCAGCACTAAAATCAAGGCCAATCATACGAACTTCCTGACCACAATCAAGGGATTTCTGTACAGCATTGGATATTGTAAGAAGGGCATCACATGCTCCAAGGCCTTTACGAAAACCAAATTGCCAACTAGGGAACAGATGATTACCTTCAGCAAACCTATTAAGACGTTATGCCAAAAGACGTTCAAAAACTTTAGAAAATATGAGAGTTATGGAAATGGTCAGTAATCAGTTGGACTTGAGCTACCACAAACACATTTACATAGAGGAGTAACATTATCAATTCTCCAATAAGTGCTAAAAGCTCCTCTTCTTGCTAACTTGTGTAAAATAACAGATAACTTTGGAGCTAAGAAATCCACAGTCTTTATAAAAAACAAGAGAAGAATACCATTTGGATCTACACATTCATAAGCATCAAGGTTCATCCAGAAAGCTTTAATTTCACGAGATCGAAACCCTAGACTAATTAGTTTAGCCTCAGGAGAACAGGAATGAGGAAGTTTGAGATTCTCATTACTCCGCTTGTTGTCAAACACATCTGCCAAAAGGGTTGCCTTTTCCTTTGAATATTGAGTGACAGAGCCATTTGGTTTAAGTAAAGGAGAAACTGTTGCATCTACACCAAAGAGTGTAGATTTAAGGGTAGTCCACCATTTATGCTCCTTGGTTGTACCAGAAAGGGTTTCTTTTATGGTTATATTGTATTCTTTCTCAGGTGAAGCATAAACTCTCTCAGAAAAAGCTCTAAGCTGAGTATAGTTATTCCAAGTCAAATTTGATCTATTACCCTTCCAAATATGATAGGTCTGCTGCTTCTCCAAAATAAGCACGTCTACAATCATCATTGAACCATGGTTTATCCCTCACTCGATACCTTAGTACACGAGAAGGGATATGCCTATCAATTATGCTGAATAGATTTGCATTCAAAGGGACTACAGGATCAACACTACTATACAGCTGCGATCAATTCAAGCCCAAGAGATCATGCAAAATCCCATTCCAGTCTGCTTGAGATTTCATATAAATCTTACATGAGTAATATACATCAGGGACAGGCTGCTCAGTCTTCACTACAAATGAAATCAAGGCACGATCAGATGTCCCAACTGAAGAACCAACCCTACTTGTTATAATGCCAGGGGAGTCGGTGTATACGAGGTCTAAGCAGTTACAGATATTTAATAAAAGATGGTTGCAGTGCAAGTATTGAAGAAAATTATCCATTATTCAACAGTTAAGATATTTGGAAAAAGGTTAATGATAAGTTTATGAATACATATAACTGAGAAATTATGTTTAAATATGTACATGAAGTCCTTGCAACCAAAGACAGGCTCTTCCAAATGAATATTTCAAATTCAAGATGCTGTGTTTCTTGTGAACAAACAGAAAGTACAATACACTTGGTTTATTTTTCTAAGCGCATTAAAAAGTGTTTATGAGTGGTTTATATCAGTTTGGAGAAATGTCTGTAAGATATTTATGCAACACCCACTAAAGTTTTTAAAATTAGATTTCAAAGGATATTCGGAAAAACATCAAAATGCTGTTTTTGTAAGTGGTGTTTGGATTGGGTATAAAGCAGGATTAATGGACAATGAAAGAAAAATGGTTGAATTTATAAAGAGTTGAATTTTGTATGATATATATATATATATATATATATATATATATATATATATATATATATATATATATATATATATATATATGCTGAAGAAATCTTATGGTGATAAATGTAAAACATATTTTTCAGTAAATTACTTTAATATGTAACTTTGCATGTGTAACATTGTATTTGTAATTTTGCACTTAAAATATGTGAATTCAGTACAATAAATATCAATATAGAAATGCAAATATCATGAAATGATTGCAAAGTCTAACCACTGTATAATTTATTAACAAAAGATAAAAAAAAAAAAAAGTAGGCCAGGTGAGTAGCCTCCAATGGCTCAATTTTTTTAACATCTGAGCACTCCTCTTGAAAACATTGACAGGAATAAATACATCTTAGAAAAGCCTGAAAATTACCATACAATGAAGAGTTTTTTTATCGCCATTATTTCTATGAATGCCCACTAAAGGGTTAAATCTATAGCTTTATATTGACTACTTGAATCTCCATGTTACACAATTCACTATATTTAAAAAGGATACTTGAAACTATTAGTGATAGCTACCTATTTAATTCAGGAATTTATCTCTATAATGGTTTTATAGATCTCCATATTTCTAAATGTCCCTTTTCTATAGAGGGTTAAGTCTTTGTTGAGTGATAATCTGTTATATAATTCAAGCATATTTGAGTTTAATTGTCAGACATGCAATTTTTAAAGCTCTTGGTTTTTGACGGTAGCTAATAAATAATAGATAACCAAACTGTTATCTGTTTCCGCTTAATAATATGAATGAAGGTACGGTAGTTTTGGCTTTTTAATTCTAAACATTAAACTTTTAAAATAATTTGGTACGAACTCCTTTAAAAGATTCAATAAATGTGTATGTAAAATGGCATGTGGCTTCACTAAGAGAGCTATAATGTTTATCATTTCAAATAATTACAAGTATAAAACCACATAAAGGTCTACCATCAATAGACATTGGTTTAATTCTCCCATATACTTAACGTAAAATCAAGAATTAATGTTAATGTTGTTATTTAATACTGTTCACATTTGAGTGGCTACATACCTACGTAGGAGAAAATAAAATATTTTTTCATGGGCATACCTCTCTATAGATTAAAAATAAATCATGGGCAAACCAACCTATAGAGAGAAACTCTGTTTCGTTTCCTAACCTACCTATAGAGAAAAGCAATCGGGTGTTTGACTAGCGATTATCCAAAACAAATTTATTTAGTATCTTCTTTCACTTGCACGTCATTAATGTATTTACGTAAAGTATTACCATAACAACTTGAATTTGCTAGTATTTTACCGGAAATTTTGCCTTTTTAGCTTTTGTTTAATTTTAATGAAAAGTAAATGTAATTTTAACCAATGTTAATGATTCTAAAAATAGCATGTTGACAGTTTTCATTGATGGTGAAACCAAAGAAATGAGAAAAATGCAATTGTTTTCGCGCCAGGGGGGATTTTGTGAGTAATATAAAGAGACTTAATTGTGTGTTTAATGAGAGAGCACTTTACCAGGAACCGTAATCTTATTATTAGTTATACAGTTGAACGATGCCAGTAGAGGTAGACTTACAGATTGATTAAATACATACGGTAATTATCTTTTGAAAGAGCGTCATAATACTATATAAATTTCCAGCGTGCTACATAAAAGGATTTTTTTTCCAATATTCTCGTTGTGATAATTTTTCATTGAAATTAAACGACAAATTTCTAAAACAAGTAGCAGGATGGTTACCCCTCTCAGCACTTCTAGTTCATCCAGACTTGAGTCGGGATATGAATGAACACTTGAGTCAAGACTGAAAACTCGAGTAGTTTAACTCTCTCTCTCTCTCTCTCTCTCTCTCTCTCTCTCTCTCTCTCTCTCTCTCTCTCTCTCTCTCTCTCTCTCGTTGTACTGTATATATACCTTCCTGAAGAGGTGAAGGAATGACACCGAGGACTTTAGAGAGAGATGAGTCAATGGTGTTTAATGGTCGAGGTAGAATATTACGGCTGGACGATCAACAAAGGTGAATTATCCTGTATGGATGATTAGTATCATCAGTGCACCTCTCACGGTACAATGTAGACATTAGTTAAGGTCTTCGTAGCGTTTTGTTGGTCTATAGCTGAGCTTGCCTTCTATCCTCTACGTTATTTAGTTTCCTGTTCCTTTTCTTCCTTTTGATTTTTAATCTCTTCTACCTTTTAATTCAAATTGTAGTTGTGAAGTTTCTTTTCAGTACCACCATGAGAATGAATGGTCTTACAGGTCCCAGCACAAACTGTATAGCCGTGGATCATAATTCATAAAATAGTTATAAGTTTTATAGAGTGCTGAGTATTGAATATCAAAATATCAGCATAATCCAACAAGCCTCATCGTTCATATTAGTTGTCTATATCAATTCCACAATAATTTTTATTAGAACGAAGGAATTGTGTCTGACGTAAGGCTGCCTCAATTGTTGGAAAAATCATTTGACATATTCGTTCTTTTGATTTTCCACGGTGAATTATTTCGGCAATCAATGGCATTTCCTAGTTTTTTCCATCGGATATTTACGGGAAAAAATGCTTTCTTTAGTTAGGAGTACAAGTTATCTATTTCTGGTACTACCCATAAATCTGCACTCTTTGGTGTAGATGCTACAGTATCTTCCTCATTCCCGTTTTCCTGAGGCTTTAGCTTTTTTTATCTCGTTGTTGGATATGAATAAACCTCTTAATTTATCAATTTTATTTTGTAAGATATTTTTCTATAATTTTGTCCTTATTACATTATTTAATTTGGATATATAGTGTGATTGTTTAGGGTTTTGGAACTGATACTTATTTACCAAGAGCTTTAGGAAAATTATGTAATTGACTTAACGAGAAGAATAAAGCGGAGTTGGACTGAGGGGCGCCTGTTGATTGTATCCCTGTAGTTTTCTTAACTTGTAAAGTCTTCTGTCTTGGTTTGCTCCCATTGTGGCTGTCTGAGTGGAGCGAATATATGGTGCCCAGACCCGGAATATATGGAGACTTGGGCTTAACTGGGATGAAGTATTGCTTAAAGAATTGGATTTGAAATTTCAAAATTGGTTGAAGGATTTAAGGAACTATACCCTATGAAGATTCAGAGAAGTTATTTTCCTGGCCTACAATGGAAGGGCAAAAAGGGATTAGACCTTCATTCCTTTGGGGATGCATCTGAGAGAGGCATTGGGGCCTGTGTGTATATAAGAGTTCTATTGGGAGATGATCTGTTTTAGGTATCTCTTGTACTGAGTAGGGGTAAAGTAGCCCCATTAAGAAATTTTCATTGCCTCGTTTAGAGTTGTTAGGCGATTACTTTGTGCGTGTTTATTAGCATTTGTCAGGTCTGCGCTATGTCTTACGGAAGATGTGGCCTGTTATTATTATACAGATTCGACTGTTACTTTGTATTGGATAAAGGGAGACCTTAGTAGATGGAAGTGTTTCGTAGCAAATAGGGTTTCTGAAATTCAGACGTTAACCTCGTCTAGTTGTGGGTATTATTGTCCAGGTAAGGAAACCCCTGCTGATCTCATCTTTACTTTTTGTTCTTTCTGATATCTTTTTTTTTTCATCCACCTTGGCATTAAGGAACCTTAACTTTACAGTAAGAACAGGTGGAGGGGTCGTTAAATGATGATGAAAATTGTAATGAGACTGCAGTTACTTTTTCAGCAGTAGAACCCTTTCCCCAAGTTTTTGAATTATCCAGATGGAGTAGATTTCCTAAAGCTCTCAATATTGTGGCTTGGACTTTGAGATTTATTAAGAATTGTAAACCTCAATATACCAAATACTTTGGTCCACTGACTTATTATAAGTTAACTATGACTAAGACTAAATTGTTTCAATGTGTGCAAAGAGAAGCATATCCTCAGGATATCCTAGCTTTAACTCAAGTTAAACTGCTTAACAAAGGAAGCCCTCTGAGTAAGTGAGATCCCTTTTTGGATAGTGGAGGTCTTTTGAGGATCAAAGGTCATCTAGAATACTCTGATCTGTCATATGAAAGCAAGCATCATATTATTCCTCTTCCAATTTATATAGTGAAAGTTTTAGTTCACTTCCAACATGTCCTTTTAAAACATGCTGGTGTATATACTCTATTGTCTATTTTGAGAAATAGTTATTGGATTCTTAGACTTCGGAGGTTAGCTGAGGCGATACGTAAAGAATGTGTGCCTTCCTGCAGGCAAGATTCAAAGCCCTGCAGTCAGCCTGTAGCTCCTCTTCCTGAACTAAGAGTCAAATGTGCTCCTTCCTTTACTGTAACTGGTTTAGATTATGCCGGCCCTTTGTTTTGTGCCGCCCAGCTCTCCAAGAAGTTGTATATTTTACTCTACTTGTGCTGTTATACGTTTTGTACATTTGGAGCTTACCAATTCTCTATCTCTAGCAGATTGTCTTCTTGCCATACAGAAATTTACATCAAGGCATGTTATTCCTTCAACATTTTATTCTGATAATGCCAAAACATTTGTTGGTGCTTCTCATGTCTTGCCGCAACATTACGGCCCAATATCTCCTTGGTGGAAGTTTATTTTAGGTACAAAATGCCTATCTAGAAGTTAATTAGAAACTACACTGCATGATGTCGAAGCATGTATTAACTCTAGACCTTTAACCTTTGCAGGTGAAGAATCTGACATTTCTAATCCGTTGACTCCTTCACATTTTGTTATTGGTCGTACTGCTGGTTTTCAACCTGATAATGTTAACGTTTTCAACCTGATAATGTTAACAAACATTTTTTTTTTGTATCTTCCAGAGATATACGTATGCGAGAATCCAACCGCCAAAAGCAGTTATATCAGTTCTGGAAAAAATGGAGTTCAGAGTATATAAGAAATTGGCCCTGGAAAATTGAAGGTTTTGTGCCTAAATGTAATTTGAAGACAGGTTATATTGTGTTGGTTAGTGAAGATACTATTCCTAGGTTGTCATGGCTACTTGGAGTGTTCTGGTAAAGATGGTCTCATAAGAAGTATTTATGTTAAAACTTCTAAGGGTGTTATCAATATACGTATACAAAAAATATGTGATCTTGAGATTTCAAGTATATCTGATTTAGTATCTGATTATGATGTACTTTGCTATTATACTCATGAGAATTCTTTATCTGTACCTGTTTCTGTAGATTCTAGTGAGGATGCTGATAAGGGTAGATTTAATTCTGCACAACCTGTTGTTGAACTGTATTATCATATACAAGTAGGGGTCGTGCTGAAAAGGCACCAGTGAAATTAAATGTATGATACTGCATTTAATCTTATGTACATAGGATTCTTGATAAATACTCCTATGGTGGGGAGGATGTTGGATATGAATAATCCTCCTAATTTGATCATTTTATTTTGTGCGATATTTTTCTATAACTTTTCCTTATTGCATTATTTATTTTGGATATACAATGTGATTTTTTAGGTTTTTGTAACTGATACTTATTTACCAAGAGCTATTTGGAAATTATGTAATAAACTTAACGAGAAGAATAAAGCGGAGTTGGACCGAGAGGCGCGTTTTGTTTGTATACCGGTAGTTTTCATTCCTTGGAAAGTTTTCTGTATTGGTTTGCTCCCATTGTGGCTGTTTGAGTGGAGCGAATACTTGTGAAATAAAAGATCGCTTGGTGGACTTTTGATTTTTATAAAGATTTCTTAAATCCAAAGTTATCTGTTATTTTGTGCAAGTTAGCAAGAATAAGAGCTTTCAACACTTGATGGAGAATTGATATGTTTTCCATTATGTAAAAATGTTTGTGGCAGGTCAAATCCAACTTATTGATTACCACCCAATTCTCATAACTCTCGTACTATCTAAAGTTTTTGATTGTCTTTTGGCATAACGTCTAAATAGGTTTGCTGTAAGTAATCATCTGTCCCATAGTTTTCAATTCCGCTTTTGCAAAGGCCTTGGAGCATTCGATGCCCTGATTACTATCTTCTATGCTATACAGAAATTCCTTGATTGTGGTCATGAAGTCGGTAAGATTGGCCTTGATTTTAGTGCTGCCTTTGACCCTGTTAAACATGAGGCCCTTGTTTCCAAAATCAAACAGTTGTGAGTGAGTGTGTCTTTTCTTAGGATCATAATTGGATTTGTATATAACAGATTGCAATGAGTTGTTGTTGATGGGCAACCTAGTGAGTATGAGAATGGGATATTATCTGCTGTTCCTCAAGGTAGTGTTTTAGCCCGTTACTTTTCGTATTATATAGAAATTATATGTATTTTGGCCTAGAAAACAAGCTCGTTGCATAATATGCACATGGTGCTATTCTCTTTGCATTAATTCCCTCTCCTGAAGGTAGGTCTGTGGTTGCTGAACCCCTTGATAGAGATCTAGTTGAAATTAGTGCATGGTGCAAATTATTGGGCATGATGTTCAATGTTAACAAAACTCAAAGTATAATTGTAAGTAGGTCGAGGGCAGTTGCTCCTCATCATCCGAATCTCATCAGTGATAATGTTTTTTAACTTTTTAGGTGTGATTCTCAACAGCAAATTTACTTTTGAGAAATACATTAGGTCTGTGTCTTCTTCAATTGCATAAAAAAATTAGCTTATTGAGAAAGTCTTTTAAGATTTCCAGTGGTCAATCTATTCTGAAGAAGTGTTTTAATTCTTTCATTCTACCTTGTTTCGAGTACTGTTCTCTTGTTTGGTCTTCAGCTACTTACTCTCATTTAATTTGTTAGACTGGAATGTACGCTCTATTAAATTTCTTATTTCTGATCTACATAGTAATCTTTGGCATCGTTGTTCAATTAGTTGGCTATGCATGTTGCATAAATATTTTTTATGATTCTGACCCTCCTTTACATTTAGATCTTCCCAGACAGTACCATCCTAGGAATGCAGTTAATTTTAATTGTTAGGCCTTCTCCATCATGAGCTTCAGTACTACTGTACCACATGAGTATCACACACTCCATTTTCCTGTAACAGTATTTCTGTTTATTGTATATATCGATATCACTCTCCCCTTGCACTGATAACCTGTTTCAGTCTGTAAGTTCATGGATCATTGTGTTTGAATTTTAGATCGTTTTTGCTTGGAACAGTTTGTATATAAACCTATGTTCTATTGAAATAAAGTTAGTAGCATTGTCCTCGCTTTTAATTTATCAAATAACTGTAACTGCTTGCTCGTACAATTGGTGACCACTAGAGTGACCAGCTATCTCCTGCCTTCCCCCCATACTGCTGTGTCTTTTTGTATGATGATACCGCCTTCCGACACTAATTCTCCTATCAGTGGCACATCCATGAAATTACTGCCCTTTGCCAGCACAGAAGCATTAGCCTGGTTTTAGTACGCAAAGGTCCAGTCAAGTACCAATGCAGACCATGTTCTCGTGGCGATCCCCGAGAACACTTTCCCGGAAATCTCCGATTGGCCTTGCAAGCAATTGGAGACCCCAATAAATTTACAGCGCCCTCAAAATATACCTCCTGGAGCAGTACTCACCAAGGCGAGCCGCCAGCATAGCCTAACTTTTTTAGCTCTCTCAACAACCATTGGAGAACCAAAAGCCTTCGAACACCCTCAGGGAAATGACCAATATTGTTCGCCTGTAACCAGTTGGAAACAGCTCTCCTCATGAGGTGAACCTACTTCGTGCCCTTTGGGTACGGCGCTTCCCTAAACCAGTACACCCTGCCATAACCGATGTCAATATTTTGCTCATGAAGGACTTGATGACCAAAGTCGATGCCCTTATGAACTGCCACTTCATCACCTACAAGACCTCCATCACTGCCGCCACGCATATCAAAGAGGACAACTATTCAACATCAACCAAAGCTGACGTGTATGCATTAGAACACATATGCCCACTCGATCACGATCTCTGCAGCCAGTTACTGACGCCCATTGGCCGCAGTTATGCTACTACCACTCTCAATACGGGGCTACTGCGAAGAAACGTGCGAATGAATGTCAGTGGCCAAAAAGTGTGTAAGTAGGCCATCGCTTGTTTCGTTAGTCTTCCCTGTCACTAACCTTTTCTTTTTACATGAGGCAGGTACAGGTTAGCAATTTTTTGGTAGGCATTGGTGCTTTCCGTTCTCTTCTGTCAAGGCCACTCCTTAGGATGCGATGTAATCTGTCTAAATCTGCCGACAACCACCTGGCATCTTCCAACAGATCTGCAATACCCACCTACAGTTATGAAAACTTCACATTATCGTTTAAAAGCACCAAATATCATTGAAAGTTTCTTGTTGCTGATGTCACATTGCCAATCCCTGGCGTGGATTTCCTCTCACATCACCTCCTCCTGGTTGATTCAGCTCACCAATGGCTAGTCAACGCTGATTCTTACTTATCAACACCGCTTCAACCAGCCTACTCCAACCTCGTTCTCCACATGAGTGCAGAAACGTATGCCTACATCCAACTCCTCATGTCATACCTGGAAATTTTCTGTCCAGAATTTCATCAAACGCCCATCGTTCCCATCAAACAGAGTATTTATCACCATATCAAGATGATTGGGCCCCCAGTTTATGACAGATTCAGGCATCTGGCATCGGATCATTTGGAAGCTGGTAGATAAACATTCACCAAAATGGAAGAAATGGGCCTTTACCAAAAAAGGCCTCAACCCCATGACCGCACTATTACACATCGTTCTGAAGAACTATGGCTCTCTGTGTCTGTGTGGTGATTACTGGAGCCTGAACCTGCAGATAGAACCAGATTACACCCCTCCCAATCATAGCCGACATGACCTCCTATTTGAAAAAAGTGAAGGTTTTCTTCACGCTCGACCTCCTAAAGGGGTATTAACACGTGACCATGAACCCAGAACCCATCTCCAAGACCTCTGTCACCACCCATTTTGGTACATACACCTTCAATTACAGGGTTTTTTTTTTTTGGCTTTCTTAATGCATGGGTCACTTTTAAACATCTCATGGATGGTACCTGAGAGATCCTCCCTATCTGTGTATGTTACGTGGACGACATGCTTGTATTCTCTTCTTCCATAAAGGAACACCTCTGTCACCAACACATCATGCACGACCACCTACAACAGAACAGCCTTGTTTTCCGGTACAACAAATTTACCTTTGGCGTTAATGAAGTATTATTTTTAGGGCACTGAATTACTCCTTAAGGAATCCAACCCCTCCCTAAGAAGTTAGCAGCCATTCAGAAATTCCCCACACCCTTGCCCATCAAAGCATTGCATAATTTTTGAGTAGCATGAGCAACTATTATCATCGTTTCCTGAAAGCCATCGCCGTCATTCTTGCCCTCCTCTACGCCCTCTAATGGCAAGTCAAAAGACCTGAAGTGGGGTCCCCTTCAAGAAGTAGCCTTCAGCAAAGAAAAGAATGTCCTATCAACAACTGCTGCTCTTACTTTTCCCATGCCACATACACCTCTCCTTCTCTCCAACTATGCCAGTGACATCAGATGCAATAATCGAGCAGGTGGACAATGGCTTGTCCTACCCTTTGGTCTTCTTCAGTAGAAAGCATTCGAAGGCAGAATCCAGTTACTCTACATTCTACCGCGAAACAATGGCGGAACACTTGGCTGTCCGTCGCTTTCGCCACTTCTAGGAAGGTACGCCCTTTGTTATTCGCACGTGTCAAAAATTGACATTTATTCCCCTTAAATAAAAATATTCTTAGTTTTACGAGTATTTGTTTTCTAAGGTATTTCCCAGTTTCTATGAATATATGTTTAAATGTGCTTATTTTGCTCCACAGAAGTAGTTTTATTATATTAACTATATCAATGAGTTTGTATGAATTAGTATAATAATATTTAAAGTAATAAGCTACCTTTCTTGCAAATTTTATCCATCTAGATCAGATAAGATAACGTATCATCCCATTGTTGTCAAACTTCTTCCTGTGGAGATTATATATATATTGTTTGATTATTGTAAGGGCACATGCCAGTAATTTAAACTTGCCTTTCGGACGAAACCCCTTTTTTTTTTGTATGTTGGGTTACAATTAAATCACTTGATGTTTGTTACGTAACCCTTGCAAATTTGTAAATGTGACAACATTGTACTCCTCCCGAGTTCTCTTCCAGGGTGGAAATGTGACGCGGGCGGGTTTTCTACCAGCGGATTCCAAAAGACAAGTACTTAGAAGATATTCTCCTGATTCCGACCACCATCATCATCTCGTGAACCATCGCATTGTTGCAGCATTGTTCTTATAAGAATACTCTGTAAACCCGTTTGATATTTGTTTAAAAATTTATCAAGTAACGTAAGTTTTGGTCATTTGTGGTAATGTTAATGTTTGCTCTTTAACGTAACTCTGATGATTTTTGTTTGTGTACTTTAAATGTTAAATATATGTCAAACATTTTAATTGAGTCTTTGTGAACCCGTGTGGCATCACCCCCAAAAGAATCAGTGCAGGAAATATAGTTTGAATCAAAGGTAAACGGCAGATGTCTCTCAAGTAAGTTTGTTTCTCAGTTCTGTAACTTAGCCTCGTGCAAAGCTGGTGCATGAGGGTTTACAGTTTAAAGAAAGTTATCATATGTGGTTGTAAATTCCCCAGTGTTTCACCACATTCTGGTCCTTCGAACGAACCGGATGCCATAACGATTCACAAAGAATTTTTTTGGATGTTAAAGATAAATTGCGATAAAGTTCATGTGGTTGATGGTCGGCGTCAAAGTCATTCTAGTATAGCTGGCACGTGTCCAAAGTTATTTGGTGAGCAGGGTAAGGTATTGAATTACTTGGAGTGTTTTACCAAGTAATCTGTTTTATGGAACATTATTTATTCGTTAATTACTCTGTGAAGAAATTTTGTTGAATTTCGTTGCCATTTTTTTTAAATTTAGGTTTCGTGACCAGATGTATTTAAAAGCACATGGTCAAACTGTCTAGCATTTACTTCATGTTATATTTGAATCAGGGTTAGATAATTTGCCATATATTTTCTGATATTTGTTCAAGTTTGTTATTGATTCATTAACGAGATAATGGAGTCCAAGATTAAGGGAGTTATTGAAGGGGAAATCATTTCCTTACAAGATTTGCTCGACAAGTCAGGTAGCTGCATTGGTGATACCGATACACCAAAATCGACTCTTGTAATGTATGAACGTTGTCTTACTGAGGGACTACGACGTTTTGAAGATTGTTGGTCACAGAATGTGACGATTATTTCACAGGATAGTGAATATGACAGGTTATATAGAAGTTATAGAGCAATAACTAGATGTGTAAGGAAAGCTATTGCTGCTACTCAGCAAACTATGAGCGAGATTGACGCTAGAGATAGAAATCAACGGCCCTTTATGCCTCCTCCTTCGGCTCCCATTAATCCTCTCCCTCCCCCTAAACTTCCAGAAATTAAGATACCTGAAAATAGCGGTGGGGAAGAACAATGGCTTGCATTTTGGGATATATTCAACAGTTTGGTTCACGATCGTAGGGATATTTCCGATGTAATTAAGTTTTCTATACTCAGAGCTAGTTTAAGGGACAACGCCCTCAAAGCCATAGAAGGTTTGCCTGTCACTAATGCCAATTATTCAGTAGCTATTCAGACCCTTAAGGAGAAGTATGATAATAAGGAAAACTTGAAACGTAGACTCATGTCTAAATTAACACATTTAGTCCCTCCCAGTCATTCAATAGAGGATTTGAACACTTAAATTGGATTATGAAAAAATTATTTTACAGATGAAAACATTGAATTTAGATGTAGAAGCCATAAACCCCATTTTCTCTAGTATAATATGCGAGAAATTATTACCTGAAATGCGTAAGGCTATAGCTGATAAGCATAATAGTATGTCTCTTGATTTAAAGCAAATTTCCTCAGGTTTGAAATATGTTTGTGAATTGATGGAATTTGGTCACAAAGGTGAGAATTCTAATAAAAGAAAACGGGATCAGGGCAACTATTCTAAAGTAATTCCCTCAAATGTGCCTAACGTGCAGAGAGCACAACCAAGTAACAGTAAACCTAGTAATAGTAGTCCTTACAATAATTGTGTTTTGCTCATTGAACCATGCTTCTCGTGATTGTAAGACTTTCAAATCCGTTGATAGTAGAAGGGACAGAGTTAAATGTTTAAGATTGTGTTTTGCTTGCCTCAAAGGAGGTCATTTATTCTCTGAATGGAGGAATAAGCCTAAGTGTAATATATGTGATGGTCCTCATTACCCGATGATTTGTAAGAAAACAGAAAACCCTGTAAATCCTGCTTCACCAAAGATGAGTGTAAATAGTACTAATGTTAGTAAATCAAATGTTAACTTTAGGTGTCCTAATAAGGATCCCAAAGGTGCTGTTAGTCAATCAAATGTTAATGGGAATTCTCATAAGGATCCCAAAGGTGCTGTTAGTAGAGAGGATTCCCCAGTAGTTATGACTGCTTCTTTGGGAATTGATCATTCTCAGGATAATAAGATTTCTGTTTCGACTGCTCTTCCTACTGCTAGCGTAATTGTGTCAGGCAATGGACATTGTTCCTTTGAGAGACCACTCTTTGATTCTGGTGCGTAAAGAACGTTTATTGCAACGGAATTAGCCCAAAAGCTTAATCTATCGTCTATAGCAACGGTAGCCTTAAAGGTAAAACCATTTGGCAGTGATGCCATGGAAGTTGATTGTGATATAGTAAGAGTTGTGGTGAGACTAGGTAAAATTCATAGTGTCATTAATGCCATTGCATTCGATAGAGTTAATTCCAGAATTTATTCTCCAGGATTATGTAAGTCGGCTGCGTTCTTGACAAGTAAAGGCATAAAATTAGCAGATAATTATTTAAATTCAGATGAAGTAAATGGTATAGAATTAGTCATTGGGGCTGATTATTATTGAAAATTCATTTAGAACAGTCAAATTTGCTCTGGAATACAGATATTGAATAGTTCTGGTGGTGCACTAATTTTTGGACCCCTTCCTAGTTGGTCTTATGACGACGTAGAATCTAATGAGATTACCACATCAAATGTATGTTGTTCCACAATAGAAGTAGAGGAAATTCCTATTATTCTTATTGTGAAGTTAGAAGATTATGGGATTTAGAAAGTGTTGGTATTTGTCAATCTGAAATTAGTCCTGAAGAAAGAGAATCAGTTAAGTGTTTTAAGGATAAAGTTAAAAGGGTTGACCATAAATATGAAGTGTCCTTACCATTTAAAGACGAAAGTAGACCGCCTGTTAACTATAGAATAGCCATTGGTCAATTAAATTCCTTGTTACATAGATTTGAATCTGATCCCTCCTTGTATGCTACATATGATAAGATTATCAAAGATTACGTTCAGTCTGGGTTTATAGAATTAATTCCTGCAGGTTCCCCTAATATCGGGCATTATTTACTCCATCATGCTGTATTGAAGGATTCCGAAACTACTCCCATTCGAATAGTTTTTAATGCTTCTTCAAAGACTAAAGGAGAACTTTCCTTAAATGATTGTTTATTAACTGGTCCCTCGTTAACTACTAAACTTTTCGATGCCTTGTTGAGTTTCCGTACAAACCCAGTAGATGTGATTTCAGATATCAGTAAAGCCTTTTTAAGGATAGGCATTTCACCTGATTGTCATGATTATTGCAGATTTCTATGGATAACTTACAGGTTTTGTGTAGTTTGTTTTGGAGCTACGTGCTCACCCTTTCTCTTGCAGCAAATCCTCTTGCATCATTTATCTTTACATGATAATCCTCTTGCATCATCTCTGATGAAGAATTTCTATGTAGATAATTTTAGTAAAACTTACAAGGATGTTTCAGTCTTGATGGATGAGTATCCAGTAATAAGTGAGATTCTTGAAGACGCTAATATGCCTCTACAAGAATGGGTCAGTAATGATTCAGAGTTCAACAGAACCATAGACGTTAGCAAAGAAAGAGTAAACGTTTTGGGTTTAGAGTGGTATCTAGCACAAGATGAGATGTCTCTAAACGAAGTAAATTGTGAGCATAAAGGACCTTTAACCAAACGAAAGGTTTTATCAGTAGTAGCTCGGATGTTTGATCCTCTAGGATTATTGACACCAATACGGGTGAGAGGTAAATATTTTTTGAAATGTTTGTGGAGTAACTACGGGTGGGATGACCCTTTGCCAGAATCATTATGTTCAAGGTTTGAAGAAATTTGTAAGTGTTTTAGAAATGTAGAAAGTTTAAGGTTTCCTAGGTTTGTTGTATATCCTGAATGTTCCCACTTACATGAATTTTGTGATGCCTCTAACAAGGCATATGGAGCTGCTGCCTATGTGACTGATTCCAAGAGAAGTGTAAGCAATTTACTGGTCAGTAAGTGTAAAGTGGCACCAAACCCTAAACAGACTATTCCGCGTTTGGAATTGACAGCCTTGTCCTTGGGTGCGAAACTTGCTGGAAGATTAATGCAGAATGAGGATTTAAGATTGAGTTCTTGCACTCTCTGGAGTGACTACATGGTTTCTATTTGTTGGGTGAAGAACAATAATAGTAAAATTCCCTATGTACGAAACAGAGTCACTGAAATTAATGAGTTCAATTTTCCCCTACGGTATACCCCCTCTAAGGATAATCCAGCTGATATTCTATCCAGAGGTAGTAATAGTAAAGATTTATCGCTAAATTCCTTGTGGTGGAATGGTCCAAAATGGCTTTTAACTGGTTATTACCCCTAATCTTTAGCTACAGAAACTGTGCATGTTAATGAAATTCTTTCAGAACCTAAGTTTGTACAACCTCCAGCCCCATTAATTAACATCCCACGTTACAGTAATTTAAGTAAACTTAAACGTATCATGAGGTCAATTTTGCTCTTTTTTAGTAAGTGCAGTAAAGGTTCTAAGTTTGTTGTTAACGAAATGAAGGCACTTGTCCTCCTTGAACAAAAGCAAAATTTTCTTACTACCAGAATGTACCTCTGTGATAAGAATTCACATGGAGTGTCCATGGATATTAAGAATTTGTGCAATCAGTTAAACTTATTTGTTGATGAGGAAGACCTAATAAGGTCTCAGGGTCGAATGAAAAACGCTTTCATGTCTTTTGATACTCAGTGCCCAATGTTATTGCCTTCCAGAAGTTATTTAACAGTATTGATAGTTGAACATTTGCATAGACATAATCACCATTGTGGTGTCAATTCTGTACTGGTACTGTTGAGAGAAACCTTTTGGGTACCTAAAGCACGTCAAGTAATCAAATCGATTCTGTCAAAGTGTGTTTTGTGTCAAAAGTTAACCAAGAAACAGTTGTGTTTGCCTCCTTCCCCACCATTACCCACAGAACGAGTGAGATATGATAGACCGTTCCAATCAATAGGAGTTGATAATACTGGTGCTATTAATATTTTTGATCATGAGACTGGTTTGGAGGAGAAGGTCTTTGTGTGTCTATTTACCTGTACTACGAGCAGGGCAGTTCATTTTGAATTGACTCATTCCATGACTGCTTCAGATTTCTTACTGGCTTTTCGACGCTTTGTAGCATATCATTCTCTGCCGAGTCTGATTATATCTGACAATGGTCGGAATTTTGTTGGATTTAATAATTTCCTGAAAGAAATTATGGAGGAACCAGAGGTAAGGTCATACCTTGAAGGAAATGGTGTTAATTTGAAGTTCATTACACCGCGAGCCCCCTGGTCTGGAGGCTTTTATGAACGTCTTGTTGGTGTTCTAAAAGGATGTTTGTCCAAGGCTTTGTATCACAAACGTGTATCCTTCGAAGAGCTGAGAACTCTACTTGTTGAGTTTCAAGCTGTGATAAATTCTCGACCACTGACTTATCTCTCCTCTGATAGAGATTGTGAGGCTTTGACTCCCTCCATGTTACTTTAGGGGAGAAATGTTTGTATTTCCCCTCTTAACAATTTAGCAAATGATGACCCAGATTTCACGAGTTCAAGTGATCTTAGAGCACAATATTTGAGACTATCATCAGTGCTAAGGAAATTTGAGAACTCTTGGAAAAGAGACTATTTAGTGTCCTTGAGAGAGAGACATAATAACTCTAGTAATAATCTCTCTGCAAATGTGAAAGTTGGGGACATAGTGATGGTAGACTTAGAAGATCATCTGGGTAAAGGCTATAGATCCCTCCTCTCCTTGGGTAAGGTAACCCAGCTGTTTCCGTCATCTGATGGTGTGATTAGGTCTGTAGAAGTGAAAGTGAATAATAAACTATACATGAGATCAATCCCGAAGATCGTACTTCTGGAGGTACCTGAGAGGGAATTTGATAGTGATGAAACTCAGGAGCCAGATAGTGTGCCTCTGAATGATGCGAGACCTCGGCGTGCAGCAGCAATCCGCTGTGATCAAGAGAGAAAGGATTTAATTTCCATGGATATACTCTAAGTGTATGTTTTGATTTAGAATTTTGGGTACAGTTGCATTATTTCTAATTATGATTCTTCTTGGGGGAGAATGTCAAAAATTGACATTTATTCCCCTTGAATAAAAATATTCTTAGTTTTACGAGTATTTGTTTTCTAAGGTATTTCCCAGTTTCTATGAATATGTTTAAATGTGATTATTTTGCTCCACAGAAGTAGTTTTATTATATTAACTATATCAATGAGTTTGTATGAATTAGTATAATAACATTTAAAGTAACAAGCTACCTTTCTTGCAAATTTTATCCATCTAGATCAGATAAGATAACGTATCATCCCATTGTTGTCAAACTTCTTCCTGTGGAGATTATATATATATTGTTTGATTATTGTAAGGGCACATACCAGTAATTCAAACTTGCCTTCTGGACGAAACCCCCTTTTTTTTTGTATGTTGGGTTACAATTAAATCACTTGATGTTTGTTACGTAACCCTTGCAAATTTGTAAATGTGACAACATTGTACTCCTCCCGGGTTTTCTACCAGCGGACTCCAAAAGGCAAGTACTTAGAAGATATTCTTCTGATTCCAACCACCATCATCACCTCGTGAACCATCGCATTGTTGCAGCAATGTTCTTATAAGAATACTTTGTAAACCCGTTTGATATTTGTTTAAAAATTTATCGAGTAACGTAAATTTTGGTCATTTGTGGTAATGTTAATGTTTGCTCTTTAACGTAACTCTGATGATTTTTGTTTGTGTACTTTAAATGTTAAATATATGTCAAACATTTTAATTGAGTCTTTGTGAACCCGTGTGGCATCACCCCCAAAAGAATCGGTGCAGGAAATATAGTTTGAATCAAAGGTAAACGGCAGATGTCTCTTAAGTAAGTTTGTTCCTCAGTTCTGTAACTTGGCCTCATGCAAAGCTGGTGCATGAGGGTTTACAGTTTAAAGAAAGTTATCATATGTGGTTGTAAATTCCCCAGTGTTTCACCACAGCACGGACCACATGCTTTTGGTGCATGCCTTCACTGGTCCGCCCTTTGTCATGGGTAGATACAATACTTTTAAAAGGATATGTTATAAAAGACAATAATATCTATTCCCAAAGTGTGAGGAGCGAGGCGAGATCTGACTACTATATTGTTTGGTCAAACCTATCATCACTTCACTGTCGTCAGTATTTTGAAAGTAAACCAAGCCTCGACGAAAGCAGCTGCAGCGATAAGGGGACTCCTGTTTTGACCAAGGTATCATCGTCTTAATTAGTGGAGTCAGCATATTTTAAGAAACCGAGCCTGAAGGAAATCCTTGTTTATGAAATGTCATCATGGGTGGACACATGCTGCCCCTTTGTTACGACTCCACACGTAGTCCATATTGCATCAGAAATTTCTTTTAGAAGCTTCCATGGCGTGATCGAAGTGGGCATTTTTGAGGAAACCAATAGAGACACAGAATTGTTAAAATAACACCTTCTATGGAACTGACCACTGCCCATTGTAATTAACTCCACCCATGCATGGGTATATAAACTTAAAGAAGAGATTGTCTCAGAGAGATAGAACAAGACATAAGACAAGAGAGGAACTATGTCCGAAGCAGATGAGATCCAAGTCCTAACAAGATAAGAAGCAGAGAAGACCAGAAGTCTGATAGGGCCAGATTCTAATCTTCCCTTCAGACAACAAATGCCTATCTCCAAAATTCTGTTATGGTTGAGAAGAAGAGACAAATGTTAGCAGCCAGCCCTCCCTGCATGTGACGAGAAGTAGCCAACACTGCGTACAGCCTGCCTTAGTTCAACACTATCATCGAATTCTTGTAGAAGACTTCTGGTGTCCCATCTTGATGCCACCCTTTCTGTGATGTCTTTGAATCCGGTCATCGTGCCAGTTTCTTCTGATACTTCAGCCGCCCTTCTGCAACGTTCTCAAGACTTAAATTTCCGTACTTGTATCATCTCATCAGCTGAAGAAAACTATTCCTTAAGTATTTCATCATTATTGACTGTTTGCCTTTTCTATTGATGTTTTGATTGATTTGATTTGTCAGTTAGAGTAAACGAATTAGTAACATTGATTTTCTTTAATAAAGTTTGAGAATAAACGTGTTATGTTTTTTTACCTGAGTTTCTTTTTATATTCATTTCCCATATTTCAATGATTGTTGCTGAAAACATTTATTTTACTTATTAAAAGAACCTGTAACGATTTTATGATTGTAACACCCGTCAACACCAATATCTCTCTGCTTTGGCTAAATACAATTTCACCCTTCAACACATCCTTGGGAAAATTAATCCCATTGCCGATGATCTGTCAATAAACACATTGGCTGCCATTCACCTAGGACTGGATTATAATGCCTTCACAAAAGCCCAACGAAAAACTCCATAGTATCAAGCATTAAGGACATCCTGCACACCCACCTTTACGAGGCTGTCACTCTCGACAACTCCAACACCACCTTCCTTTGTGACATCGGTACTGGTAGGTCGAGACCATGGATACCTGCTCCCATGTGCTGACAGGTGTTTGATTTTATTCATGGCCCTTCATATTCCTCACACCGATCTTCTGCACAGCTACTGAAAACGAAATTCATCTAGCATGGCATTAATAAGGATTCTAAGGATTGTATATTCACTTTTACTTCATGCCAAACTTCAAAAGTACATCAACACATGGATTCAGCAGTATACATCTTTACTCAACCTCAGTGCCCTTTTGCACACATTCACGTTGACGTAGTAGGTCCCCTGCCAATATCACAAGGACATTCTGTCGTCGACCACTCCACTTGTTGGCCTGAAGCCATTCCCATACAAACTGCAATGTCTGCCTCATGTACCTCTGCCCTACTCTCAGGATGGATAGTAAGATTTGGTATTCGTGAGCATATTACTTCTGATAGGGGTACCACTTTCACCTCTCAATTGTGGACATTATTAGTGAATCTCCTAGGAATCACCTTACATCAGACAACCGCCTACAACCTGCTTCCAATGGAATGGTTGAACATCTTCATCAAATCCTCAGGGCAGCTTTGATGTCCCATTGCAAGGAATCCATCTAGCTTTTTTGGGTCCTCCTGGGACTAAAGATCACTCTTAAAGAGACCCTGGATGTCTCAGCAACTGAAATGGTGTATGACATCTTGTTGGTCGTCCCTGGCAACTTTTCTCCGTTGACACCCTCCTCCGACAATCTCCAGTGCCTACACCAGATTGTGGGAAAATTTACTCCATGCTGCCAGAATTACAAACCCTGAGTGAAGCAACACATACCACCAGATTTGCAAAAGGCATCAAACGTTTTCCTGCACAACGTGCCCTTTCCTCATAATCCATCAAACAAAGAAGGGATTCTTACTGAACATTCGTGGCAAAGAAGACTGGGTGTCTATTGATCGCCTTAAACCTGCAAATCTGCTGCACGAAGACCTGCTAACAGGGCGCCTCTCCAGAGCAGGCCGACCTATTTTACATGTATGTCTTTTTTAAGGGAGAGCCATGTACCTCACGCATATCACTACCTGTATTTCTGTTTTTTTATATATATTGATATTGCTCTCCCCTTGCAATGATAACCAGTTTAAGCCTGTCATTATGTTTGATTATTTGTGCCGTTCTTGCTTGGAAGAGATTGTATATAAACCCATGATCCATTAAATTAAAGTTAGTTGCATTCACCTCCCCTCTCAGTTATCACCTAACTGCTTACTCGCACAATTCACAATATTCCAGAAGTGTTATTTGAGCTGTGACTAAGTTACGGAATGAACTTTATAATCAGGTTGTGGAATCGGTAGAACTTCAAAAGTTCTAACTTGCAGCAAATACTTCTATGTTGAACAGGCTGGCATAAGTCTTTGTAAAGTTTATGAAAGATCTGTTTTAATGTTGCTACTGTTCCTATAATATTTTATTTTAAATTTTCATGACTTTTCCTGTAGTTTATTTAAATCCTTATTCCCTTTCCTCACTGGTCTATTTTTCCTGTTGGGAAATTTTAGCTTATAACATCATGCTTTTCCAACTAGGGTTGCGTGTTAGCTAGTAATGATAGTGATAATGAGTAGTTATTGTTTAATATAGATCTGATGTAGTGCAAATCATGTTCGTCCCAGAGATTCAATATATCATTTGCAAGTTAAACTGACACACAACCGGAACGTTTTTTTCATGTTATTATTTCATTTAATTTTTCAATCATTGACTATTATATATATATATATATATATATATATATATATATTTATATATATATATATATATATATATATATATATATATATATGTGTGTGTGTGTGTGTATATGTATATATATATATATATATATATATATATATATATATATATATATATATATATGTGTGTGTGTATATATATATATATATATATATATGTGTGTGTGTGTATATGTATATATATATGTATATATATATATATATATATATATATATATGTGTGTGTGTATATATATATATATATATATATATATATATATATATATATATATATATATGTATATATATATATATATATATATATGTTTCTTCTGATACTTCAGCCGCCCTTCTGCAACGTTCTCAAGACTTAAATTTCCGTACTTGTATCATCTCATCAGCTGAAGAAAACTATTCCTTAAGTATTTCATCATTATTGACTGTTTGCCTTTTCTATTGATGTTTTGATTGATTTGATTTGTCAGTTAGAGTAAACGAATTAGTAACATTGATTTTCTTTAATAAAGTTTGAGAATAAACGTGTTATGTTTTTTTACCTGAGTTTCTTTTTATATTCATTTCCCATATTTCAATGATTGTTGCTGAAAACATTTATTTTACTTATTAAAAGAACCTGTAACGATTTTATGATTGTAACACCCGTCAACACCAATATCTCTCTGCTTTGGCTAAATACAATTTCACCCTTCAACACATCCTTGGGAAAATTAATCCCATTGCCGATGATCTGTCAATAAACACATTGGCTGCCATTCACCTAGGACTGGATTATAATGCCTTCACAAAAGCCCAACGAAAAACTCCATAGTATCAAGCATTAAGGACATCCTGCACACCCACCTTTACGAGGCTGTCACTCTCGACAACTCCAACACCACCTTCCTTTGTGACATCGGTACTGGTAGGTCGAGACCATGGATACCTGCTCCCATGTGCTGACAGGTGTTTGATTTTATTCATGGCCCTTCATATTCCTCACACCGATCTTCTGCACAGCTACTGAAAACGAAATTCATCTAGCATGGCATTAATAAGGATTCTAAGGATTGTATATTCACTTTTACTTCATGCCAAACTTCAAAAGTACATCAACACATGGATTCAGCAGTATACATCTTTACTCAACCTCAGTGCCCTTTTGCACACATTCACGTTGACGTAGTAGGTCCCCTGCCAATATCACAAGGACATTCTGTCGTCGACCACTCCACTTGTTGGCCTGAAGCCATTCCCATACAAACTGCAATGTCTGCCTCATGTACCTCTGCCCTACTCTCAGGATGGATAGTAAGATTTGGTATTCGTGAGCATATTACTTCTGATAGGGGTACCACTTTCACCTCTCAATTGTGGACATTATTAGTGAATCTCCTAGGAATCACCTTACATCAGACAACCGCCTACAACCTGCTGCCAATGGAATGGTTGAACATCTTCATCAAATCCTCAGGGCAGCTTTGATGTCCCATTGCAAGGAATCCATCTAGCTTTTTTGGGTCCTCCTGGGACTAAAGATCACTCTTAAAGAGACCCTGGATGTCTCAGCAACTGAAATGGTGTATGACATCTTGTTGGTCGTCCCTGGCAACTTTTCTCCGTTGACACCCTCCTCCGACAATCTCCAGTGCCTACACCAGATTGTGGGAAAATTTACTCCATGCTGCCAGAATTACAAACCCTGAGTGAAGCAACACATACCACCAGATTTGCAAAAGGCATCAAACGTTTTCCTGCACAACGTGCCCTTTCCTCATAATCCATCAAACAAAGAAGGGATTCTTACTGAACATTCGTGGCAAAGAAGACTGGGTGTCTATTGATCGCCTTAAACCTGCAAATCTGCTGCACAAAGACCTGCTAACAGGGCGCCTCTCCAGAGCAGGCCGACCTATTTTACATGTATGTCTTTTTTAAGGGAGAGCCATGTACCTCACGCATATCACTACCTGTATTTCTGTTTTTTTATATATATTGATATTGCTCTCCCCTTGCAATGATAACCAGTTTAAGCCTGTCATTATGTTTGATTATTTGTGCCGTTCTTGCTTGGAAGAGATTGTATATAAACCCATGATCCATTAAATTAAAGTTAGTTGCATTCACCTCCCCTCTCAGTTATCACCTAACTGCTTACTCGCACAATTCACAATATTCCAGAAGTGTTATTTGAGCTGTGACTAAGTTACGGAATGAACTTTATAATCAGGTTGTGGAATCGGTAGAACTTCAAAAGTTCTAACTTGCAGCAAATACTTCTATGTTGAACAGGCTGGCATAAGTCTTTGTAAAGTTTATGAAAGATCTGTTTTAATGTTGCTACTGTTCCTATAATATTTTATTTTAAATTTTCATGACTTTTCCTGTAGTTTATTTAAATCCTTATTCCCTTTCCTCACTGGTCTATTTTTCCTGTTGGGAAATTTTAGCTTATAACATCATGCTTTTCCAACTAGGGTTGCGTGTTAGCTAGTAATGATAGTGATAATGAGTAGTTATTGTTTAATATAGATCTGATGTAGTGCAAATCATGTTCGTCCCAGAGATTCAATATATCATTTGCAAGTTAAACTGACACACAACCGGAACGTTTTTTTCATGTTATTATTTCATTTAATTTTTCAGTCATTGACTATTATATATATATATATATATATATATATATATATATATATATATATATATTATATATATATATATATATATATATATATATATATATATATATATATATGTGTGTGTGTGTATATGTATATATATATATATATATATATATATATATGTGTGTGTGTATATATATATATATATATATATATATATGTGTGTGTGTGTATATGTATATATATATGTATATATATATATATATATATATATATATATATATATGTGTGTGTATATATATATATATATATATATATATATATATATATATATATATATATATATATATATATGTATATATATATATATATATATGTTTCTTCTGATACTTCAGCCGCCCTTCTGCAACGTTCTCAAGACTTAAATTTCCGTACTTGTATCATCTCATCAGCTGAAGAAAACTATTCCTTAAGTATTTCATCATTATTGACTGTTTGCCTTTTCTATTGATGTTTTGATTGATTTGATTTGTCAGTTAGAGTAAACGAATTAGTAACATTGATTTTCTTTAATAAAGTTTGAGAATAAACGTGTTATGTTTTTTTACCTGAGTTTCTTTTTATATTCATTTCCCATATTTCAATGATTGTTGCTGAAAACATTTATTTTACTTATTAAAAGAACCTGTAACGATTTTATGATTGTAACACCCGTCAACACCAATATCTCTCTGCTTTGGCTAAATACAATTTCACCCTTCAACACATCCTTGGGAAAATTAATCCCATTGCCGATGATCTGT
>NC_090754.1:5898554-5906054 GCF_036898095.1 Palaemon carinicauda
AACACAATCAGTCAAGGTATCAGGAAAACACACTTTTATGATAAAACTGAGATTTGATTATTCATAAAATGTCCTTACTATATTCTATGTATGTATCTTTATTATGTTATGCTTAAAGGGTTGATTACAAAGATTTATGAAACCGAAATATAAAACTAAGTTAGGACATTTTAGAGGCAATAAAAACTATGTGTTTTGTACTCATTAGTTCATGTCTTATTAAGAAGTATGGATAAAAACTACTTGGTTTACAAAACAAACGATATCAACTTCCCGTAACCAATCGGTTTGACTTTATCATCTTAATGTACTTGTTAACGAAATACAATTCACACATGTCTCTTTCTAAATTAATAAAATAAACCTATTCATGACACCACTCGGCCCATGCAATTGGATTCCAGAGGAAGCCATAATGACATTAAAATACAACAAACCAAATCAAAGAAACCATTAGTTTACTGGTTTCCCAGTAATGATTAAGTTGTAAAATTTATTTTTGGTGACACAGGGTTTTGTGACGGGCCGAGAGAAGGTTGTGACTCAAAGGCAGGATGAAAGCAACTGAGTAACCTTATTAAAGAAAATTTGTTTATATATACATAAACTCCAGGAAAAAACATAACAGGCAATTTCATGTTCAGCCGACATGCTCACCGGTTAACAGTTAACGGTGAGAAAAACCGAAATGTTATTTCAGGTTCCTATTAATGCGAGAGGAGAACGAAGATACAAGCATAATACATACGAAAAATGAAATGTCATTACTATGTACGATCGTGTGACACAAGGTTGGTACATGGCTCCCCCCCTAAAAATGACATACTGTACATGATAAATAGGGCGCCCTAATCTAGAGAGGCAAACTGAAGGCGGGTCATCTGCCAGGAGATAAGCAGGTTTTAGACGATCAGTGGAAACCCAGTCTTCTTTGCCACGAATGTTTAGTAGGAATGCTTTTGGACTGCGTCGGATCACAAGGAAAGGGCCCGTGTAAGGTGGCGTTAGCGTGGCTTGCTAGTGTCGTTGCGTGGAAAGACGTACATTGCAGAGTGCAAGTCTGTTGGTATGTGATGCTTCGCTGGGGGCTTGTAAGTCTGGCAGCATGGAGTACAATTTCCCACGATGTGAAGTATGCGTTGGAGATCGTCGGAGGAGGTTGCAGAAGGAAAAAATTCGGCAAGGACGACCAACTGGTGGCCATAAACCATTTCAGCTGCCGAGATGTCAAGGGCATCTTTAGGAGTGGTTCTTAGTCCCAGGAGGACCCAGGGAGGCTGAGTAAACCAGTTGCAATCGTAGCAGTGGTACATGAAAGCTGCTTTGAGGGTGCGATGAAAATGTTCAACCATTCCATTGGCAGCGGGGTTGTAGGCCGTTATCTGTTGTAGGGTGATGCCCAGGATATTCGCTAATGATGTTCACAATTGAGAGGTGAAAGTGGTACCCATGTCAGAGGTAATATGCTCAGGGATACCAAATCTTGCAATCCATCCTGAGAGTAAGGCAGATGTACATGAGGCGGACGTTGCAGTTTCCATGGGAAAGGCTTCAGGCTAATGAGTGGAGCGGTCGGTGACGGTAAACAGGTAACGATGTCCTTGTGATGTGGGTAGGGGGCCTACAACGTCAACGTGAATGTGGGCGAAATGACGCTGAGGTTAAGGAAAGGTACCCACTCCTGAATCCGTGTGTCGATGTACTTTGGAAGTTTGGCAAGAAGTACAGGCGCGGACCCAATCCTTAGCATCCTTAGAACTGCCGTGCCAAATGAACTTCGTCTTCAGCAGCTGTGCAGTAGAACGACACTAGGGATGTGAAAGGCCGTGAATCAAATCAAACACCCGTCGGCGCATGGGAGCAGGAATCTAAGGTCGCGGTCTACCAGTACTGACGTCACAGAGGAAGGTGGTGTTGGAGTCATCAAGGAGGATGTCTTCCCAACGGAGGGATGTGCAGGATGTCCTACATGCTTGATTCTCTGGATCCTGTCATTGGGCTTCAGCCAAGGCATTGTAATCCAATCCCAGTTGAACGGCAGCCAACAAGTTTCTTGACAGGGTATCGGCAAGGGGATTCATTTTCCCAGGGACGTGTTGAGGGGTGCAATTGTATTCAGCCACGGCGGAGAGATGCCGGCGTTGACGGGCGGACTAGGTGTCAGACTGTCGAGTGAAGGCATGCACCAGTGGCATGTGGTCTCTGCGAATGATGAAGGGCATACCTTCTAAGAAATGGCGAAAGTGACGGATAGCCAAGTGCACCGCCAGAAATTCGCGATCGAAGGTAGAATAACCCGATTCTGCCTTGGACAGTTTTCTGCTGAAGACGGCCAATGGGCGGGGCGAGCCGTTGACCACCTGTTCGAGTACTGCACCAATAGCGACGTCGCTGGCATCTGTAGAGAGGAGAGGGGCATGTGGGATAGGAAAAGTGATAGCCGCAGCGGTTGATAGGGCCTACTTTGCATTGCAGAAGGCCGCTTCATGAAGGGGACCCCACTTCAGGTTCTTTGGCTTGCCCTTGAGGGAGGCGTAGAGGGGAGCAAGAGTGGCTGCAATGGCTGGCAGAAAATGGTGATAATAGTTGTTCATGCCCAGGAATTCCTGCAGAGCTTTGACAGTCGAGAGTGTGGGGAAGTTCTGAACGGCTGCTACCTTCTCAGGGAGGGGATGGACTCCTTTAGGAGTGATGAGGTGCCCTAAGAACGACACTTCGTTGGCGCCAAAGGTACACTTGTCGTACCGGACTACAAGGCCATTTTGTTGCAGGCGGTCGAGCACGATGCGCAGGTGACGGAGGTTTTCCTCTTTTGAGGAAGAGAACACAAGTATGTCGTCCAAATAACATACACAGAAGGGGAGGTCCCCTAAGATGCCATCCATGAAACGTTGAAAAGTGGCCCCAGCATTACGAAGGCCAAAACAGGAGTAATTAAAGGTGTATTTACCAAACGCAGTGGTGATGGCGGTCTTGGGGATTTCTTCTGAGTTCTTAGGCACCTGATAATACCCCTTCAGGTGGTTGAGCATGGAGAAAACTTTCGCTTTGTGCAGGTAGGTGTTCACGTTGGCGATGTTTGGGAGGGGGTAGTGATCCGATTCTGTTTGCATGTTCAGGTACCTGTAATCCCCGCACGGACGGAGGGAGCCATCTTTCTTCAAAACGATGTGTAAGGATGACGACCATGGGCTGGAGGCCTTTTGGCAAAGGCCCATTTCCTCCATTTCGGCGAACATCTGTTTGGCGGCTGCCAATTGTTCCGGTGCCAGACGTCTGAATTTTGCGAAGACAGGGGTCCCGTTGTCTTGATATGGTGATAAATACCATGCTTGGCAGGAGCCGTGGGCATTTGGCGAAGTTCTGGACGGATAACTTCCGGGTACGACGTGAGGAGGTGGACGTAAGCATCCATAGGTGCGCTGATGTGGAGAGCGAGGTTGGAGGGGCCAGGTTGAAGAGGTGTCGACAAGCACGAGTCTGCGTTGACCAATCATCGGTGGGCGACATCGACCAGAAGGTGGAAATGAGAGAGGAAATTTGCACCGAGGATGGGAATGTGACGTCAGCAACGAGAAACTTACTATCTCCAAATGATAATGTGAGGTTCTCGTAACCATAGGTGGGTATCGCAGATCCGTTGGCAGCAAAAATGTGGACGTCAGCAGACGTAGACAGACTACGTCGTGTCTTGAAGAGTTCCCTTGGCAAAAGAGAACGACAAGCACCCGTGTCTACCAAAAATCATGTAAAAAGAAAAGATTAGAAACACGGGAGGCCACCGCCACGAGCGATGGCCTACTTACACGTTTTTTGGCCACTGACAATCCTTGGCACATTTCTTCGCGGCTGCCCTGAATCTTTAGTGGTAATAGCAAAACTGCGGCCGATGGGAGGCAGTAAGTGGCTGTAGAAGTCGTTGGTTAGGGCGCGAGCGAATGGTGGGTGATGGGTTGCTTTGTCGCCGCTTCGGCACGTCACAAGGTAGGCGTGTATGTCCTACGGCAATCACATCAGCTTTGGTTGACATTGAATAGGCACACTCTTTTTCAGGAGTGGAGCCATTGATGGAGGTCTTGAAGGTCGTGAAGTGGCTGTCCATAAGGTTCGGGTAAACGGCGATCCAAAGGGCACGAAGTAGGTTCACCTAACGAGGAGAGTCGTCTGCGCCAGGTTGCAGGCAAGCGATACTGGTCATTTCCCTGAGGGCCAGCGAAGCCCTTTGGTTCCCCAACGGTTGTTGAAAGAGCTGGAAAAGCTTTGCTATACGGGTGTCTGGTGACGGCGAGTACTGCTGCAGAAGGTATGTTTTGAGGGTCTCATACGCTATTGGGGTGTCTCCTTGTTCACAAAGCCAGTCGGATATTTCCGGGAAGGTGTCCTCGGGTATCGCTGCAAGAACATAATCTGCTTTGGTGGTTGAGCGAGTCACGCCCTTGATGCGGAACTGGATTTCTGCACGCTGAAACCAAGCAAACGCCCCCCCGCTGGTGAACGATGAAAGTTTCAATGGAGCAACGCCAACTTCCGTGGAGTCTGCCATAGTACCAATGACGGAGAGGCGAGGGGGGTTGGAAGGCGGGAGGAGCGAGTCGACTTCCGGGGTCACCAATGTGAGGGGCCGAAAGAAGGTTGTGACTCAAAGGCAGGATGAAAGAAACTGAGTAAACTTTATTACAGAACATTCGTTTATATATACATAAACTCCAGGAAAAAAGGGCATACAAAACATAACAGGCAATTTCATGTTCAACCGACATGCTCATCAGTTAACAGTTAACAGTGAGAAAAACAGACATGTTATTTCAGGTTCATATCAGTGCGAGGGGAGAGCAAAGATACAAGCATAATACATACAAAAAATGAAATGTCGTTACTATGTACGATCGTGTGACACACGGTTGGTACAGTTTAACCCGTCATCTTGGAAAGAGGCTATCTTGGTCATGCCTTAAAAATCTACTGATTAAAAGAAGGCAAGTAAGAACAATGAAAGTAGTCCTGTCACTCCAGCACCCAGAGTCGCAAAATGTTCTGTTCGACCTTACAGCCCCCTCCCCCCAGGTCAGGTGTTCTCTTACTACATTCTGACTAGTATAGACAGATACACACCAAACAGTAAGGTCCCCTGATTGGGAAATTGACGCTATCCAGCCATCAAGGTCTTCTTCAGCTTCAGGTATATCAATAAAACTTATTAACTTCATATCTCATATTCATGACCTCACTGAAGTGTTCCATCTAATATTGCCCTTCTTCATCTTCAATTGTTATAACAGATCCATCTCTTTTTGTCATGGGTATATGCTTCTTTTTTACCTCGGTAAAGACTTCATTATATATATATATATATATATATATATATATATATATATATATATATATATATATATATATATATATATACATATATATATGTATATATATATATATATATATATATATATATATATTTATATATATATATATATATGTATATATATATATATATATATATATATATATATATATATATTTATATATACATATATATATATATATATATATGTGTGTGTGTATATATATACATATATAAATATATATATATATATATATGTGTGTGTGTGTGTGTGTGTGTGTGGTTGGCTTAGAAAACAAGCTTGTTGCATATGCAGATGATGCTACTCTCTTTTCATCAATTCCATCTCCTGAATGTAGATCTGGGTTTGACGAATCCCTTAATTTATATATATATATATATATATATATATATATATATATATATATATATATATATATATATATACATATATATATATATATATATATATATATGTATATATATATATATATATATATATATATATATTAAATGTATGGAGCAAATTATGGGGCAGAGAGTTGAATCCTAATAAAACTCAAAGTATGACTGTAAGTAGGACAAGGACAGTGGCCCCTCAACCTCCGTAACTCAGCATTGAAAATGATTCTTTACCTCTGTATACCTCTTCTAAAATGTTAGGTGTGATTCTCAAAAGAAAATTTGAGTTAAGAAACACGTTAGGTCAGTGTCCCCTTCAATTGAACAAAAAATAGGCGTATTAGAAAAGTCTTTTAAGATTTTCGGTGATCAGTCTATTTTGAAGAATGTTCTATTTTTTTCATTCTACCTTGTTTAGAGTTTTGTTTTCCTGTCTCATCTTCAGCTGCTGATTCTCATCTTGATTTGTTAGATAGGAATTTACGGTCTACTAAATTTCTTATTCCTGATCTAGATATTAATCTCTGGCACCGACGTTCATTTGGTTCGTTATGCAGGTTGCATAAGATTTTTCGTAATTCATAATTCTAACCATCCTTTCCATTCAGATCTTCCCGGTTAAGTCTAATAGACATGCCTCCTCCATCATAAGGTTCAATATTGCACAGTATTCTAGAAGTTTTATTCCATCGGTGACCAACTTGTAAAATGATCTTCCTAATCGAGTAGTTCACTCGGTGGAACTTCGAAAGTTTAAAATTGCAGCAAATGTTTTTATATTTTAACAGGCTGACATAAGTTTCCTTTTATAATTTATATACGAAGGATCTGTTTTAATGTTGTTACTGTTCTTAAAATATCTTATATTAATTGTTCATTACTTCTCTTGTAGTTTGACAGTACTACATTGAATCCTTCTCTCTGGTTACGGTTTTTTCCCATTGCCTACACATACACCGAATAGTCTTGCCTATTCTTTATATATTATCCTCTGTCTTCATACAACTGACAACACTGTGATTATCAAACAATTTTTCTTCACCCAAGGGGTTAACTACTGCAAAGTAATGGTTCAGTGGCTACTCTCCTCTTGGTAAGGGTAGAAGAGACTCTCTAGCTATGGTAAGCAGCTCTTCTAGGAGAAAGACACTCCAAAATCAAACCATTGGTGTCTAGTCTTGGGGAGTGTCATAGCCTCTGTACCATGGTCTTCCACTGTCTTAGGTTAGAGTTCCCTTGCTTGAGGGTACACTCGGGCACAATATTCTATCTAATTTCTATTCCTCTTGTTTTGTTAATAATTTATGGTTTATTTAGGAAATATTTATCTTAATATTGTTACTGCTCTTGAAATATTTTATTTTTCCTTGTTTCCTTTCCTAACTGGGCTATTTTCCCTCTTGGGGCCCCTGGGCTTATAGCATCCTACTTTTCCAACTAGGGTTGTAGCTTAGCAATTAATAATAATAATAATAATAATAATAATCTATTATCTTTTTTCCTTCCCTCAATTGTCTATTTCCTTGTTGGAGGTCCTTAGCATATAGCATCACATTTTTCCAACTAGGGTTGTAGATTAGCTAGTAATATATATATATATATATATATATATATATATATATATATATATATATATATATATATATATATATATATATATATATGTGTGTACATATATATATAAATATATATATATATATATATATATATATATATATATGTATATATATATACATATATATATATATATATATATATAT
>NC_090754.1:5918554-5936054 GCF_036898095.1 Palaemon carinicauda
CAATTCTTAAATTGTTAAGGCATTACCCGTAAATTTTTTGAAACTTATAGGCATGCTGTGAATAATTAAAAAGCAATATATATATATATATATATATATATATATATATATATATATATATATATATATATATATACATATATATATTTAAATATATATATATATATATATATATATATATATATACCTACATATATATATATTTAAATATATATATATATATATATATATATATATTTATATATATATATATATATATATATATATATATATATATATATATATATATATATATATGTGTATATATATATATATATATATATATGTATATATATATATATATATATCCACATATATATATATATATATATATATATATATCCATATATATATATATATATATATATATATATATATATATATATATATATATATATATATATATATATATATATATATATATATATATTATACAGTATGCTCAGTATATTAGAATTTATGTCTATTTGGTTGTATGTTTGCGCGTAAAAATATTGGTATCATTCCAAATCCTCTCCTTTCAATTAAGTTTTATTGTTGAAGAGAAAATCGGTGCTTATATTTGTTATAGCTGGATCATTTCAGGTACCGTATAGGTAACGACCATACACCCTATGCCATAAAATACAAACATCAATTCTCCGTCTCGGATTTTAGTTCTCATATAAAACATAATCTCTGGTTATATCTGCTTTCATTTGTTCATATTCATAATTCTTATCATTACTTTATATAGGATTGTATCTATTTATTTTCATTTACAATTTTAATATGATCATATTTTGCTTATGGTCTTATTCCTAAATATTTGCCTATTCACGCAGTATATATATATATATATATATATATATATATATATATATATATATATATATATATATATATATATATATATATATATATATATATATATATATATATATATATATATATATATATAGATATGTATATATATATATATATATATATATATATATATATATATATATATATATATATATATATATATATATATATATATAATATATATATATATATATATATATATATATATATATATATACTGTATATCGTCGTTGTCATCATCATCACCTCCTATACATATTGACGAAAGGGGCCTCTGTTAGAATTCGCCAGTCGTCTCTAGCTTGGGCTTCTCCATTCATCATCTCCTACCTCACGTTTCATAGACCACAGCCATATAGGCCTGGATCCTATAACTCTTATAGTGCCTTGTTGAAAGCTTGTTGAGCTAATTTCTCTTGGGGGGTGCGAAGAGCATGCCAAAACCATCTCCGTTTACCTTCATACCACGACTCATATCCAAACAGTAACACGGATTTCACTAAACTGATATATAGCCTGATTTTTATATGTAATTTCAGGCGATTTGACTTCCAAATTTTACTTAACCTAGCCTTTGTCTGATTTTCTTTTTTCAACCTTTCATTAAACTCCAATTCTAGAGACATAATCCTTTCTCCTTCCAGTGGTATTTCATCTTCTATTGCATATTCTGTTCTCATCTTCTCTGTCCATCTTCTATCAATCTTGAGCCCACCCTCATGTGATATTTCATGTATTCTGCTAAGCAAGCTTTGCAAGCCATGTGACATTTTGCTAGCAAGGACACTATTATCAGAATATTCTATGTCCGCTAATTTTCTGTTACCAATCCAGTCCGATCCTTCTCTCCAATCCCCAACTATTCTACGCATTACAAAATCCATGGGGAGGGTAAATAAAAAAAAAATACAGTAGGTGATACCACATTCCCTTGGAGTACTCTACGGTTCACTGGAAATTCATTTGAGAGGATTCCATTAACATTATCTTTGCATTTGATATGCTCATGAACAGACTTAATCAAATTTACATATTTAAGAGGAATTCCATAATAATGCAGGACTCACCATAAAATTTGCTTTTTCATAGTTCACAAATGCCAACAAAAGTGGATTTTTGTATTCTACACATTGCTGTACAACATGCCTTAAAGTGAAAATTTGGTCAGTGCACCTTCTATCTTTTCAGAATCCTGCTTGTTCAGCTCTCAGCTTTTTATCAATCTTTCTCTCTAGTCTCTTTAAAATAAGCATACTATATATTTTCATGACAACCGACGTAAGATAGTTGCCTCTGTAATTATTGCAGTCAGGCAGGTCTCCTTTTTTTCCATTTTACCAACACTCCTAACTCCCATTCATGCCACATTTTACAAAATAATCTTGTAAGTATTCTGGAAATTGTTAATGAATATGCGTGCTTAGGACAAACAGTAATGTTACCCGAGGACACGACCAAAATTAAAAGAAGGGTAGAGAGCATTTGGTAAACAAAACTACATCATGAAAATTAAAATGTTCCTTCCTATAAAAAGAAAAGTATTCAATGAGATGATCATACCAGTATTAACTTATGCATTAGAATCTTGGAGCCTTACCAAAGCCTTAGTACATCTTAGAGTTTCTCATATTCATTTTCAGTCTTACATTTCTATTTTCTACATTCAAATCTTCATATTCTTCTGCAATTCCTCCCATGATTTATTAAACAGAAATACATCATCTGCAAATCTTTTGTTGTTAAGGTATTCCCTATTAGTGTTAATTCCTACATTTTCACAATCTAAATTCTTACCAATTTTGTCTAGGCATGCTATGAATAATTTAGGAAACATGGGGTCTCCCTGTTTAATCCTTTCTCAGTCGGAATATTCTCCCTACCTTTATGTAGTTTTAAGATTGGTGTACTTGTATATTTATCTTCAAGTGTTCTAACATAAGATTCATCTATTTTTGTCTTTGAAGGACTTTCACTGATGCTGAAGATTTGGCAGAATCAAAAGCTTTCTCATAGTCTATAAATGCTATACTTATGGTTTGTCAGGGCTTTTGTCTGGCTTTTTATAATGATAAAATTTTCCAAGCTGTAGGTATAGAGCATGCTTGTAAACTTTTTGTCTGAAGTTCAGCAAACTTTTACTACAAAGAAATGTTCTCCATCTATTATTAAATCAACTGTTAGACTATCTTCAGGTGTTTTGCCTCTTTTCACGCCTTTCAAAGTTTTCTTTACTTCTACTGCTACATTTGAACCGACTTAAGTGATTTATTATTTCTTTTGGTAAAGCCCTTAAATCACTAATGTATAAAATTGTATAGAAATGCTCTTCAATATTTATCACTCCGTCTCCTTTTTTATAATATATATATATATATATATATATATATATATATATATATATATATATATATATATATATATATATACACACATATATATATATTATATATGTATATATATGCATACATAAATACACACACACATATATATTTACATGTATATACAGTATATGTGTATATATATATATATATATATATATATATATATATATATATATATATATATATCACATTCTCTGTGCAATATTAACTTGGTGCCTTACTAAAGCGTTAGAACATAAGTTAGTTACAACTCAGAGAGCTTTGGAAAGAATAATGATGGGAATAACAATAAGAGATAGGAAAAGAGCAACATAGATACGAGAGCACACATAGTAGAGGTCATCTAGCAACATGTAAGAAAAAGACATGGACATGGGCAGGACATTATGAGAATAACAGATAAAAGAGGGATATTCAAAAAAAAAAACAGAATGAGTCATTTGAGATTGTAGAAAAAGCAGCGGAAGGAGAAGAAAACGGTGGATAGGAAAGCTCACACTCGGGGTCGAATCCTAGCCCCTTCAAATGAAAGGCCAGGTTGCTTCCAACCATGTCACCAGAAGCTCTAAAAGAAGTCGGAACCTAACTGCTACCTGCAGTTCAGAATTTACTTTCTCGAAACATCAGCCTCTTACCAGCGAGTTTTCCCTGACTTCCCGGCCCACTAGGTGACACAATTGATAGTTTTTTTTTTTTCTTTAAGTTGACATTACCCCTAATGAGTCAATATGAATGCAAATCAACACAATATCGTGTTCAAATAGAAATGAATTTCTACCTCATATTTGGGATCAAACCCTACCCTCTTCAAATGAAGGGCCAGGTCGCTTCCAGCCATACCACCAGAGGCTCTAAAAAAAAAGAAGTCGAAACATAACTGCTACCTGCAGTTCAGGATTTACCTGGCAAAACATCAATCTCTTACCAGCGAGTTTTCTCCGACTTCCTGGCCTTTCATCTGAAGGGGCTAGGGCTCGATACCAAGTATGAGGTAGAAATTTATTTCTATTTGAACACGATATTGTGTTGATTTGCATTCATGTTGACTCATTAGGGGTAATGCCAACTAAAAGAAAAAAAAAATCTATCAATTGTGTAACCTAGTGGGCCGGGAAATCGGGGAAAACTCGCTTGTAAGAGACTGATGTTTCGCCAAGTAAATCCTGAACTGCAAGTCGCAGCTAGGTTCCGACTTCTTTTAGAGCCTCTGGTGAATGGTTGGAAGCAACCTGGCCTTCTATTTGAAGGTGCTAGGGTTCGATCCCAAGTATGAGGTAGAAATTCCTTTCTATTTGAATACGACATTGTGTTGATTTGCATCCATATCGAATCATTAGGGGTAATGCCAACTAAAAAAAAAAAAAGCTATCAATTGTATTACCTAGTGGGCCAGGAAGTCGGGGAAAACTCGCTGGTAAGAGACTGATGTTTCGCCAAGTAGATCCTGAACTGCAAGTCGCAGTTAGGTTCCGACTTCTTTTAGAGCCTCTGGTGAATGGTTGGAAGCAACCTGGCCTTTCATTTGAAGAGGCTAGGATTTGATCCCATGTATGAGGTAGAAATTTATTTCTATTCAAATATTATATTGTGTTGATTTGCATTCACACACACACACACACACACACACACACACACACACATATATATATATATATATATATATATATATATATATATATATATATACTGTATGTATATATATATATATATATATATATATATATATGTATATGTGTGTGTGTGTGCGTGTGTATATAAATATATATATATATATATATATATATATATATATATATATATATATATATATATATATATATATGTGTGTGTGTGTGTGTGTATATAAATATATATATATATATATATATATATATATATATATATATATATATATATATATGTATATATATATATATATATATATATATATACTGTATGTATATAAATATATATATATATATATATGTGTGTGTGTGTATATATATATATATATATATATATATATATATGTATATATATATATACATATATATATATATATATATATATATATATATATATATATATATATGCGTGTGTCCGTTTCTTTGTCTTTCTGTGTCTGTACACTACGTGTGCGTACGTATGCATGTATGAAAAACACCATGTTTGAAATATCTTTCAAGATGCTAGAAAAGAGAAATGTTGAACCGTAGTGTTGGCTAGAAGTGAAAATTCCACAAATCAATAAGAGCAGAACAGAGAGAAAGACGGAGAGAGAAGTGCGGACGAAAAAGTTTTAAGTGGATGTACCAGATGACACCGAAAGGCATCAACGTTAAGAGCAAAGATAACTTATCGGAATTCGATGCGACTGATTGTAAATATATTTTTTTTTTATTTATTTATATATTTATTTATTTATCGTGTAGCCGGAATGAAAAGAAGATATGCGGGGAGTAATGCAGAGGGAAAATTCTTATATGTGTACACGTACACAACATTCTGAAATGGATAACTGTACACAACAAAAGAATCATTCTAAAATAGTTACGAAGGGGTACAAAGAAGTGAAAATATAAGCAAAAATATAAACAGAAATAGTAATTAATAATAAAATAGAATGAGAAACTTATTCCAAACACAATATCTATTTGCAATCTTAATTTGTTTATGAATGCTGATTCATTTGACTGGTTTAAAGATGTGAAATACCTCTGATGATTCACCGGTATGACTGGCAGTGGGGCTGGCTTCATTCTATTCATTGAACTAACTGAAGTTTTACAAATATTTCTCTTAATTTCTACGGGTTTTTTTTAGAGTTTTGTCATAAATTTCTATCAAAACTTTAGTTTCTATTATTAATCATAACATAATCTAGGATTTTTTTCTATCTTCTAGCGAGTAAGAGAAGGACTAAAAAATCATTGATTATCTCATTATATCTAGAAAAGATCTTTTCAAAGCTTTACGTAATTCATGTAAGTGAGGGCTTCGATGAACATAAAACTATCTAGTTTTTGTCTATAACTTTCAAGGTTAATTGCTATGACTCCAGGAACTATATGTATCTTTTCGTCCCTCCCACAAACTGTGAATTAGAGTAAATTACCTCTATTATAAACAATGCATAAGTCATATTCTATTTTTTATATATATATATATATATATATATATATATATATATATATATATATATATATATATATATATTATATATATATATATGTGTATATATATACATATATATATACATATAAATATATATATATATAAGGGGCGTTCGACCTCCTCCTCATTCAATTACGCTGTGTAGTTGATGGGCGCATCAGTACAGCAATTTGTGGCAGCTGGGTCATTTGCGGTGGTACATAGAGCGCCCATAGAAAGGGAGCGACTGCATACCCAAAGGCCAAGCAACGTATCATAACGTTATTTCTAGCTTTGGATTTCTCCCTCCCTGGATACGCGTGTTCTAAAACAAATGTTCTACTTTCTTGTAACTTCATTTGAGCCTATCTGTTCATCTATCTATTTATTCATTAAGTGTTGATTTCTTCATATTGTTGTCATTTACGTCTGTCAATATCTGAAAAAGATCTAACGTGAAATTCTGGTTATCTCATCTTCTATTTAACAATGTACAACTAATCAATGTCTTAATTTTGCCAAATATTCATCTTAAGAAAATCCATTTTCTTTTCCTTAAATTCTATAACCATTTAATTATTTGTAAATGCATTATTAAAATTATTTCAATGAAGTATTTCATTCAATTTTCTAATCATTATATTCATATCGAAGAAAGGATTAATTCGTTGCTTTTAACGCTCACCCAATTTAAATTCCCTCAAAGATTGACTGTTTGTCTGTAAACATAATGATATTTTCCATATTTAAAGGAGCGATTGTCACCCACACTATTTTTCTCTTCTCTACAAATCTCTATTCTACCCTCTATTTCTCTCATCACACCTACTTCTAATATCTACTCTCATCAAAGTCCACCTCCACCTTTTTCGTTTTCAATGTTAATAATGAGTTTTTAAAAATAAAAAGGTTAAAAATCTCTTTAACAACAGAGCTTGTATTATAAAACAGTGTTGTAAACTTTTGCTTTTATCATGAATTAATTTTCATAATCTTCAAAAACACAGAAATTCCCCGATTAACCCACCGCAGATCCCCATCCCAATTAAGTTCAACTGCTTTATTACCATTTTCGTATTGTTAAATATGGTCGTTGGTAAAACAAAAACAAAAAAAGTGGATATCAGTACAAAAGCTTTCATGAAAAGCCAAATATGTTTCTCTGTTCCGTGTGTGAAAGGTTTTACTCTCTCTCTCTCTCTCTCTCTCTCTCTCTCTCTCTCTCTCTCTCTCTCTCTCTCTCTCTCTCTCTCTCTCTCTCTCTCTGTGGTTGTAGGCAGATGAAAAGGGTCTAAAAACTTCAAAACTTTGCCGCCCGAGTGGCTATTGGTAATGTAAAAAAAAGCATGACCACATATCCCTCTACCTCAAACAACTAGAGTGGTTAAAATTAAAAGATAAATATACTTTAGATGTTTGTGACTTGGTATTCAAAACGATACGAAACATAATTCCCAAGTGGTTATATAATTTACCAACTGTACGCACTGTTAATGGTATTTCGATCCGGCAAAGGGAAAATCTGTTTGTAGAAAGGGCGAAAGCAGATATAGCCTACCGTCAATTTAGCATTCGAGGGCCAGCACTATACAATAAGCTACCTATTACAATCAAACATACTTCTTCTCTCACCACTTTTAATGGTAATTTCGAAAAATAATCTTAAATTATTCTGATTACGTAATTTTTACTAATCAAATTATTTATTGATATTGCTTTGGATGGCACTACCATACTTTTAATGATATGACATTTGATTTTCGTCACTGATGCTCTCTTAGTCTGTAGTAGTCTAGTTTATCAAATGTATTTTGTAATACTTTTAACTCGTTAACACCAATGAATAGGTCTTATGATGTTCATAGCAATGCATTATCACTACTTTTATTGATTTTACAGACTAATGTTTTATGTGTTGTTTGTTATACTATTCATGATGATCATAATCATTCACTTTGATATCCAAAAGTCATTTTCTACTCATTTTAAACTTTAGTCGATATTATCTCCATTTTATGATGTTTCAAACAGGACATTTTATTATTCATGAGTTGTTCTTACTTAATGTACAGTAGATTTAGTCTCTATTGTTTGTTAATTTTCATAACACTACTCTAGTATGATCATGAAAACATATTTCTATTGTTTTCCATTCGATTTTACTGACTGGTGCTTTATTGTGTTATTGTTTAATGTGTGTATTCTCATTTCTTATGGTTTTACCTTATGCAAATATCTACTTATGAATACCTATTGTAGAATACCCGATGTAGATATTGGGAATAAAGGACTGATTTGACTCTCTCTCTCTCTCTCTCTCTCTCTCTCTCTCTCTCTCTCTCTCTCTCTCTCTGGAGTCAGCAAAGGTAAATTCCATGAGATGGCGAAACAGGAGCTCGGCCGTGTGATAACAAAGGTCACTAGTAACTCCAACCAGTGTGACGGAAAAATATTCGCAGACATATTGAAACAATATGATCCAATAAACTTGAAGAAATCTGCGGAAAACATCAGCAAAATAATAGAAGAAATTCCAAAGAAGATCCAAGTGATAAAGAGACTTATAAAGAAAGTTTACATCAATCAACACATTCCATCAAAGAACAATAAGAAGTCCAATATGGTGAATATGCTGATTGATGCATTGGGAAAAAGAATGCCAAAATGGTGTAATACATGTAAGATATGGTATTCCATAAATAATATTCAACAACTAATTAGAAAATGTGATGCCTGCCATGTTTCAACACATCCTACATGTGCTGAAATACAGCAAAAAATAAAAAATAGAGACACAAAGGTATTCTGCTCAACATGCTTAGTCTGGATAGAAAATATAATCAAGTCGAGACTAAATCTGCAAATAGTTGAAGAAGAAGAAGAAGAAGAAGAAGAAGAAGAAGAAGAAGAAGAAGAAGAAGAAGAAGAAGAAGAAGAAGAAGAAGAAGAAGAAGGATAATAGAAAAATGAACAGGATATGTGTAAGGATGCAGAGGAAATCATTGATATAACTTATGATGCCATCCAACAACATACTTATGGAAACAAATAATAGACCCAAGAGACTCTACCCGGACCTACATACTTTTAGGGAAGAGCAAGAGCAAGAAAAAAAGAATAGAAAGATATAGTCTGCAATATGCTGAAAAGAGGGAATTGAAGATTTGGCGAAAGATGCTACTACAAGCATCCAAAGATATGCCATAATTATGAAATATATGGTAAATGGGCGCATTTAGACGGATATGGAGACGAATGCAGAGATCTCCATCCAAAAATATGCAAAAACCTAAAAAAAGGAAAAGGATGCAGTTTCAACAAAAAATGTCGATATATGCATCCTGCAACCATGAATGAGAGTAAAAAAAACTCAGCAAACTGAAAAGAAAAAGGAAAGCAAAAATGAAACAAAAAAGAAACAAAAAAGCAGGCCGCATATATACCACGCTATGCACCAAAAACCCCAAGATATGAGGCCTTTCAACCCAAATCTGCACATAAAGAGCCCAACTACAAAGAATGCATCTATAATGCCAGGGGTTGGTGCAGATATGGGGATAATTGCATGTTTACACACAAAAATAAATATGAAGGTGAAAGAACAAATATAATAGAAAAGTTGGATTTTTTAATGGCAGAATTCCTGGAAATGAAGAAAAGAACATCATATCAGAACAGGAAGGAAGCATGGAAGAATCCATATTATTACCAATATTAAATAATGGGGATGAAACACAAACCATAATAGTGATGAATGCACAGGGTTTAGTCACGAGTAACTCTAAAAGGAAAATAGAGTTCTTAGAAGAACTAACCCAAATTGAGAAAATAGATATATTGAATATAAGTGAAACATGGTATTCCCAAGAGACTGGCAGTGATGACCAGACAAAGGGTTTCCAAACTTATAGATCTGACAGAACAAATAGGAATCAAGGGGGAACCGCAATATATGGAAGAGACATAAATCAAGGAAAAGTCTGTGAAAAATACAGCAACACAGAATGTGAATTGATTGCGGTAGAATTTGAATCTGAAAAACTAGTGAATATTGTAGTTTACCGACCTCCTAATACTAAGGAGTTTGACATAATAATAGAAAAAATAGATGATATATGTAGAAACCATAAAGACTGGAATATAATCCTATCCGGATATTTTAACTATCATTTCGTGGATTGGAAAGAACGGATAGAAGAAAGTGGTTGTATGTATACATATAAAAAAGAGAGTAATAGTAGCGCAGAAGATAAGAGGCAATTTGAAAAGCTTCAAGATATGCTATTAGAACATAATATGCAACAAATAAACCACATTCCAACAAGAAAGGAAAATGTCCTAGATCCAGTATTTGTGAATGAGGTGAATTATGTTAAAGAAATAATAGTGTATAACACGGGAATTTCAGACCATAATGTCATAGAATTAATAGTCCATTCCAAAACAAGTGATCACAGAATTAATCAAAGCACAAAACATTGGGAAGGATATGGAAAATAGAATTTTCATAGTAAGAATATAAAATGGTCAGAAATAAATGAAGAACTGAATAAAGAATGGGAAAATGTGTTTGTAAATGATAATATACAGGTAAATACGGACATACTGTACAAAATACTGGAGAAAATTGTTGAAAAATATTTACCGAAGAAAAACAATAAACAAAAGACATGCATACCAAGAGAAAGAAGGATCTTATTTCAGAAAATTAGAAAGTGGAAGAAAAATCTTGCAAAAGAAAAAAATGTGTGGAAAATTATGGAAATAAAATGTAAGATAGAAAATGCAGAACAAAAGATTACACAGTCAAAAGAAACTGAAAAAAGGGACTTAGAAGAAAGGACACTTCAAAACATAAAAAAAAAACCCAAAGTACTTTACTCCTATGCAAAAAAGATGAATAAAGGGAGATTAGAAATAGGCCCTCTAAGAATTGAAGGACGGCTAACGAATGAAAAAAAGGAAATATGCAACATATTAGCAGAAAAATATAAAAGTGAGTTCACGCCAAGAATTGCGAATGAGAATAATGAAACAGAAATGAGAGAAGAAAATGTTGAATATCTAACGGATATAGATATTAAATGAAGCAGATATTGTCAAGGCTATAAACGAAATTAAAAATGGATCAGCAGCCGGACCAGATGGAGTTCCAGCGATTTTGTTAAAAAAAAACTGCAAACACTATGGTGAAGCCGCTTGCAATACTGCTAAGACAAAGTGTAGATATGAGTGAGATATATGTTAAACATAAATTAGCTTATATAACCCGTATCTTCAAAAGTGGATCAAGACTAGAGGCAAGCAATTATAGACCTGTTAGTCTAACATCACATATTATGAAAGTGTATGAGAGGGTAATAAAAAAGAAAATAATGAATCATTTGGTTAAAGATAATTTGTTTAATATAGGTCAACACGGTTTTGTGCCCGGAAAAAGTACACAAACCCAAGTGATAGCACACTATGAAAACATAATACAAAAATATGATAAATGAAAAAGACACAGATGTGATCTATCTAGATTTTGCAAAAGCCTCTGACAAGGTAGACCATAATATATTAGAGAAAAAAATGAGAAAGCATAATATTGTTGGAAAGATAGGAAAATGGGTAAAAGAATTCTTGCAAAACAGAAAACAGATAGCTCATGTAATATCTGGCGTGCCACAAGGTACGGTATTAGCTGCACTGCTTTTTGTTATTATGATCTCAGACATAGACTGTGAAGTTGAAAACTCTGTAGTGAGAAGTTTCGCCGATGACACAAGAATAAGTAGAGAAATTACTTGTGATGAAGATAGGAACTCACTACAAAGAGATCTAAACAAAATATATGAATGGGCGGAGATAAATAGGATGGTATTTAACTCCGATAAATTCGAATCAATGAATTATGGAAACAGAAGGAATGGTATATGCATACAAGGGACCTAATAACGAGACAATCACAAACAAGGAAGCAATTAAAGACCTTGGTGTAATGTTAAATAGGAATATGTTATGCAACGACCAAATAGCAACACTGTTGGCTAAATGTAAAGCAAAAATAGGAATGTTACTCAGACACTTTAAAACAAGAAAAGCTGAACACATGATTATGCTTTACAAAACTTATGTACGTAGTACACTCGAGTACTGCAATGTGATGTGGTACCCACACTACCAAAGGATATTGCACAAATAGAGAGTGTACAAAGGTCCTATACTACTAGAATAGAAGAAGTTAAGGACCTTGACTACTGGTAAAGACTGCAAATTTTAAAACTATACAGTCTAGAAAGGAGAAGAGAACGCTACATGATAATACAGGCATGGAGGCAAATAGAAGGAATTACTGAAAACTTCATGGAGCTAAAAATATCAGAAAGAGCAAGCCGAGGTAGATTGAAAGTGCCAAAAAATATACCAGGAAAACTAAGGAAGGCGCACAGGACATTAATCCACTACGCACCAGCATCGATAATGCAGCGACTAATTAAGGTGCTGCCAGCTCATCTAAGAAACATATCAGGAGTGAGCGTAGATGTGTTTAAGAATAAGCTCGATAAATACCTAAGATGCATCCCAGACCATCCAAGACTAGAAGATGCAAAATACACCGGAAGATGCATTAGCAATTCTCTGGTGGATATAAGAGGTGCCTCACACTGAGGGACCTGGGGGAACCCAAACAAAAAATAAGGCAATAAGGTAAGGCTCTTGTAAAGGTACTTTTATTCATGATGTAGTTAACTCAATTAATTTGAATATAAAAATTCTCACTCGACTTTTCCTAACTGGCTGTCATTGCTCTAATTGCAGTACACACAAAACCCTTCCTTCCTTTAAATAAAGAAAGCCTACATAAATGTAATTTTATTAAATAATTACTTCAGACAGAGAGAGAGAGAGAGAGAGAGAGAGAGAGAGAGGGAGAGAGAGACTTGGATTCTATATTAAGGTTAATGAAGTACGAGTATATTAATTGAAAGCCATTTCACTCGAGAGAGAGAGAGAGAGAGAGAGAGAGAGAGAGAGAGAGAGAGAGAGAGAGAGACAGACAGACAGAGAGGTGTTAATAAAAAAGTTTAATCATTTTGTTATATAGTCTCTCGATTAAATCGAAAGGCATGTATAGATAATAATGTGATATATATTTCGATAGATAGACAGATATAGATGTATGGGTATTTACATATGTAGATCTTGTTTATATTAAGCTAATTCTACTACAGTGATGATAATAAGGACAAATTACTGCAGTCCGTTTACTATATCGCTACTCTACATATTTGTATAGCAGTTTTCGGTTTATTTTTTATACTTCTATTTCTCGCCTATTTATCTCAAGCACCAAGACCTTATATTTCATTTATTAGCTTTCTCCAATTTACGTAATACTTCATCATCAGCAGTATCTCCTCCTTCGTCTATTGACGCAAAGGGCTTCGATTAGATTTCGCCATTCATCTCTATCATGTGATTTTTATTCAATAAATCTCCATTCATCGTCTCCTACTTCACCCTTAATAGTCCTCAGCCATGTAGGTTGGGTCTTCGAACTCTTTTAGTACATTATGGAGTGCGGTTAAAAGTTTAGTGAACTAATCTCTCTCAGGAGAGCGAAGAGCATGCCCAAACCATCTCCATCTACCCCTCATCAGGATCTCATCCACATATGGCACTAAAGTAATTTCTCTTAAAGTTTAATTTCTAATCTCGTAATATTTACATGAAAAAAAAAGACATAGCAATCTAGTTTAAAGCTAAAACTATAGTGGACAATTGCTTATTTTTTTCTTTAAAGGTTAAGAAATATTATAAAGCTTGCGTTTAAACCACACAAATATTAATACATTTCTTCTAAATGGAAATATTTAGAATTTGTACAAGAAACAGCGGAGTGAATAGCCATGCTCTTTAGAGAGTTCATCGCTTAGTTGAAACAGATTTGAATAACGTAAAGGGCAGACACTGAATCAAGTCATGGTCCTTCTCCACAAGTATAACACATAGAACGCCACCGTTATAAAACCTACTGACCGAAGATAAAAAAAAATAGAAATAGTTAAATATTTAGAGAATGGTGGAATTTTGCCTGGTATCTCTCATCTTACAACTTGACACTTGAGTAATTTGCCTTGCTTCACCCAAATTTCAAGTTGAGTTTTGCCGCAGCGGACCCCGTAACATAAATGCCGTAGGCATAGTAAGGTTCTACGAGATAGCTAAGGCCCAAATAGGTCGTGGCCTATGAACTCAGTAACACGAGTGGTTGAACTAATGGCGTGCTTTCCATCCTCAGATATGCAAGAAAAAAACGGAAGAGAGCACCAATTTCTCGTGAACAGTTTTAAACGGCCAAACAAGACTGAATAACGCAATTTGTTATTGCCAAAATCTTAAAAGCACAATCATCCAATTCTTTGAATATTGAATGTACAATACTATATCTGTAAGTGCAAATTAAATAGCCATAGAAAATTTAAATACACATTTGAGTAAATAATCCATGTAACTGGTTAAAAAGGAGAGGTGAGAAATGGCATTCATGAATTTCTCAATAATACTCGGTGCTATTACTATGTCTAGCACTTCAGCTTTTACTTTGGGATATTTTATGCCTCTTGACTTTTTCTCTGACATATCATCTTTAATTTCCATTTCGTGATTTCTTACTTCCCTCTGGACTTTCTCCGCTGTAACACGTTTCTTCCTCTCGACAGCTACTTTGCTGTCAGCTCTTTCCTATTTGTGGATCTTAAAAGGACCCTAAAGTCACCTGAGTTCCTTCTCACCGTCGTGCAGCCAGTCATGCCCACATTAGTACTGTTCCTGCATGTAGTTTCATAACTCATTCAAAATTAACGTCTCCCTTTTATAAACAAAATCTATTTTCATTTAGTTACATGAATGATTTTCATCCCAGAAGCCTTTTTTTCCAAATCGGTAAGTCTTTTGACTTGAGTCTCAATTCCCTTTCTGTATCCAATTAATGTTCTCTTACGCCCTGCCAATGCAAGAGGCTGTGTGTCGCAGGTAACGCTATGCAATCTAGAGAGAAAGGAAGAAGGAAAGAACCATGGCACAAAAATGTCTATTATTTTGCGATCATTATATGTTTGCATGTATCAATTTAAGTACATACAGATTCAAAAGTGTTCCAAAACTCAATGTGGTCCAGAAGAAGGGTCATAAAGTGATCCGAAACACGTGTCCGGTAACCTAGTACCGTATTTAGAAGTGCTAAAGCATGGAAAACCTGGATGCAAGCGCAGAAAATGCTTCACCAAGCAGAGAATGGTGGAGCCAATAGAGTTTAAGCTGTTATGGAGAATCATGCAGTTCCAGATGAACTGGACTAGGGAATCAAGGTAGTCTTCAAGAAATGGAACTTATGAGGGAGTGAGTAAGCTTCACGTCCTAAGCTGCATTGTACAAATGAGGTCAGTTTTGAAAGCTCTGCATCAACCCCTATGCGACTTTGGAAGATCGAACTGCATCAGAGAAAGAAGGAAAACGGCATGGATAGGTGTTCAGAAACTGTTTCTTTACAAAGAAAATAAAGCAGCATCGAGACCATAATTTGTCACTAGGAAAGGACCCGCTACAAATGGAATTGAGTCCGAGATTACTGCAGATCACGTACCGAATTTCTGCGGGAGCGTGTAATCTTCACAATTTAGTCTGCATTGAACGAGAGATGGCGCTTCTGAGGAACTGACATCGGTCCAGCTGCAATTAATGGAATCGGAAGCTTAGTGAAATTCTGTGACCGCTTCTAGAAAGACATTTATGTATTTTCAAAATGATCTTGAATTTTTATATAAATATTTCAAAGAATCTATCCATTTTGTTGAATGATTTCCGATTTTCCAAATATTTTGTGTCAAACTTTCACCACCATAGCAATTATATTAAAGCGTTTTATTCGAAAACTCCTTGTTTACACACACACACACATCACACACACACACATACACACACATATATATATATATATATATATATATATATATATATATATATATATATATATATAGATAGATAGATAGATAGATAGATAGATAGATAGATAGATATTGCGCGTGTGTTGTGTCCCTGTGCTCTGGTGATATGATCGAAGGGAGCTTGCTGGAATCAATAGGATTTGAATTTCCGAGTCCTCACATATTAAAAAATCTTCCAAATTATCCCTGACCCGCATCCTATTATTAATTTACCCTCTTCCATTTAGCGGAGAGAGAGAGAGAGAGAGAGAGAGAGAGAGAGAGAGAGAGAGAGAGAGAGAGAGAGAGAGAACAAGTGAAATAGTGATATAAAGTATCCAGGTTAATATTATTTAATGTTTATTAGACACAAAATTATCAAAACTTGCCATCTGGATTGAATAAAATAAGACGAGTATAAGTAATAAATATTGGTCAGAAAGACAAAAAATCTTATGTGAAAGGTTATTCCTTTGTAGTATCTATTAAATATTTTCTTTGTGAATAACGAGACTTTAAACAAAGATATAAAGATTTAATTTTTCACTTTTTTTAATTTTCCATAATCGTGATTATAAAAAAATCCCTGGATAGCTTTTTCGCAAAAACTCAAACAGTTCTTATTTTGTAGAGTAGATGGTAGGTCAAGTCGCTCTGGAAATAAGGCGTTAGAGTTTTTTCAAAAACAATATTTTTATCTATTTAGCGTCTTTGGTTTTTTTGGAAGAGAGTATTACATTGAACAAGAAAAACGTATATAAAATATACGGACAGAAAACTCTTTCTTTGTTCGTGAAAAAAAAGTGCAGGGAGATTTAATTCGTGTTGGTTGTAATTTCATTTGATGCCTACAATTTTCCTTTGACTTTTGCCAAATTGCAGTTCAGTACATGCTACGTGACCCTTCCTCATTTTCATTATAACTGAAACTAGCACAGACTCACACACACATACTATCTATCTATTTATATATATAAATATATATGTAATATATGTATACACACATGTAGCCTATATATACATATAAATGTTAATAGATCTGGGTTCATAAACACACAAGAACACGCACACACTACCATATATATATATATATATATATATATATATATATATATATATATATATATATAT
>NC_090754.1:5941054-5983554 GCF_036898095.1 Palaemon carinicauda
CTCCGTTGGCTTCTACGTGGTGGTGATTTGTCCGCTATGGTGTTAATGTACATATTACTCTTGAAGTCATTATAAGATTAACTTTTCCGTTTATCCCCCTTAATCCAAGAGTTCAAGTGTCTCCTGGGAGGAATATACTAAATAGATTTTTTGACCTTTCTGGAGATTATCTCATGCTGAAGCACTACTGCACTTTTAATTAGGCGTACTTGATTCGCGTTAATTTATAGAAATTTGAAAACGATTGCGTTTATACAGGCAGAGAGAAAATGTGAGAGAGAGATATAGATAAGTTAATAGAATTATCAGTAGCTACTTAACTTTTCCTTTATCCATATTTCACACATTCGTTTTTTCCTATGAAGAGAATTCATAAAACTTATCAGAATATTATTTTTTTTTTCCTTTTGTTTCAGTATCTGTTCATTATCAGAATACAAGATACTATTGCACGAATAACGCAGAATACTGTGTGGTTTTAAAAATAAAATATACTATGAAAAGGGAGCGGAAATTTAAGGAAATCATAACTTGGTGAATGAAAATGTGAGGGGAAAACCTAAAATAAAGAGCAATGAAATTCATAATATTACAACCTTGTAAAATGCAATCAGTTTATCTTTATGATGTAAAAAGTGCTTCGATCAAAGGACAAAGTATAGAATACTGTACGTGTCAAAATAGGTGAGTCAACCCCGTCAGCATGCTAGACCGTTCCCACAAAAGCATGAGACTGGCGGGTCATACCGCCAATCGCAATGGTATTGGCCTGCTGACAGGATGAGAGGATAGTCTAGTCGCGTCGGATTTGTCCTGTTTACCCCCCATACACATTAAGGACTGGGGCAAACGCGCCAATCGTGATCAAATATACGCGCCGATCCTCTGCGTGTATGGCCTGCTTAACAAATGAGACCACCTCTTTTTCCACAATAGCAGTGGTAGAGCCACTGTCCCAAAATAATGTTCCTATGGATTCCAGTGCGGCCATTTCATCAACTTCATTCACTTGAATGTTTTGAAGCTAAACATTCATGGTCACACTCAGAGACTTTATGTGTGCTATCCTTATTTAGTTTATCCCAGCGGCCAACCCGATTTGCTACGGATCTGCAATAAAAAAAAAAAATGGTGAGAAAAATATGTGTAGGTGTTCTTTATAAACAATAAAATCTTGTTTCAGTTTACTTTAGAAATAGTAAATCTATGGGGAAATTGTGTCAGATTGCTTTATAAACACCAAAGTCTACTTTAGTAGCCTTGAAAACATAAAAGTCCATATCTATATCATGGAACTCGGATAACTACAAATACGTCTAGATAGAAAATTATCAATTTAGTCTCAAATTACTCTCTGTTACACTACATTGTTACCCATGGACACGACCTTGTATATTATTTTGCCCAAAAACTTAACATCAACTTTGGGCGGCTGATTAGGTGGGTTTCTTAAAACAAATGGCTGCCATTTTAGATTTTCATTTGGCCAATCAGCCAGATTTGATCTGTATGATTTGAAAAACAAGTATACCAAATTTGAGGCTTTTATCCACATTTGCAGGATTTTTCTGTTGTGTCCTAGACACCTATAATATCTTCTAAACGGTGAAAAGGATTAATTTCAACTGGTTTCACTATGTTTTTTATTCATTCTTATTAAGGTGCATGGCTTGAACAGTTAGTTAAATCTTTATTTAATATTTTCAACAGAAGATGGACAATCATACAAAGAAAACAAACTCATAATTTTCACGCAGTATACAATCTAAAGTCTCTAATATTTTCACTCCTACATTTCTTGTCGTCGCTTTTACTTTTTGTAAAATACTCAAAAACGTTGCCTTATTATAGCCGAAAAGTACCCTTCATTATACATAAATTCTATAACATAGTGTATAAGATCCATGTTCCAAAACTTTGAAATTCATCATTCTTTTCTTCTTAGGCACTCTGGCTATATCAAAATTCTAGAAAATGTGCTTTAAATCAAATGTAATGTACAATTTAACCTGGTTACTTAAATCAAGACGCATTATGTTTATAAAATGAAAACTGTAATCAAGAGAAACACCATCATGTTTTTTAAACTATCCCTTAATGATGCTCTGCTCCTAACGCCTCACCCAAGCGTCCAAATCCACCATAATTTTTCTTGCAACGATTATGACGTCATTTGTGATCTTCTTGTTTCAAGAATGTGAAGTTTTTCATTCTTTTATGGCGAAATTCCACGGTAATGTCGCACCTATTTTCAAGAATATTCTCTGCTATTTAGACATTTTCGCTTTTGGGAGCGTTTAGAGCAACGTCTATATATCTCTTTATGAGCGTTGCGTACAGCGAGGGCAATTACCTCTTTTGCATCCTTAAGGAGCAGAAAATCATAACCCTTTGAAATAACTATGCTCTTTTAGCAGAGAGAGAGAGAGAGAGAGAGAGAGAGAGAGAGAGATGGTATTGATTAATACTGTACATGGTCAAGCTACAAGTAATGGAAATTGCAAGAGAGAGACACCCATATATTGACATAGAGATTAGTAATTATACACAATCTCATTAGATGCAATGAAAATTGAGAGAGAGAGCGAGTGGGGAGGGAGGGAGAACGTTATCTTTACAACTATCTCATTTTCATCACCTGTGATCCTTAGATATCATACTAAGGAAAGTGAAACATTTTCTAACTAAAACCTTATGGAACGTTTGAGAGCATGAATTTTGTTGAAAGAGATTAGTTTTACATAGTCGCTTGATATTATTGGCTAATCAGTTGATTATGCTTCTAATTTCAATCTTAAAACAATTAAAATTAATTATATATGCAACATATAAGTAGGTTTTTTTTTAATGATTAACTCATATTGGATCCAATTATATATAAATCATCACAGACAGTCAGTTAAACTCTGACTAACTGTTGCTGGCGGTTCATGAGAAAATCTAACACCAACAGAGAAAGGGAAGAAAGGAAATAAGGAAATAAATAAATCATATAGAAATAATGAATAATTAAAATAAAAAAATTTAAAATCAATAACATTAAAGCAAATATTTTAAATATAAACTATAAAAAGATTTATGTCAGCCCGTTCAACATAAAATTATTTGCTGCAATTTTGAATTTTAAAGTTTCACTGATTCAACTACCCGATTAGGAAGATCATTCCACAATCTTGGTCACAGCTGGAATAAAACTTCTAGAATACTGTGTGTATTGAACTACATGATAGAGAAGGCCTGAATATTAGAATGAACTGAGTGCTTAGTATTACAAACAGGATATAACTGTCCTGGAAGATCTGAATGTAAAGGATGGTCAGAATTATAAAAGATTTTATACAACATGCATAATGAACGAATTGAACGACGGTGCCATAGATTTATATCTAGATCAGGAATAAGAAATTTAATTGACCGTAAGTTCCTGTCTAAAAAATTAAGAAGAGAATCAGCAGCTGAAGACCAGACAGGAGAACAATACTCGAAACAAGGTTAAATGAGAGAATTAAAGCACTTCATAATAGATTGATCAAAGAAATTCTTGAAAGACTTTCTTATTAAGCCATTATTTTGTGCATTCGAAGAGGACACAGACCCATTGTGTTTCTCAAAAGTAAATTTGCTGTCGAGAATAGCACTTAAAATTTTAAAAGAGTATACATAGTTAAAGAAACATTATCGATGCTGAGATCCAGATGTTGATGAGCCAATGTCCTTGACCTACTTTCAATAATACTTTGAGTTTTTCCAGGATTCAACTTCAAACCCCAAAACTGGCTTCATGCACTAATTTTAGCAAGATCTCTATTAAGGGACTCAGCAACGCCAGATCTACATTCAGGAAATGGAACTGATTCAAAGAGAGTAGCATCATCTACATAAGCAACAAGCTTGTTTTTTAGGAAAAACCACATATCATGTATAAATAGTATGAAAAGTAATGGGCCAAGAACACTACCCTGAGAAACACTAGATATTACATTCCTATACTCATGATGGTGCCCATCAACAACTACTCTTTTCAATTTATTGCTTAAAAATTCAATAATGATGTTAAGAAACGACCCACCCTTTCCCAACTGTTTGAGTTTGAACACAAGGACCTCATGATTAACAAGGTCAAAGACAGCACTAAAATCTAGACCAATCATACAAACTTCCTGACCACAATCAAGGGATTTCTGTAAAGCTATGGATCAGCGCCCAAGCCTACTTTCCACACACACACAAACACACACACACACACACACACACACACACGCGCGCACACACACACACACACACACATATATATATATATATATATATATATATATATATATATATATATATATATATATATATATATATATATATATATATATATATATATATATATATATATATATATATATATATATATATATATATATATATATATATATATATATATATATATATATATATATATATATATATATATATATATATATATATATATATATATATATATATATATATATATATATATATATATATATACATTTATCATGTAGATTTTCCTTAGAGATTCTTTGCATCCATTGAATGCAATATTTTCTCCACCTTCCACCAGTATTTTTTCAAAGGTGGGGATTTCTTTTCGTGCATAAAAGTTTAACACTGTTCTTTAAACATAATTAAGCCGTCTAGAGCAGTCACAGTACGAGGATGATGCTTTGTTCTTTCATGAAATTGAGGTTTTCCACATTCTTCTTGCGTGATTATTTGACGAACTATTAATTCAGTAACATTAGTGGCTTCAGACGTGCGGATACAGGCTTTGGTTACATCACTAAAACGGGCGCTGTTAATCTTCATTGTGAAATACTTGTACACACTGTGTACGGTTTCCAAGAGTTGGTTAAATTTCCAATCGTTTAAGTTTGATAGCTATTTCAGTTTCAAACACTGCATTTTATACTCAGAGATCAACCATTCTGGGGATTAAATATGGCTCACTGATCTTTGCCTGATAAATTTACCCTTGTGACCTCCAAGATGTACTGGTCAATCAGAATTACTCACCATCTGTCAGGGTCTATTACGACAGTAGTATAAAACTGGCAAATAGGCTGGGATTATAATTTCAAAAGAAAAAAAAAAAAATGTCGGTTTCAATTATCACTATAGAACTGGAAACCTTACCTTATGAAATATATATGCTCGGCAAGACTAACAAGAGAGAGAGAGAGAGAGAGAGAGAGAGAGAGAGAGAGAGAGAGAGAGAGAGAGACTGGATTTAACTTCTGGTTAATCGTAGCCACCTCTGGTTAATCCTGTGAGCTTAGTCAAAAAGGAAGGATCTGTCATAAAGGGGCTACGCTTTATCAGTTTCACTCAGTTTGAATGGATCGTGTCTAAGTACTGTGTTCATGTTTCCTTAAAGTGGTTAAATCATTTTGACACGAGTACGCTATACAGTGGGACAGATATCTTCTCAGCGGCCACAACAGATTGGTTTTACTATAGGACCATAAGACCAGGCAATGAGTGCTGATGCCTAAGCAGGTAAACCTATAGGCTCCCCTTAACCCCAACTCACGCCCCCCCCCCCCCCCCCCCCGCCCTTAGCTAAGAATGACGGTGAGGTGGCAGACACTACTAGAGACTATCGATCTTGAGATTGTCTTGGACCATAGTCCAGCAGAGCTTCAGGCAGGGACGTTTCCAATAGGCTTCCACAACCCTTGGTAATATAAGGAATGCTACAGGCAATTATCTTCATTGAAATATGGAATACTTTGAACTTAATTCATCCTGGTCTGAGGAAACATGCACAAGGTTATAAGTTCATCGATAACTTAAAAAAAAAAAAATGTATATCACAAAATCTTGATCCCAAGAGATTTCTAAAATTACAGACTTCCAGAATTAAACTTAATAAATTACGTAACAATTGTTAATGTTAAATTAAAAGATGAATATTAGGACGCCATAATCAGGAAATGTTACGGCATCGTAAGGGCCGTATTAGAGAAAATTGACATTCATTGACAGTTTTCAGAGTGGTTAATATCAGAGAATTTTGTTCAAAATTTGGTTCCTACTTTAAAATCCTGTGATTTTGGAAGTCGGTTGGATCTTATTCACAATCATATCCCCTTTGCAGCGGTAAAGAAAAAAAAAAAGCAAATGACCATTAAATTACTCTTCTATAATGTAGTAATTTCATAACACGAACAGCAATTTCCCGAGAAACCTCTCTCTCTCTCTCTCTCTCTCTCTCTCTCTCTCTCTCTCTCTCTCTCTCTCTCTCTCATAGAAAGCACGTTTACTGATGCCAATTACAGTTTTTGTTCAAATCTTACAGGGCTTCAGATTACTGTAATTTTTTTACCCAAGTAGATTGCTACTCAAGGAAAATATCAAACTGACAGAGAGAGAGAGAGAGAGAGAGAGAGAGAGAGAGAGAGAGAGAGTTGTGTGTATGAGTGTTAGCCTATGAGTACGTCCAAGTACCTTTATATAACCACATTAAATACAATCTATCAACTATCATATCCACGATATCTACTGCGAAACTATAAACCATTAGTTAAACGAATCCGAATCCTATACATTACACAAAGTCACCTTAGTAGGCTGCAATGAAACAAATGAAATAAACAAAGAGTCGTGTTCACCCTCATTGTGACATCGGAAGCAAAGCGTGCACTTAACTTGATTTATGATGGACAGTAAAATAACCTCACTTCCGTTTAACATGACAAAGATTTGTGGATTCGAGCTAAGGTTATCTATTTACACTCATGAATTTAGGTCATAAGTGCTGGGGTCAGATGGTCATTCAGCGCCGATGTCCAACTGGGGATCACGCCCACAGTTCCACCATAAAGTAAAGGTTAAGAAAAGTTGGGTAGCAAGATTTGAGAAAGGAAGCGGCAACGAGCGTAAAACAATAATAATAATAATAATAATAATAATAATAATAATAATAATAATAATAATAATAGGTCGTAGGGACGTAAAGAACACCTTACACTCACTCATTGCCTAGAACTAAATAGCTCAATTAAAAGTTTTAGATTTTATACACCATGCTGGTATCAGATAGTCCACAGGAGCCTTTAGAACGTCGCCTTTCCAAACTTCCTTTATGACGTTGGAAAATTGCCTTTAGACCTTTACCGGAAGTCTTCTATTGTTCGTGTATTGTTTTAGGTTGCAAAGACTTCCTAATTCTTTAGCCTTTCAGAGTGCATACCTTGTAAGGAATTCTAGATATTTTGAGTTGCACTCCAAATCTCCTCAACCCTATGGTTTCCAGGTAAAAACATTAGTGGACAGTTTAGATATAGGTAGAAATAAAGTGCTCCCATGTAGGATATCATCAACCACTCTTTAGAAATTTCCGGATATATCTTTATGTAAATATTCCATTGGTATAAAAAAGAACATGACTGACTACGAAGCCAGGGTACTCTTTATGGAACATGTTGAAGAACACAGGGAATCGACTTTTATATACACTGATGGCTCCAAATCTGATGCTGGCGTTGGATTTGGAGTATATGGTAATGCTTTCATCGTTGGGGTGCATTTCCTCTATCATCCTTTATATTTACTGCCGAACTATAATAGCACACTAACGTTACGCTATTGAGAAAATAGCGTTACAAGATGAGTTTCTACCAAGAAGGTATCTTATTTCCAGTAATGATTTTTCACCTACAATTAAGAATTTTATTTATAACTGGCAACAGCATTGGGATATTTACTTGAAAATAAGATGGGAGAAATAAGTAATGTTATAACCCTTAGGAGTTATAATGGGATGCCCGGAATGTGTGAGACTACTCGTTGTCGTCTCCACATTGGTGACACTCGGATGACACGTGAGTTTTTGCTGGCTGGCCTAGCCAACATCAACCATTTTTAGCTTTTTTTCAGAAGAAGGTCTTCTGAAAGATGTTTAACTTTTAAAATGACATCTTTGTTTTTTATTTATAATAAACGACATCGGCGTCAATGACCTTAGATGTCAGGATGTCAGAAAACCTCAAATCGATCAAACAATCAAAAAAGAAAAAATAATGGCAATGAGACTTATACCATTTTTTCAATATTACCGTACTATACAGGAATTTATGTAATTATTGTACCAAACGTAATATCATTAACATCATAATATATATCCTATGCAATGGATAGAAGATTCATTGCACTTCCGTAAAATTAGCTGGTAATTTTGGTGTATTTTGAAGACTGAGGGATATACAATATTTTTCATAAATAGGTTTCATGTATATTGAAACGTATACCTAGCTATGAAAGCATACACCAGAGGTGAAAACACACACACACACACACTCATATATATATATATATATATATATATATATATATATATATATATATATATATATATATATATATGCGTGTGTGTGTATGTATATATTTTTACATTTAGTGTCGAATCTACTTCGGAGGCAATCATTCCTACCAATAAATCTTCCTACTTTATTCGCTATCTTTCCTTGTCCTTATCTGGGAAGAGAAAAGCCTGTACTAAGTGAGCAGGAAACTTTTCCTCCATGAGAACTTTCCTACCTCACTACGAAGTAGTAGATACCATCAACTTACCTCACTTCTACCTTCCCCCTCCGTAAACCCCCCGTGACAAATGGTCCTTATCTCTTTCGTGGTAACGACTTTTATAGAAGCTAAATCCAACCCAGATCCTTCCGGTTTAGCGCTTTAATTTTGCTGCTACCCCGGTTGATTTTTCTACAGTTAGATTTAGCATTGTGTTCGGAAATTGTAGATGAGGTCCATTTGAGGCGTATTTGATTTTGTGGGCCACAAATGGCATGCGTGTGAGTGTGTGTATGTGTGTGTGTGTGTGTGTGTGTGCTTCTGTGCGCATGAATAATTATTTTCAATATTTACCTTTATGCCTTTCGTGGAAGATTCCGTCTGTAATGTGCAACCTTCCGGTTCTAGAGTAATCAGGGAGGGTTTTCTAGGCTTTAATATATATATAGATATATATATATATATATATATATATATATATATATATATATATATATATATATATATATATATATATATATATATATATATATATATATATATATATATAATGCATAGGACAGTCGGAGACGGTGGAGAAACGAATAGGGTCAAGATAATTAGGAGAAAGACAGAGATGATGAAAACGGCGTATGGAATGGAAGATGAATTATAATTGGAAGGAGAAAGGATTAATGAGGTAGAATCATTCAAATATTTAGAAAGTCAGTACAGGGTCTTTAGAATTAGAGTTTACTGAAAGATTGAAAGAAGCAAATCAGACAATAGCTAGGTTAAGTAAAATCTGGAAATCAAATACACTGATATTACATATAAAAATCAGACTCCTTATCAGTTTAGTGAAATCGGATTACTATATGGACATAAGTCATAGTATGACAATGGAACAGTCTCCAATAGATTTAGTAGATTTGAGAACAAAGCCTTCGGAGATATTAGAAGTTGAATGGCAGGACAGGATTAGAAATAAAACTATAATAGAGATTATACGAGTGCTATATGTGGATGAGATCAAGATGAGGGGTAGATGGAGATGGTTTTGGGCATGATTTCGCTCTTTCAAAGAGAGATTAGTTCACAATACGTTCAGCTGGGCTCCACAAGGCACTAGAAGAGTTGGAAGCCCTAGTTCTACATGGCTGAGGACTATGAAGCGTGAAATACAAAATAATAAATGGAGAAATATTGAATTAACAACTGATGAAATCTAGCCGAAGCCCTATGTGTCAATAGTTGTAGGAAGAGATGATAATGATAATATAATCCAGCAGTGACCAAGTTTTGGAATGATCTTCCTGATCGGGTAGTTGAATCGGTAAAACTTTAAAAGTTGAAAATTGCAGCTAATGTTTTTATGTTGAACAGGCTGACATAAGTCATTTCATAGTTTATATATGACACATCTGTTTTGATGTTGTTACTGTTTTTTATATATTTTATTGTTAATTTTTCCTCATATCGCTTATTTATTTCTTCCTTTCCTTTCCTCATGGCTATTTTTCCCTATTGGAGCCCTTGGGTTTATAGCATCTTTCTTTTCCAGCTAGTGTTGTAGCTTAGCTAATGATAATATATATATATATATATATATATATATATATATATATATATATATATATATATATATATATATATGGTATGTTTGTTTGTTTATATACTTGCGTGTTAGGGTTTCTTAGTAATTCTCAAGAGGAAAAATTTGAAGTTATTTATAAGTATGTAAATCGTTTATCCTTGAGTATGCAGCCTGCAAAGTAGTATTCGAGAATCGCATGATCAGAGATTTGTTGTTGAAAGCAAAGGCGCTTGCCAGCGATTGTATTGCAACGTAGACCATTCCTAGGCCCATTGCTACAACCATAAGACACTCTTTACTACACCTTTCATGCACGATTGTACCCTGTTACGGTATTTTTTTTTGTTATTGTATATCTCGCTCTACACCTCACTGTTAACAAAACCGGTTCAATCCTGTATTTTCAGGAATTATTTTGTTTAAATTGTTGTGACCTTCTTGTCCTGAACCTCTTGTACATAAACTCGCTATCTGTTGAAATATAGTTAGTTGCATTCACCACGCCTCTCTGAAATAACCTGATGCCTCACTCGCACAGAGCTCTCCTCCATTAGGGTGGCGTTTCACATTAGATTTGTCAGTTTTAGTGTAATATGTTGCCAGGTAGTAGGTTTGCCAGGGCACCAGCCACCCGTTGAAATACTACCGCTAGAGATTCATGGAGTCCTTTGACTGCCCAGACAATACTACATTGGATCCTTCTCTTTACCCTTATATACACCGAATCGTCTGGCCTATTCTTTAAAAATTCGCCTCTGTCCTCATACACCTGGCAACACTGAGATTACCAAGCAATTCTTCTTCACTTATGTGGTTCAACTACTGCACTTTATAGTTCAGTGGCTACTTTCCTCTTGGCATGTGTAGAACCGTAGAATAGAATTTAGCTATGGTAAGCAGGTCTTCAAGAAGAACACTCCAAATTCAAACCATTGTTCTCTAGTCTTGGGTAGTGCCATAGCCTCTGTACCATGGTCTTACACTACTTGAGGGTACACTTGTGTACACTATTCTATACAATTTCTCCTCCTCTAGTTTTGTTAAAGTTATTATGGGCTATATGGGAAATATTTATTTTAATGTTACTGTTCTTAAGATACTTTATTTTTACTTGTTTCCTTTCCTCACTGGGCTATTTTCCCTGTTGGGGCCTCTAGGCTTATAGCATCCTGCATTTCCAACTAAGGTTATAGTTTAGAAAGTAATAATAATAATAATAATAATAATAATAATAATTGTTTAGTGTCCTTTGTTATATATCACCCAATATATATTTACTCTTGATTGTGTATTTGTTTGTGCTGCTCGGTAAGTTTATCGTAGCTTCTGTTTAAGCAAAAAATTATCAATATTGTTATTCCTATTGAATCATATTTAAAAAAAAAAAAGAAAAAAAAAAGAAAAAGAAAAACTGACCATGCATATTTAGGACAGAATGTTCACACATGAAAGTAGTTAAAAACTAGGAAGTATAAAGTAGATGAAGTGTACGGAAAGTAAATGAAGGTACGAAAAACGTATGATTCATTAAATCCTTCTGCCCAAATAACAAACAAGGTGGTACAACTTTTTTTTTAACTTGCAAAACTATAAACTTTACCTTCTTCAAAATAATCACTGAACTAATCGAATACTAGGTCGGACATCAACTTCTGTTGGCTTATCGGGTGTCATATGAAAATATATATATATATATATATATATATATATATATATATATATATATATATATATATATATATATATATATATATATATATATATATATATATATATATATATATATATATATATATATATATGTATATATATATATATATATATATATATATATATATATATATATGTATATATATATATATATATATATATATATATATATATATATATATATGGACAAGGATGAGATTCCACAAGTCAAGGAAAACCACTTCTACCACTTTTCTTTATTCGATGAAGTCTACAAAGAAGAAAAAACACAAAATAAATGACAAATAAAACTGCACAAAGTAATGACAAAATACGAACTGCTTATGGTATAACAAAATAAAGACAAAATATTTAAATGCAAAGAATAAAATAGATACAACAAAATACAACTTAATAGTGACTAATACAGAAAATATTAATATCACTCACAAAGTCCACCCGACTATATGTAAACAGTTATCCAAATTTAAAACAAGAGCGTATTCACTTATATTCTGTCAGTCAGACCTTGCTACTAAAGACTAAACGTTAAAATATAAACAACCTGGAAGCAACCACTAGCAAATAGACAGTAAACATATTAATGCTCGTTTAAGGGTAAACAGCATTTACATAAACCCAAATGTTTAGAGTAATAAATACTTAAACAGCACAAACAACAGTTTGAAAGTCCGCTACACTCCCGCCTAGTGGAGAATGCAATGAACCACAATAATTTAAAGGACTTTCGAAATATATACATATAGAGAGATACCAAATCCGTTTGGTAAATGAAATTCTGCTCATTTAATTTTGAGCATCTTTATCTGCCTTAGCTTGGAATCCATATTGAAGTTCTTGTACCATAGCAATTAAGCAGAGTTTATGAATGGGTCTCTCGCAGTAAACCACCTTTCCATTCTCCACTGTTCGAACAGTAACTTTTCGAACAAGCCCATCTTTTCCGGGACGAACCCTCTCAACAAGACCGCGCCTCCACAGTCCCCTAGGAGCGACACCTCCCTTTAGGCCTGGTTCCAGAAGAAGAACCAAATCACCAACTTGAAGATTCTGTTTGGAATGAAACCATTTCGATCTTTGTACTAGCTGAGGAGGCATAAAACGAATCCAAGTCTCCCAAAATATCTGAATTCTCTGTTGAGCTACCACTACCATGCTTCTCAAGTTCACTTCGTTACCGGTATATGGTTGTAGAACTGAAGGTTGTCCGTGAGGAAACAGTAAGTCATTGCTGGTTATAGTTGGGGACTCAAGAGGATCTGGTCCGTTTGGGAAAAGTGGTCGTGAATTAACAAGGTAGGTCACCTCTGACAGTATTGTTTGCCATTCCAAAGCACTGAATTTCTTGTGGTGATAATCTGTTACTGCATCTAAACCTCTTCTACAGCTTCTAATCAATGATTCAACAACACCATTCATATGAGAAGCGTGAGGTGTGTTGAATTTCCACTCAAATTTTGTCCCAGCAATTGCAAACTTGTCCTTTATTAGGCTCTCGTTCCAAGAATTTATCCACTTTTGCAATTCCTCTTGAGCCCCTATGAAATTGCGTTCTCTGTCACTTACTGCCAAAACTGGATGGATTTCATGATTACAAGTAAATCTTCTCCAAGCACAGAGAAAAGCATCTGAAGACAATGAGTCAACCAGTTCAAGAGATATGACACGAGTGACGGTGCAAGTTATGATCATTATACTTCCTTCAGTGCTTGCATTACGAGTTAACTTTATTTTGATAGGGCCAAAGAAATCTAATGCAACTCTGCTAAAGGGGGGTGGTATTGGATTCACCTCTGAAACTTGGCAGTTCCCCCATTTGTTGGCCCAACAATAGGCGACGTCTGGTTCTGCAGAAACAACACTTGAAAGCAATGTCCTTAAATAATCTTGCTCCTCCAATAATGTAAACTCCATGCTTAAAAGCTAAAGCAATTGCGACTCTATATCCTTGATGACCTGTACATCGATGAATCATCTGAGCGAATGCTTCAGCCAGGGAAGAATTCCTCACCAATAAAAGTGGATGCCTCTGCTCGTAGGGTAAATTGAGCTCATGTAGTCGGCCTCCAATTCTTAAAATGCCTTTTTCATCCAACTTTGGGTCAAGCTTTTTAATTTGTTTATGATTAACTTCATCTTGATTATTTAGAGACTTCTGGCTTGCATAAAATAAAGCCAGCTCTGCTTCCTGCATTTCTTTAGGTTCTAGATGACTTTGATAGTTTTCTGGGTCTTGTTGTAATAGCAAACGGAGGCAGTAAGCAGTTATTCGTACAAGTCTATTCCAGTCTGAAGAGAGTTCTGTAAATCTTTCCTCAAAACTCTCATCAGCCAAAATTCCAACAAATTGGATCCTTTTAAGAGATTCTGGTATGTACTCTTTAACAATACAAAGCTTCTTTTCAAAATCATATGTCGGTTCCCCAAAATCACAATTTTGAGAACTGTTCAGAAGGAAGTCAGGACCATTGATCCATCCTTGTAGTTCACTTGGCTTTATTGGCTTGGTTAATGCATCGGCAGGATTCAATTGTGAAGGAAGGTAGCAAAATTCTTTTGAAAATCCTGGCAAAGCATCCTGAATCTCCTGAATTCTAGCTGACCCAATGGTTTAAAGGTTCTGGCAGGAGAGCAAACCCAGGCCAACACTACTTCTGAATCGGTCCAGAATTTCATGGTACTAACCCTGCCAACCACTTGCAAAACAATCAAGGCAAGTCTAGCCATAACCACAGCAGCAGTAAGCTCAAGACGTGGAATAGAACGCTGTTTCAACGGAGCCACTAAAGACTTTGCGATGACGAATTTCAGTTCTACTCCATGAGAAGTATTCCATTTCAGCTAGATCACAGAACCTAGGGCAGATTCACTGGCATCACTAAATCCATGAAGTTGAGGGTCTCCTAGAGAATCTTCTGGCTTTATCATCCGATCTAGTCTAAATCTAATTAGTTGATTCATTTCATGAAAATGTCCCTTCCACATTTTGATTTGTTCTTCACTCAATTCATCATCTCAACCAACTCCACTAGCCCATAAATCCTGAAGACAAATCTTGTATCTAATTGTTACAGGAGATAACATACCTGTAGGATCCCAAAACTTTGATACCAAACTAGCAACCTTCCGCTTTGTTAGTTTTGAAAACTCCTCACTGAATTTGTCTAGCTGAATAGTCACACTATCCGTAACCTTATCCCATACATGACCCAAAACTTGTGTTTGCTTGTCTTCTGGGCATCGGTCAACAGAGGGGTAATTGGAATGCCATTCTTTTATTTTGAAGGAGCCCTTTTCTAATATCCGATCCACCTGATCCATGGCTGCAATAGCTAATTCACTCTTATCAAATAATTCAATCACATCATCCATGTACATGTGACAGTTAATTAACTGTGCTCCAATAGGTTCCTCCTCCTTGAATGTATCTGCCAAAGTGCGTACAGCCATCATAGCTAAGTCTGGTGTTGGTTTATCCCCAAAAGGAAGGCGCAGCCACTGCCAGTGACGAATTGGAGAAGATAAATCAAAACGCCATAAAAACCGGTGATATCTCTGATCCTTTTCAGCCATAAGTATTTGATTAAACATTTTTTGAACATCGCCTGCAATTCCTATGCTTTTCATTCTCCAGTGAAGAAGGCAATACAGAAGAGAGTTCAAGAAATCTGGCCCTTTGCAAAATCCATCATTCAAGCACAAGCCATTGAACTTGGCAGCAGAATTCCATACGATGCGAACCTTTGTTGATTTGTGTAGTTGATATACAGCATGATGTTGTAAGTACCATCCCTCATCTCTGGACTCCTCTGGATATAATTCCCTGAGAAAGCAACTGTCAATTAATATCTGGATTTCTTTGCTATATTCATCAAAGGTTCCATTCTTAATTAATCTTTTTTCTTGGCTTATAAGTCTTATTTCTGCTTGAGGCTTGTTACACTCCAATGCTTCAGGGAAACCAGGCTTCCAAGGCATTTACACAGTCATGCGACCATCCGCATTAATGCAAAGCTTATTTCGATAATGTTTTATGAACTGAGATTCTGCTATTTCCTTATCTGAGAAAACACACAATGTTGTTGGTTTGACACCAACAACATCAGATGTATATAATTTCTTCAAATCCTCCAAATGACTCAAAAACTGAACCCTGGATGCAGCATGTGGTTTGGGTTTTGGATTATTCCCTCCAAAAATGGTCCACCCCAAGATACTTCTGACGGCAACTGGAGACGATTCAGGAGACACAGAGTCTTTTACGCCCTCAACTGGCATTGTAAGGAAATAATAGTCATAACCAATGATGATATCAATTTCTGATTCATCTGTGGGTAACGTTGTAGTGGTTTGCGGACTGTGGCCAGAGGTAGCACCCGAACTGCCTAGTGTCCGAATGCCGACCACAACCCGACGCTCACTACACAACAAATATACAATGGTGTAATACCCAAAAAAAACTAAGTAACAGGTCAAGAGAACGGAGCTCTGGGCACCACCCCTTGATTTATACTGGGCAAGGGGACCCAGCTTGAATCTTGATTTTTATCATACCTTTCATTGGGCTAGCTGGATTATAAATAAAGGTATAAGAACATTTGGTGAAAGTGAATATTATAATTAATAACGGAACACAGTGTGGGAGGAAAGAATTATGATAAATTACTGTACTTATGAGCTTCAAAAAACAGTGGTGGAGGAGAAGACACCGTGGTGAGAGGTTCTGAAATGAAATGCTGTATACATAAAATAGGCAACAGAACAATTTATTTAAAAAACTGTTAGGAATACCGTAATGTATCAATCAAAATAATCAAAGACAAAATTAACATCCCTTACGTAAAACTTCAGCATCCGGGTAACAAAATAAACAAATTACACAATCAAGATTTCCACTGGGGGGACACTCATAAGTGTTCCTATTCAGTACAAGTATTAATAAAGACACACCTAACCGTGTATTTATTTGGGCAAGTACCAGTATGCCATTTCAATAGTTCCAGTTTACTATTAATGTTTATGACACTTAAAAGTTTGTGGTGTTCAGCAAAAAGACGGTTTTAGCCCCCTTTACGTTCACTTGGTTCTGGGGCAAACATTTAAATGAACTTTCCATCACTAAGTTCCAGTATGGAATCACCTTTTGTGATCTGGTGATGTGGAGTAGCAATATCTTGATCCTTGTTGATGATCGAACACGGGCAATCGCCAATGGCCTTATAATACATTAGTTGTGGTGTTATTCAGTCAAACACTTGATGGGACTTACAGTTCACTCTCAATGTAATATGTATACAGAGCAGCATCACAGACCACTACACACTGGTAACAGGTCATCAACCACATTCATAATTGTTATGCGATACACTGGATTCCAGGGACGGATGTACTCACTCTTTTCTATATACAGTACATACAGTACTGGGCTAGATAATCTTCCCTTACACTCCCTACTGAGTGTAGGGGCTGCTGTCAATACCTGGAAAGGAATAATAACAGATCAAAGCATTTTTTGGAAAAAAAGGTCACAGAGGGGTATTGAAAATAAAATTTGTAATAATAATACAATGTAAATAATATTTATTTCATAGCCACAAACCCTTAAAGTTTTCCTAGATATAAACCACTTTTTTATTTCATTCCCCCCCATTAGCCCTCATGCCCATCCAAAAAATGCCTCGTAACTGACAGCAACACCCCACACAAACTCTGTACTTTCAAGTAAAAAAATTTTACTTTGCAAAAAAATAAACTCAGTAAAATGGGCAGGATGATCAACTAAGATTTAATTCATCATCCCTTCCTTCTGTTACATATCAAATTGTATATCAATTTACATTGGGTACAATACATTTTTTTTCAGACTCATGATTTAACAAAAAGCAATAGGAATAGACAACTATCAGACAATTTGGAAACACAATACTTAAAAACAAAAAATTTGATTACCGTCTATTCCTCCCAACAATGCTTCAATAATATACAACATTACAATTTCCATTATACTATACAGAAAACATCGGTATTACAGGTACACACTCAGGATCTATCAAGAAAATTACATTCATTGCAGTCCAAAATCAATTTAAAAGCATAGAATACTCATTTATTTTGGACTACAGGTATTACATGATAATAACAGTTTATTGAATTTATTATAACTGTCACGGTCAAGGTCAATTTTCAGTACAACAATAATGCAACAATTACAGAAACCGTAAGTAAATAAAGATTTCCTCACACCACGTGTCCCTTTCTCAGCCTTTCAAATACCCAATGTGGGAATTACAATATGACTAATAAGAAAAAAAAAAGGATAATTATTATCAAAACTGTCTTTAAAAACTGTGCAAAGATTAATTCAGTGGGAGATTTATAGTTCTTCTTCTGAGTCTCAAAATTCTGTCTCGGGACATGCGCTGGGATTCAGCAATCTGCTGGCGAGCCATATTAATTTCTCGCAGCACAGGAGACAGGCTAAGCCGGCGACTCTCCAGATACAGGCTGGGTGTCTTTAATCGGTCGATAACCTCGCATAACAGTTGGTATCTGCGGGTGATCGACATACTTTGAGGTAAACCAGAGACAGAATCCGTTGACTCAGAAGAGGACAATAAAAATCCTGAAAAATCAGGCGATGACTCGGGGCAACGTTGTGTTTCGGGCAACCCAAACAGTGCTGTAACATTCAGGTTAGATATACCTGACTGTGCCACTTCAGCCTCGAGCTCTGACCGGTGTTTTAATCCACCATCAGAATGTAGGAAAGGGTTTAAATTCTGAGGTGACTCAGGAATGGAGGATGGTTCCCTCTCTATAATATTCGTCTGGTCAGTGAGACGAGGTCTCCACTCCAGGACTTGAGACTGAACTAAAGGTAGGTCAAGAACAGGACCTTTTGACCTAGTCCATGGGGGACTAAATCCACTAAAGGTAGGATCCACAGGCGACAGTCGGTCGTCACAATCGGGTGGCAAAAAGCCGAGAAAGTCATTATCAGGATGAATAGACACTGCCGATTCAGAAACAGGGCTTTCTAAAGTATCAGGTCTTGACCAATCTGGACTGGAACTCTTGGAACCAACAGAATGTAGTTCCAATAATGGAATACTGGAAACTTCCCAGAATTCCCAACTCCCCGGAGGATGAACGATACCTTCTTCTTGGAAAGAAGAAGCTAAGAACTGGGGCGTTGGCAATTCAGGAACAGGACAGTGAACCACTGACTCGGGAGACAAAATAGGGGTTTTACACATTTCAGTGGGGCTGTTCTCCCATAGTTGGAGGACCAAATGATCTCGAAACGATTCAGGCTTTAACACAGGAGTCTCATCATAATTTTCCGGAGGATATAACCAAGCATCCAGTGCTTTCTTTCTCTCGTAAGTCCTAGCTGGCTTAAGAATGGGCTTAGGCTGAGTAGTAGCCCTAGTAGGATGGTGACTTTTCCTCTGTCGTCGGGACTTGTTACATTCTCGAGACAGAAGGTAGGACGCCACTACTGCAGCCACCCCATAGGAGTCGACATCACTACTAGAACTAGAACTCTCAGAGACTTCAGAAGAAACAGGACTGTCATCCGTGAGTTGTGGACTATTCAGAGTCTCTGTTACAGGATCAGGACCCTTTGGATACCAGAGAAAGTGCCTCCTAAGATAAACTGGAGGCTCAAACCAGGCCTTTAACTGGATATGGTGAGCTTTTACCATCAGGCAGTCTCTGCAGCTCATAGGTGACCTTATTCTCGTGTACCTTAGTAACACGGAATACCCTTTCAAACCTAGGGATGAGCTTGTTCGTCAGAAGGTGTCCCAACAGGTGCACCTTCTTAAGCACCAGACCTCTTTAAACGGTTTGTACCGAGGATGTCCTTCAGCCCATGGGTCTCTCGTTTCTGCTGATAGCAACGGGATACTATCAACATCGTGAGCACCCTTCAGTATGTTCTCAGCTGGAGTACAGCCAATCTCAGTGTGGTGGGAATGGTTGTAGCTGAGAACTGCTCGGGATAAGAACTGGTCCCATTTCCGAGATTCCCCAGAAATCACCCTCAGTAACTCACCAATGGTACGATTCACTCTCTCCACTGCACCGTTACTAGAGGGTTTATACGGAGTTGTTTTCACATGTACAACATTATACCTCTCCAACAACTCAGTAAATTCCTGGGAAATAAACTCAGGGCCGTTATCAGTCAATATCCGGACTGGAACACGAAAAATAACAGGAAAAACTCGGTCTTCAAGCGCCTGGCATATCGTACTGCTCTTCTTATTCCTTATGGGTACTGCCGTCACCCACTTGGAATAATGGTCGACTACCATCAGACACCCAATAAAACCAGTACTGGTTGTTGGGAGACTCACAAGATCCATAGCAACCAATTCAAAGGGAGAAGAGGTCACTATTTTCAAGGTCGGAGGGGCAACCACCTCCCTTGAGACCTTACAAGTCTGACATTCCCAACACGTCCGGCACATATCTCTGATTACATTAATCAAAGATCTGTGCCAGACGAGTCGACAGCATTGGAATCATTTTTCCGATCCCCCAGTGAGCATTCTGGAGGTGTGTCTCGGCAACTAGGTCAATCAGGACATTGAAGGTGACTACTGGGACTACTGAGCTGTCTGGGTTCCGCTTCACTAGCAAACCCTGGTGAACTTCCAGGTTCGACCAACATCTCCTATAGGGTAGACAGGAGCGTGGAACTCGAGATGCAGGAACCCCAAAGTAGATCATCTTAATGACAGATGGAATCTGTCGATGATCTCCTTGGATCTTGGACACCTGACTAAAGGACAGAAGAGCATTTCTGGAGAACACTCCCTGATCAGATTCAGGATCAGTTACCTTCATAACAGTGGTATTGGTATGCAGGGAGGAGACTGAGAGTACCTTGGGAGACAACTGAAGAACAGTAGTGTGGTCCTACACCAACTGTTCTCGGGGTGAATCCAGTGTCAGGTAGGCTGCGTCCAGTATATTCCTACCAAGAACAAAACAAAAGTTAATGTCTTTGGCAGCTACCACCGCATAGTTAAACAGCGGTAGCCTCCACCCAGAAGGACACTTCACCTCTAACTGGACGTAGCCTAGAATGCTGGTGCAGAAACCAGTCAACCCCTCTAGCTGTTCTCCTGACAGTACCTGGTACTCTATGCCAAGTTGGCTCAGTACAGACTCCCTTACTAGACAAACCTGTGCTCCTGTATCAACAAGAGCACAAAATAAGGTCTCCTGCATCATTACTATCCCTACTGCCGAGTGTTGAGACACATGGGTACAACTGGACTGATGAGGTGCCTTTTCTATCACGTACTGGATTACAGGACAATCCTCCGGCGCTTCCTGATCATCAGTGATCAAGCCCTCAGCATCAGGAACACGAGATTTTACCTCCGCCTTATGGCCCAGAATCACGTCAGTTGGAGGGACGTAATTGCGGAGCTCGATCAGAGGGTTAAAATGCACTCCAGACAGACACTGAAGATGCACACACTGAGGCTCAGTCACGGATGGATCACGATAGACTACGGGACAAGTGGGACCCCAATGGACCCAGATTTCCAGGTTCAATAACTTTGATGCTGCCAATAGCAACTCCAGAGCTGGGACTGTACCTGGAAATCTCATTGCCTTGATCCTGTTCCTGCTGGTCTTGTCCAGTTTGAAGCTTAGTCGACAGGCGTCTTTCAGAAACTGCTGAGCTAAGGCATCCCGGAGCTTGGCTCCCTTCAGCGGAGAGTCGGGAGCGACACCTGACCCTTCTGTCCAGCCGTTCACGACTAGCTCCAAGGATTCGATAAGAGAATCTGGACCACCACGAACCTCCTTATACAAGGCCAGTCCAGTAGGCAACTTCGGAGTGGTGGGCTCAGTAGCTAACAGACAGTCAGTTAATGCGGGCCAGCGGGATAACCAGTCAGCGGCGGCATTCTGATCTCCTGGACAGTAATTAACAATAAAGTTAAATTCGGACAGGTCCTCCAGTGTCCGTGCTAGACGACTGTCCACCATCTTCATGTGATGAAGGTACATCAGGGGACGGTGATCAGAATGGATCACGAAGAACTGACCATAAAGGAAGGCCCTGAAGGTTTTCACTCCTCATCGCAGAGCAGCCAACTCACGCTCAATGGTAGAGTAACGGGTCTCGCAGTCAAGGAAAGTCATGGAGTCGTACGCTATCACCCGACGCTCCCCTGGATGCTCCAAGGATTCCTGGCACAGACAAGCACCAGCACCTTCACCCGAAGCGTCAACTAACAACTCCAAGGGTTTGGCATCAGCGGAGTAGTCAGGGTATGACAACATAATGTCCTCTTTGATCAGTTCCTTCAAGCGCATAAAGGCACAGTCCATATCTGTGGTCCACTTCAGTTTCCTAGTTCCTTGAGATTTTCGTCCTCCAGTCTTTGCAGATAATGGTTTGGCTATCTGTGAGCACATGGGGATAAACTTCCTTTGGAAGTTGACCAGTCCCAGGAATCCCCGTAGCTCAAGCACAGTGGTTGGTTTAGGGAAGTCTTCCACTTTCTGGATGTATTCTGGTAGCTTACGCATACCAGAACGTCCAACCAGATGACCAAGATACTGGACCTCGGCTTGAACCCAAGAACACTTCCCGAGTTTTATCTTGAGTCCGTGCTTCTGGAGAGTAGCCAAACTCGTTCTACCAGTTTCAGGTGTTCCTCAAAAGAAGACCCAAGTATCAAGATGTCGTCAATGTAGACAACCACCTTGGCTTTCGGGAACTCATGGAGAATACTCTGCATTTCTCTCTGGAACACTGCAGGTGCATTTTTCAGTTCAAACGACAAGCGTCTGAACTGCCAATGTCCAAAAGCGGTAGAGAAAGCCGTGTATTCCTTACTGTCCTCAGCCAACGGTAACTGGTAGTATCCACGAACCAGGTCAAGGGTTGTAAAGTATTTGACTCCTTGAAGTCCAAATACAGAGTCGGCCATGTTAGGCATCGGGAACTTATCAGAGACAGTCACCATATTCAGTCTACGGTAGTCCACACACAACCGTATACTATTGTCCTTTTTTCGGACTGGAACAATGGGTGAAGACCAAGGAGAGATGCTGGGTTCAATAATACCCAGTTCATGCAACTCCTTGCACTGTTCCTCGATGGCGTCAGCGACAGGTTTGGCAAACCGTCGAACTTTCTGATAAATGGGCGTCTCGTCATACAGGTGGATGCGTATTGGTGTGCTTGAGCACTCTCCCACATCATCATCACCAGTACTGATGACTGGACGATGACGTCGAAGCATTTGGCAAAACTGGTCCTTCTGAGAAGAGTCCAGTTCGTCAGAGATAGACAGATTGTCTATCTCTTCCAATACGCTCGGTTCAGGAGTCATGTCACACTCCTGTGCTATCAGACAGGATAGAGGAGCATCCACCATTGCTATGGTGAACACCTTCCCCAAGAGATCGCCCTTCTTGATCTTGGCAGTTTCTTCAGATGAACCCTTGACTAAAACTGAGGCTTTTTTGTCTTTCAGTTCAAGGATGCCAGGAATTGCTGTAACTTTCCTTGACAGACCAGGGGTTATGATGTCGCCATCATAATACATTTCCGGCTAACAGTTGGTCGGACAAGCAGGGCACCTAAAAGACGTGTCAAGTCCCTTAGGAAAGTTAACACTAACTGGAACGAGTACTGGCTCAATACTGCCAATCCTCATTGAATCGGCTGTGTGGACCTCAAGTGCGTAAAGCACTTGCTGACAACAGGCTCCACGTATCGGGACATAATACTCCCAAAGAGGCTCTTGGGGAGTACTGCCAACGCTCAGCCGATTTCGGGCTCCGGCAACTATCACCCCATTTGCTCTCAAGAACTGGTAACCAAGCACTACGTGCTCAGCCATAGTCCCTGAAGGCACTACATGGAACACACCCGGGGCGAATGTCATTCCATGCAGTATAGGGGTCAACAGTACAGTACCTAGGGTCTTAGGTCCTGTTTGCCCTAAACCCTTCAGACCAATGGTGTTGGGTACCATCTGCAGCTGGTAATCCTGTACTACTCTCGATGACAGGAGGTTGACCTCAGCTCCGAAGTCAATGAGAGCATCCAATGCTCCCGATGGAAACTCAGACATGGTCACTGGGACAACCATGAGTGATACAGGAGCCAACTGCGCCAGGTTAACCCTACGTAGGGTTTCAATACTGCCTCAGTTTCTGCTTTCTCCCTGGAGGAGCCAGTTGGAGAAGCTCTGGACTGTGTCGAGGACAGGTTAGCACAGGCCAATCCTGAAAGAGCCATTGGAGGTGCAATAACTTTTTCAGGTTGAGGGGTAACCTTGGAAATCGAGATTTCCGAGGCTGCCGCCGGAATACTAGGAGCATGCACCCTAGCACTTACACTCTCCTTCGATGTAGCCCCATCTTCTACATCGAAGGCCTGGTGTTTAAAGCCCTATGATACTCCTCAGTTCTTGACTTCCTGGGCTTTGTCTTCTTGCTCTTCTTCTTCTTCTTCCCCACAGTCTGAGAAGGAGCACTGGACTCACTCCCACTTCGGGTCTCCCGGCTACTGGTTGATCCAGAATAGGACGACGGGGTCGGAGTAGCATTCACTGGTACTGCTCTCCACCTTGAAGGAGTCTGGACAGAGGTAGTCTCCCTCCCAGGGCTGCAGGCATTAGCTGTGTTCTGGACAGGTGATCTGCTCATAACCGGTGCCTGTCGTCCACACTGTGCCACATGATGGTTGGACGAGTCACAACGTAGGCAGAGGGTGAGGCATCTGCGACACTCGTCCACAAAGTGCCCTGGTTTTCGGCACCATGTACAGTACCTCCTCTGGAATTGGGGAGATCTATCCGGGGTGCGCAATGGTGGCAGGCGCACTTCCACAGGTGCAGGTTTGGGGACCGGTCGAGGAGGAGTGCGTAAATACGCACTGTCAGGTCCAGGTGATCGGCTGGGGGCAGCCATGGCAACCCTGTCGGCATACGAGCCGTGCCATGACTGTCCCACACAACTGATGGCCAAATCCTCTGCCTTCTGGCTTCGCTGACGGGATGCCTCGTCGAGAACACTCAACAGGTGCAAAATATCCTGCCAAGTGGCCTGACAGCCAGCGGAGACATTGATGGTGGCCAGAGACTGTTCCAGCCAACTCGCAGCTCTGCTCGGAACAGTTCTTAGGAGCTTTCGCCTAAGCTCCCTCCGGTCCAAACTACGGCGAGGATAGGCCGACTTGTACAGGGAGGCTAACCGGACGGCGTAGATTTTCAGCAGTTCCCCCTCGCCACAGGTGGCACTGCTGAACCGGGCCTTTCTACCAGCATCACGCCTCTCTCGGGCTTCTCGGCACCAGTCGAGAAGGCATTCCTTCATGACGGGGTATGAGATCTCGGGACCCCCCATGGCTGAGAATGCCTCATGAATTTCTTACTTCAGAAATCTTCCAAGGTCAACAGTCCACAGGCCAGAGCTTCCAGCGGTATACTTACTCGCACAGTAGGCCTCGAAATCCCTCAAGAATCGGGCAAAACTCTGGCCAGTTTCGAGCTGGAAGATACCAGGCTTGGGGTTCCTCCTGGAGTTGAGGACCTTAAGCAGATCAGACAGACTGCGTTCTGTCTGGAGGGACTGGACATGGTCGTTGGAGACTGTGTCAGCTGAGATGACACTGAGACAGGAACTGAAAGTATCTCCAGAAGTCTCGCTGCCAGAATCGTCGCTGGTTGACTCCTGGGACATGGTCATTTCGGGTATGGCTGGACTGGCTCTTTCCTTGGCCTGGCGTCTCCGCTTTGGGATGGCCCCTGTCTGAGTAAGAACTGCCTCAGCGGTGGCTGCTGGAGCTTTCTCGAGCCTACTGGATTCAGCCGGGTTGTCCAAGAACTGCTCCCCCAGTCCACTGGCTGCAGGGTCTGGTGGACTAACAGTTAGTTGCCAGAACAGGCGAGGAAGCAAGCAGTCCACTTGGGACAGGAGACTCCCAAAAGCATGGTACAGGGGGGATTAACGTTGTGAACCCTGGAGGGGGCTGTAGTCCTCCAATCAGTGGCTCTGCTCCAGTCACTGGAATTGCCAGACCATTGTAATTTGGCCAAACAGGGGACGTAAAAGGAGCACTGGTGGTCACTGTGGTTGTGACCCCAGTGGCAACGTGGCACGTTGGTGACGGCTCAACGGTCTTCAGGGCCGCCACTTGAAGTGTCAGGGACTTGACCTGAGTTGTCAGGTCACTGACAATCCTGACAAAACTCTCTACATCCCAGCTCAGGCTCTTCTTAGCCTTTCGGCGTTTACTGGATGACGATGCCATCACTAAAGGTTGGTGTTTCCCGGGTCTAGGCACCAAAAATTATGTAGTGGTTTGCGGACTGTGGCCAGAGGTAGCACCCGAACTGCCTAGTGTCCGAATGCCGACCACAACCCGACGTTCACTACACAACAAATATACAATGGTGTAATACCCAAAAAAACCTAAGTAACAGGTCAAGAGAACGGAGCTCTGGGCATCACCCCTTGATTTATACTGGGCAAGGGGACCCAGCTTGAATCTTGTTTTTTATCATACCTTCCATTGGGCTAGCTGGATTATAAATAAAGGTATAAGAACATTAGGTGAAAGGGAATATTATAATTAATAACGGAACACAGTGTGGGAGGAAAGAATTATGATAAATTACTGTACTTATGAGCTTCAAAAAACAGTGGTGGAGGAGAAGACACCGTGGTGAGAGGTTCTGAAATGAAATGCTGTATACATAAAATAGGCAACAGAACAATTTATTTAAAAAACTGTTAGGAATACCGTAATGTATCAATCAAAATAATCAAAGACAAAATTAACATCCCTTACGTAAAACTTCAGCATCCGGGTAACAAAATAAACAAATTACACAATCAAGATTTCCACTGGGGGGACACTCATAAGTGTTCCTATTCAGTACAAGTATTAATAAAGACACACCTAACAGTGTATCTATTTGGGCAAGTACCAGTATGCCATTTCAATAGTTCCAGTTTACTATCAATGTTTATGACACTTAAAAGTTTGTGGTCTTCAGCAAAAAGACGGTTTTAGCCTGATCCTTGTTGATGATCGAACACGAGCAATCGCCAATGGCCTTATAATACATTAGTTGTGGTGTTATTCAGTCAAACACTTGATGGGACTTACAGTTCACTCTCAATGTAATATGTATACAGAGCAGCATCACAGACCACTACACACTGGTAACAGGCCATCAACCACATTCATAATTGTTATGCGATACACTGGATTCCAGGGACGGATGTACTCACTCTTTTCTATATACAGTACATACAGTACTGGGCTAGATAATCTTCCCTTACACTCCCTACTGAGTGTAGGGTCTGCTGTCAATACCTGGAAAGGAATAATAACAGATCAAAGCATTTTTTGGAAAAAAGGGCACAGAGGGGTATTAAAAATAAAATTTGTAATAATAATACAATGTAAATAATATTTATTTCATAGCCACAAACCCTTAAAGTTTTCCTAGATATAAACCACTTTTTTATTTCATTCCCCCCTGGATTTCTTTGCTATATTCATCAAAGGTTCCATTCTTAATTAATCTTTTTTCTTGGCTCAAAAGTCTTATCTCTGCTTGAGGCTTGTTACACTCCAATGCTTCAGGGAAACCAGGCTTCCAAGGCATTTACACAGTCATGCGATCATCCGCATTAATGCAAAGCTTATTTCGACAATGATTTATGAACTGAGACTCTGCTATTTCCTTATCTGAGCAAACACACAATGTTGTTGGTTTGACACCAACAACATCAGATGTATATAATTTCTGCAAATCCTCCAAATGACTCAAAAACTGGACCCTGGATGCAGCATGTGGTTTGGGTTTTGGATTATTCCCTCCAAAAATGGTCCACCCCAAGATACTTCTGACGGCAACTGGAGACGATTCAGGAGACACAGAGTCTTTTACGCTCTCAACTGGCATTGTAAGGAAATAATAGTCATAACCAATGATGATATCAATTTCTGCTTCATCTGTGGGTAACGTTCCCTTGGCAGCGTTCAGATGAGGACTCATAAAAAATACCCTCTCCAACTGCAGGACTCTTATGGGCTGGTTTCTCAATTCCAATTGCAATTACATAGTATGACATAATTTCATTCACTGGTCTAATTTGGATAGAAAACTTGGCACTGCTTTCCTCAGCAATACCTCCTCATGCTGCTCCATATCGAAACTTGAATGGTTCACCTTGCAAGCCAAAATGCTTGGCTGTGGATAACTTAAGCAATGTTGTATCAGCACCTGTATCAATAAATGCAACCACGCGATGCCATTTTTTCTCAACATCTTGCAGTTCTACATACGTTGTAGGGGAGTAGCATCGATGAATTTTTCCTTCCTGGCTTGAGTTTAGGGTCCCTACTATGTTGAATGTTGCATCTGCATCTGAAGCAACCTCCTGTGCATGACCAATGTTGCACTCAGAAGCACCTCCCGACAGAGTTAGATTCGCGTTTAAAGCAGAAGTACCTCCCGCCTGTGAACTTTCCAATCCAGAAAAAGTCCTTGGCTGTACTTTATTTCCGTATGGTGGGCAGGCTACAAATCGATGATGATAAAGTTGGCGATCTACACAACGTTTTTTATCCGGGCGTGTACAATTGATTGCGTTGTGGTTGGCTCTAAGACAAAAGAAACATCTCTTACTGCTCACAATCATCCTTTGTCTTTCTTCCTTGGTTTTTTATATAAAGATAGGACATTTAATGATCAAATTAGTTTTATCTATGCAAAAGGGACAAGCCCTCCCATCATCAACCAATGTAGCCAAGGATTCATCACATTCTGAGCTTTTGTCTCTAAAATAGTTTACAGCTGACTTGTTAGTATTATCACTCAGGGAATGGGGATGTTCTCGACGCTCTCTAGCTTCTGTTTCTCTCCGTAGATATGTAGTCAACTCTGCTATTGTCTGATTATGACTTTTTGATTGCCGCATATATTCGTAATAAATTTCAGAATCGATCTTTCTGTTGGCAATTTCAATTGTCATGAATGAATCCAATTCCCTTTCTTGACCAAGTTCTCTCATTCGCCGAGCAAAATCAGTCAGTCCATCCAAAACCTGTCTCATCTCCCTTGCTGCTGTAGACTTCATTGGTTTCAAGGCTTCTAAACCAAGTAGTACATCTCGTATGATAGCAGATGTTGGTACCTTCTCTTCAAGGTGCCTCCAAGCTCCATTTTCACCATCAACAGAACTGCAATCCACAATAGTATCTTGAACTATTTTTGGTAATACGTTGCCATTTAACAAGATCATGAGCTTTTCTTTACCATCAGTCATACCAGCTGACTGAAAGTATTGGTCCATTCGAACCCTCCACGACTGAAAGTTTCGGGGTGCTCCATCCCAACATAGTGCATGAAGACCTGGAATTCGGATAGCAGGTCGTGATTTCTCTGCTATTCGAATATCATCCAACTTAGTCGAAAGCTTCTTGATAAGCTTCAACATTTCTACGTCCTTTGTAGAGTCAGTTGGCGTGTGTTTGCCTAAAAACTCGAGCGTAGAGAAGACAATATGACAGCTCTTGAGTCCAACTCCTCTGACTGGGTCTCCAGATCACGAGCCCATTCGGTCATATTACCTTCTTTGTTATATAATAAATCATTGCATGATAGAATTTTTTCCATCTGATTCAAAATATCCTGAAAATTATTTATTCGTCCCTCCATCATGGATATTCTTCGATTTATTTCAACATTGCCGGTAAAGCCCTTTTCAAGGAGTTCCTTTAGCCCATTTATCCCTCGGGTAATTTGAGACTTCAGGTATATCCGAGTTTTTTTTTAATTTTTCGTAGTCCCCTGCTACAAAGTCCTCCATGGCAGAAGTCGATTTGGGTTTACTTCACTAATTTGGACAAGGATGAGATTCAACAAGTCAAGGAAAACCACTTCTACCACTTTTCTTAATTCGATGAAGTCTACAAAGAAGAAAAAACACAAAATAAATGAAAAAAACACTGCACAAAGTAATGACAAAATACGAACTGCTTTTGGTATAACAAAATAAAGACAAAATATTTAAATGCAAAGAATAAAATAGATACAACAAAATACAACTTAATAGTGACTAATACAGAAAATATTAATATCACTCACAAAGTCCACCCGACTATATGTAAACAGTTATCCAAATTTAAAACAAGACCGTATTCACTTATGTTCTGTCAGTCAGACCTTGCTACTAAAGACTAAACGTTAAAATATAAACAGCCTGGAAGCAACCACTAGCAAATAGACAGTAAACATATCAATGCTCGTTTAAGGGTAAACAGCATTTACATACACCCAAATGTTTAGAGTAATAAATACTTAAACAGCACAAACAACCGTTTGAAAGTCCGCTACAATATATATATATATATATATATATATATATATATATATATATATATATATATATATATATATATATATATATATATATACATATATATATATATATATATATATATATATATATATATATATATATATATATATATATATATGTATATATATACATAGGATGAAATGACCAAAACTGTAGTCTTATTGTTACAAAAAGTTGAAAAATTCAAACTTTTTCGTATGTTATTCTACTTTTATTATCTGTTTTCATATTTGTAATATTTTGGTACTTCTGTTCAATACCTAACCCTTTGCGTTCTCTTTCTTATTCCCTAGGTCGTTTGACAGTGACGATTAACAGTCAATGAGCAAAACATAATATGAAATGTTGAATACTCTGAACAAACAACATAAAACGACAGGTAAGGTCCAGCAGAGAGTGGGGTTCCCTGCTGTATGGGACCGAAAAAGCAGCCGTCAAAGAAAGTAAGTACTTTAATTTGAAAGTCTCATGGCATCACGATATTAACTTTACCATTGCACAGGAGCCACACATTTTGAACAAATGGCCTGCCCTCGTGCAAGTACCTGATATTCCTCTTTACCATAATTAGAGAGGTGTTGCACCTTTGATAGGTGGGTAGGTGGAACGTTTCCTGTGTAGTATGGAATGTTGGTTTCTACTGCTGTAGGAGAAGTGCCTCAGGATACGTAGGCGCGTACTATCGTGACCGCCGCTGATAACCTTTGTATGATTGCTTATGCAGTCAATTAATATGATGGTTTGTAGAGGATGAGTTTTCATGGCCGCCTACTGGACGTGTCAGAACAATCTCTTGGAAAGGCTTATTGTGGTCATACCAATGTAGTTGCTGGGGCATCCTTGGGTGGTATTTGGTTTTCTTAAGACTTTCCTGCACATGGGGGCCCGGATTATTTCTCAGGATCAGATTTTTAATAAAAGGTGATTGGTCAAAAATATCGGGTTGGACGACAGTGTTTTCTTGTGGGGTCGATGCTTGGTTTCTAATAATAGTTTTTTTATAATCTTCCATCGTTGTTGTATTTGCCATACATAAAACCTTTATAGTATCAGTTCATACTGGTCGTTTCCGTAAGTGCCAGTGGGTCTTCTCTATACCATTTATTGAGTACCTTCTTGATTTCGTAGCTTACAAGCTTATTTTTTATACACATTGCTAATGAGGACCTGGGTCACACGATCAAGCTGTCGTGGATGGTCTTACACCATGAGCAATGCGATAAGGCCCTCTTAACTAAAGCCTTTGCCAGGGTCGCTTTATACCTGGCTGGGCACACGCCCTCCCCATTAAGGCAAGGGCCGAGATTAGTCGGATCAACTTAAACGGAGGTGTTAAATCTGTGATTAGAGGTTCTTACAAGGACATCGAGAAAGGGAAGACGTCCATGGAGGATTCATTTGAGGCTGAAACAGAGGGCGCTGCATTCCTCAAACGTTCGTCAGAGTTCCTCGATCTCTTAGAAGGATGAGACTTTGATGAAGGTATCATCAATATACCTGACTTAATGACATGTTTCATAATTTTGGAGAAAATTCTCTCATCAACGATGCCCATACAAAAGTTCGCCAAAAAAAAAAAAAAAAAAAAAAAAATGCGAGGCGGGACCCCATGGCGATACCATCCATCCTGATATATATGTGACCCCTGTGTAAAGGTTTGAAGCTACCCCCTTTTTAAGCTAGCCCCCGGTTACTTAAAACATGTTACAGATCACCGGGGGGAGGTTAGTTTGAAACCGGTTTCAATAAAACGCCCCCCCCCCCCCCCCCGCCCCTTTTATTGTCAAGTTATCCCTTCACCAGAATAAAAAAAATATCTATATGACTGCAAATATGTATCAGGCATTTATTGCTAACTTTGCAGCAGTAGAAAAAGAGTTTATTTGCGTATTTAAAACAAAAAAATTGTAAGTAAGGAATTAAGTGACACGTTAGAAGCAGCACACTGTCATTAGATTTTGTAATAATGGTGAGATAAAGATTTTTTTTTATTTCAGTGCTCATGTGATTATCGATTTTATTTTTTATTATTATCTCAAATAGATTCTATTCGTGTGCTTCAGGTGCATGAGCTTCACACAGCTATATGCTTGACATAAAAATCACTCAGAAGAAAGGATGTAAATTATTTTACCATCGGTACCAATATATATATATATGTATATATATATATATATATATATATATATATATATATATATATATATCTTTTGGTTGTTTCTCGGCACTTGCTAAACACGAAGTGTCTTCAATATAGTGGCCAGTGCGAACGCTTCCACCTCCGTCCCCCAACCTTGTGTGCATTAGTATTATACAGCATGCAAATTTACACACGGAATGGTCCTTAATTCTGTTTTGTAAAACAAAACAAAACAAAAAATAGATAAATGATGGCCGTATCGATTGTGCTTTTATCACTGCACATTATAAATAATCGCAAAAAAACAAAACAATAAGAGACAAAGATATGACATCAATAAATTATACCAGTAAATGAAACCGTAATACATGTACAATATTGTATCATCATCATCTCCTGCGACGCCTATTGACGCAAACTATCTCCATCTACCCCTCACCATGATCTCATCCACATATGGCACTCAAGTAATCTCTCTTATAGTTTCATTTCTAATCCCTATATCCCTCCGAGGGCTTTGTTCTCGAATCAGCTAAAACTGTTGGAGATTGTTTTATTGTCTTACCACGACTCATGTCCTTACAGCAACGCCGATCTTGCTAAACTGATATATAGCCTGATTTTTGTATATAATTTTATTCGATTATATTTCCAAAATTTACTTAACATAGCCATTGTCTGATTGGCTCTTTACAATCTTTCACTAAACTCTAATTCTGATGACCCTGTATTGGAGATCATACAGTAGTTCCTAAATACTTGAATAATTCTACCTTTCTCCTTCCAATGGTACTTCATCTTCCATTGCATATTCCGTTCTCACCATCTGCCTTTCTTCTATTTATCTTAAGCCCAACATCATGTGATATTTCATGTATTCTGGTATGCAAGCATTGCACTTCCGGAGGTGTTCTGCTAATAAGGACAGCGTCCTAATAATTTTGTGTTGACCCAGATCAAAATTAATGAATTGATATTTATAAATGATGAGATCCTGCACAAAGACAAGGGGGTAGATTAAAAACAGAGGGTAAGCTTAAAACAGGTTTCAAATTACTGCCCGATGTTGCTTGAAGTTATTTTTCCTCCAAGTGAAAGTAGCCCGTTTGGTACAAATTTCCAGGAATGTACAGAGCGGTTTCCGCCAATAAGGTCAGACGACGCGCATGATACCTGCCTTGGTCTTGTAGCAAGATTAATGGAGTATTCTATTAATCTTGACTTGTAGGTGGGGTCATGACCTCGGACGAAAGGATGAAAGGGAGAGAGAAAGGAAGCGATAGAATGTTGCAACCATCACGGTCAAAAGTCAAACCACCACGGTCTAGGGTTAAACTGTAAACTGTGCTTATAGCAATTTGATTTTTGACAAATAATACCTGGAAAATTTTTATTTCATCAAAGGGTAATATTTGTAACAGTTTACTCAAGGTGATACCTGGGTAAATGTTTTTTTTTTTTTTTCTTTTTTTTAATAGTTTTCTCATGGGGATAACTGGATTTTTTTTTCTTTCTTTTTAAACACAATGGCATGATTGGTATACTCAATTGTAAATCAAAATCTTAAACCAAACGTTCCGGTATACATTAGGACTATTGAGGTATCAAAAACAAATAATAATAATAATTCTTGTGGTACAGCACTGGAACAAGTAACTGTACAGTTTATACAGTAGATATTTCAACATGAAAACAGGTGGTTCAGCAGTTCAATTTTTCAGATTTCCAAAAGCCGATCATTTAGGAAATAATTAGAAATTCAATGTCACCTTGCTGATAAAGTTGATTACAACAATGCAGTTATTTGTTCAGCACACTACTCCAAACGTCTACATTACATCGATAATACTGAATCTTGCTTGCTTGGAACTGGAAATCCTAAAAACATAAGGATTTTGAAAGTAAAACACAGTTCCTTCATTAAAGCACTATAGCAAAGGTAAGTAATTCTTATTCGAAAGATTACAATGAATAAAGATGTATACGTATGTGTATTATCTGTATTGCCGGACACACTCATATATATATATATATATATATATATATATATATATATATATATATATATATATATATATATATATATATATATATACATATATATATATATATATATATATATATATATATATATACAGTATAAATATGCCTTTGGTTGATAACAAATCCAACCTTTCTATCCCTCCCCCACCAATGCTAACCTACCAATCATTTCCTTCATCTCAACCATTGTAGAGGCAATTGGAACTATATCATCTGCAAATTAAAGATCACATACTCTATGGTCCTCTTTCCATCCAATGCCATTATTTATTTCTTGCATTTACTTGTTCATAACATGATCAATCACCGTAATAAGCAATATATGAGATAGTATTCCACCTTATAGTACTAGAGTTTTGACTTCAAATGCATCTGCAAAACTACAATCTCATTACCCTACAACAAGTTCCGTTATGCAAATCCATTAAGATGTTTACAATATTTTCTGGCATACCATAGAGCGTCAGAATCTTTGTTAACATACCACGTGAAATACTTGCAAATGCTTTCTGAAAATCCAAAAAGCATAATACAAGAGTTATTTTTTTTTCGTTACTCTATATGTTGTAGAATAAAAATTTGATCGCCACATCCTCTACCGTTTCTGAAACCTGATTACTCTTTTCGAAGTATTCTACCCATTACAGGGTCTATTTCATGCAATAATACCTTGGGGAAAAATTTTCATACCTCAAATTTCCCGTCTTGGGTACTCTAACAATAATCCCTTTCTTTTCCATTTAACAGGCGTGGTTTAATCATACCACATATGAAGGAATAATTTATTGAACACAATGCGTGTTTGAATCTCAGAAGCCTTCAACATTTCAGGTAATATCATCTATCATATTTATTCGATTGATCATATATATATATATATATATATATATATATATATATATATATATATATATGTATATATATATACATATATATATATGTATATATATACATATATATATATATATATGTATATATATACATATATATATATATATATATATATATATATATATATATATATATATATATATATATATATATGTATATATATATATGTGTATATATATATAAATATATATATATATATATATATATATATATATATATATATATATATATATATATATGTATATATATATATATGTATATATATATATATATATATATATATATATATATATATATATATATATATATATATATATATATATATATATATATATATATATCAGCTGTTACTACTCCAATGCAGAGCAATGGCCTCAGACATGACCTTCCACTTGTGTCAGTTTATGGTATGTATATGCCACATTATAACCGGAATTTTTAGTTCGTTATTCCATCGTCTTCTCCTTCACCTGCTTCTTTTGTAATATTTAGGGACCCATTCTGTTATTCTTAATGTTCGTCTATTTTCTTTCTTTTCATTATGTCTTGTCGAAGTCCATTTCTTTTTCTTACATGTTGTTAGAATATCATCTAATTTAGTTTGCACTCGTATCCATGTTGCTCTTTTTTTCTCTCTTAGTATTATTCACATACTTATTCTTTCCATAATTCTATGAGTTGTAACTAGCTTATGCTCCAAGGCTTTTAGTATGGCTCTAAGTTTCTGATTACATAAGTTGATACTGGAGGAGCCACCTGATAACATACTTTTCTCTATGGAGAAAGTGGCATTTTACATTTCATAATATCACTTTGTTTACCAAAGGCTCTTGATCTCATGCTTATCCTTCTTTTGAATTCAGTCTCATGCCCAAGGGAACCACTTACTGCCTGTCCTAAGTACGTATATCCATTAACAATTTCTAGAGGTTCGTCCATAACCTTTATTTGTGGTCTCTGCAATTTCATTGAACATTATCGTAATTTTACTCATTCATTTTCAGTCCTACATTTCTACTTTCTCTTTTACAAATCTTCTATCCTCTTGAAATTTTCCCAATGATTCACTAAGCAGAACTATATCATCTGCAAATCTTGAGTAGTTATGGTATTCCCCTATTAATGTTAATACCTACATTTTCATAATCTAAATTCTTTTTAAACTTATTGGCATGCTGTGAATAATTAAGGAGAGATAAGGACTCCCTGTCTAACTTCTTTCTCAATCAGAGATATTTTACTCTCTTTAGATGAATTAAGATTGCTATAAATTCCGTTTTCTAACATGTCAATTCATTTTTGGGGTTTTGCCAGTTTTCATCACCACTCTGACCGGTTCGGATTGAGGATGGGGAGAGACTTTCTTCTGGTCGCTCACGGCAAACCAACCTAAAATGTGTGGCCCTGGCTATATGCAATCATTTTATCATGATAAGGTATTCCCGCCCAAAGAAGGATATATATATATATATATATATATATATATATATATATATATATATATATATATATATATATATATATATATATATATATATATATATATATATAATATATATATATATGTGTGTGTGTGTGTGTGTATAGGAGAGAGATAGAGAGTGAGAGATTAATTTACTTTATTTTCATGTTAACAGATTACTGTTTAGCTCTGGAATCAAAGGATCGATCGATTCGGTAGAGCAGAAACCTCGGTCTTCAAAAAATCCGTGCAAGTTCTTCTGAGAAAGGACAGTGCAGCAACAGCATACAGTTCAAATATCAATAATGATAACATTACAGCAACTAGTTTAGAAACCACAAGAGGTATTGAGAGTAGTATGCTAAAGGAAAGTCATTTGTTTTCACAAGAATTATATAATACGGAAATTTCTAAATTGAAGGAAATATACATCTTACAGGCAAATGTCAATCGTTTACAAGCCAAGTGAACCACCATGAAGAAAATAATGATGTTGGAGTTATGGTGTGGATATTTTAAAATTTCTTTTTAGCGTAACACTATTTTGAAGTTCTATTGAATGAAAAGAAATCTATGAATTAGATAGAAGAATATATATCTTTTGCATTTACGTTAAAAAGTATCAGTCCCAAATGCATTGATTATTCAAGGGATATCAAGGAATTTACACAGTCCTCAGTAACTGCTCTTAATGAATGAGATAGAAGTTTCTCTTGTGAGTCACGTATATTGACATCAGTTTTGTCATTAACACAAAATAAACCTGAAACTTTCATTGTAAAAGAGAGGCTACCATTATTATATTTCGGTGAAATTGGCATTATACAGTAGAAAAGACCTTTTCGAATCTTTATGTAATTCATGTAAGTGGGGGTTTCAATGAACGTAAAACTATCTCGTTTTTGTCAAAAACTTTCAAAGTTATTTGCTATGACTACGAGAGTTATATGTATCTTTTCGCCCATCCCACAGACTGTGAATTAGAGTAGATTACCTCTATTTTATATAATATATAAGTCCTGTTTTATTATTATTATTATCATTATATATATATATATATATATATATATATATATATATATATATATATATATATATATATATATATATATATATATATATATATATATATATATACATATATATATAGATATATATATATATATATATATATATATATATATATATATATATATATATATATATATATATATATGATACCTAAAGGCCGTTCGACCTCCTCCCCGTTCAATTACGCTGTGTAGTTGATGGGCGCATCAGTACAGCAATTTGTGGCAGCTGGGTCATTTGAGGTGGCACGTAGAGCGCCCATAGAAGGGGAGCGACCACATACCCAAAGGCCAAGCAACGTATCATAACTTCCTGGCTTTGGATTTCTCCCTCAGTGAATACGCGTGTTCTTAAGCAAATGTTCTACTTTCTCGTAACTTCATTTGAGCCCGTCTGTTTATCTATCTATTTATTCAGTAAGTGTTCATTTCTTCACATTGCAATTTTTTACGTCTGTTAATATTTGAAAAAGATCTAACGTGAGATTCTGGTTATGTCATCTTCTATTTAACAATGTACAGCAAATCAATGTCCTAAATTTGCCAAATAATCATCTTAAGAAAATCCATTTTATTTTCATTAAATTCTATAACCATTTCAGTATTTGTAAATGCATTATTGAAATTTTTTCAATGAAGTATTTCATTCAATTTACTAATCATTATATTCATATCGGAAGAAAGGATTAACTCGTTGCTTTTAACGCTCACCCAATTTAAATTCCCCCAGAGATTGTCTGACTGTTTGTCTGTATACATAATGATATTTTCCATATTTAAAGGAGCGATAATCACCCACACCATTTTTCTCTTCTCTACAAATCTCTATTATTCCCTCTATTTCTCTCATCACACTTACCTCTAATATCTACTCTCATCAAAGTCCACCTCCACCTTTTTCGTTTTCAATGTTAATAATGAGTATTTAAAAAAAAAAAAAGGGGGGGGGCGTTAAAAATCCCTCTAGCAATATAGCTTTTAATATAAATAGTGTTGAAACCTTTTGCTTTTATCATGAAAAATTTTTCCTAATCTTCAAAAACACGGATATTTCCCGATTAACCCACCGCAAATCCCCATCCCAATTAAGTTCAACTGCTTTATTACCATTTTCGTATTGTTAAATATGGTCGTTGGTAAAACAAAATAAAAAAAAGTGGATATCAGTACAAAAGCTTTCATAAAAAGCCAAATATGTTTCTCTGTTCCATGTGTGAAGGGTTTTACTTTCTCTCTCTCTCTCTCTCTCTCTCTCTCTCTCTCTCTCTCTCTCTCTCTCTCTCTCTCTCTCTCTCTCTCTCTCTCTCTGGTTGTAGGCAGATGAAAAGGGTCTAAAAACTTCAAAAATTTGCCGCCCGAGTGGCTATTGGTAATGTAAAAAATGCATGACCACATATCCCTCTACCTCAAACAACTAGATTGGTTAAAAACAAAATATAAATATACCTTAGATGTTTGTGACTTAGTATTCCAAACGATACGAAATATAATTCCCGAATGGTTATATAATTTTCCAACAGTACACACCGTTAATGGTGTTTCGACCCGGCAAAGGGAAAATCTGTTTGTAGAAAGGGCGAAAGCAGATATAGCCTACCGTCAATTTAGCATTCGAGGGCCAGCACTATACAATAAGCTACTTAGCACAATCAAACATACTATTTCTCTCACCACTTTTAATGGTAATTTGAAAAAATAATAATCTTAGATTGTTCTGATTAATGTAATTTTTACTAATTATTATACTCAATTTATTTATTGATATTGCTTTGGTTGGCACTGCCATACTTTTAAAGATAATTACAAATTTTTTTTTTAGATAATACCTACCGATACGACAGTTGATTTTCCTCAGATGCTCGATTTGTCTGTAGTAGTCTAGTTTATCAAATGTATTTTGTAATGTATTTAACTCTGGTGTTAACACCAATGAATAGGTCTTATGATGTTCATAGCAATGCATTATCACTACTTTTATTGATTTTACAGACTAATGTTTTCTGTGTTGTTTGTTAAACTATTCATGATGATCATAATCATTCACTTTGATATCCAAAAGTCATTTTCTACTCATTTTAAACTTTAGTCGATATTATCTCCATTTTATGATGTTTATTATTCATGAGTTGTTCTTACTTAATGTAGATTTAGTCTCTATTGTTTGTTGATTTTCATAACACTATTTTAGTATGATCATGATAACATATTTCTATTGTTTTCCAATCGATTTTACTGACTGGTGTTTTATCCTGTTATTGTTTGATGTGTGTATTCCCATTTGTTATGGTTTTATCTTATGCAAATATCTACTTGTGAATACTTATTGTAGAATACCCAATAGAAATATTGAGAATAAAGGATTGATTTGACTCTCTCTCTCTCTCTCTCTCTCTCTCTCTCTCTCTCTCTCTCTCTCTCTCTCTCTCTCTCTGTGTAAAGGCATTTTTAGTCATGATGCAGTTAACTCAATTAATTTAAATAAAAGAATTATCACTCAACTTTTCCTAACTGGCTGTCATTGCTCTAATTGCAGCACACACAAAACATTTCCTTCCTTTAAATAGAGAAAGCGTACATACATGTAATTTGATTGAATAATTACATCAGAAAGAGAGAGAGAGAGAGAGAGAGAGAGAGAGAGAGAGAGAGAGAGAGAGAGAGAGAGAGAGAGAGAGAGAGAGAGAGAGAGTTAATAAAAAAGTATAATAATTTTGATTGTACCTTCTCTCGATCAAATCGAAAGGCATGTAGAGATAATAATGTGATATATATCTTGATAGATAGACAGATATAGATGCAGGGGTATTTACTTATGTAGATCTTGTTTATATTAAGCTATTTTTACTACGGTGAAGATAATGAGGACAAATTACTGCGGTCCATTTACTATATGCATTACTATACATATTTGTGTAGCAGTCTTAGGTTTTTATACTTCTATTTCTGCTGTTTCCTTTTTATCTTTTTTTCAAATAAAGCTTTGCTCTGTAGCTGAATATCAATCTTAAGCTATTTCTGACCATTTTTGCAGCCCTCTCTTTATCTCTAACAGCAAGACATTTTATTTCAATTATTAGCTTTCTACAACTTAGGTAATACTTCATCATCATCATTTCCTCCTGCGCCTATTGACACAAAGGGGCTCCGTTAGATTTCGCCAGTCATTTCTATCATGAGCTTTTAATTCAATACCTCTCCATTCAACATCTCCTCCCTCACGCTTCATGCTCCTCAGCCATGCAGGCCTGGGCCTTATGGAGTTCAGTAAAAAGTATGGTGAACTAATTTTTCTCGGGGAGAGCGAAGAGCATGCCCATACCATCTCCATCTACCGCCCACCATGATTTCATCCATATATGGCACTTGAGTAATCTCTCTTATAGTTTAATTTCTAATCCTGTAGTACTCACAAGAAAAATAATAGTAGCAATCTAGTATAAAGCCAAAACTAAGCGGAGAATTGCCTATTTTTTTCCTAACAAAGTTATGAAATATAATAAAGGTTGCATTTAAATCGCAGAAAAATTAATACATTTATTCTAAATGGAAACGTTTAAAATTTGTACAATAAACAGTGGTGTGAATAGCCATGCTCTTTAGAGAGTTCATCGCTTAGTTTAAACAGATTTGAATAACGTAACGGGCACAAACTGAACCAAGAGTCATAGTCCTTCTCCACAAGTATGACCCATCATTATGTCAATTTGTTTGTTGAACATCGCACACCGTCTCCAGAACGCCACCGTCATAAATCCTACTGACGGAAGATAAAAAGAAAAAATGGAAATAGTTAGATATTTAAAGAAGAGTGCAATTGCGTCTTGTATCTCGCATCTTACAACTTGACACTAAAGTTATTTGCCTTGCTTCACATGTTGAAACCATAATATTACTGAAGTTAGCTGCTACACCCAAATTCCAGGTTGAGTTTTGCTGCAGCGGACTCTATAACATAAGTGCCGTAGGTTATTTGTACGGTCTTCACCATTAACAGTTGCTTCATACACACTCCATTTTTCAGGAGAAAATAATTGTGGGATTTGTCGTGATCGACGCTTAGTACCCGTCACATAAACAGAATCAAAATATTCCAAAAGCGGTTCAAGATGGGTTGGGCAATACAATTTAAGGAAATTTATGTCATCTATGATTTTATCAGCTGGCAGAAAGCTAGTCCATCAATCATTCCACAAAAATGCCTAGTAGATTCATCTTGCTTGTAAACAATGCTTAGTCCTAAGCTTTGTACTTTCCTCCATATATTCTGTGCCAGATGACAAAAGTATGTTTTAATATGAATATGAGGTCCTAATACATCTTCAATTGCATTTAAGAGAGATTTTTCGAAGTCTGACATCGTAATAACAGGATTCATATCTAACCCTAGTTCCTCTCCCTTTTCCAAAATTGTCGTAAGAAATTCTTGATAGATTTTCTGTAAGCAGTAGTTTATTTGATAATAGGTACTTAGCAAATTTTTTGTAAGCAGTAGTTTAATGGTTAATAGGTACTTAGCAATTTTTTTGTCGGGTGGGGTTTTTGTCATGTGGGGATTTTGTCGGGTGGGGTTTTTGTCATGTGGGGGTTTTGTCAGGTGGGGGTTATGTCGGGTGGGGTTTT
>NC_090754.1:5986054-6071054 GCF_036898095.1 Palaemon carinicauda
ATATATTCAATGTTTCACTTTTTTTTATTTTCCAAAATCGGAATTATATATAAAAAAAAAATGGATAGCGTAGAGTGTACGAAACTCAAACAGTTCTTACTTTGTACAATAGATGGTAGGTCAAGTCCCTCTGGAAATAAGGCGTTGGATTTTTTCGAAAACTATTTTTTATCTGATTTCATTAAACTTCTCTTTAGTTTTTCTGGCCTTTTATAGATGAGAGTATTGCATTAGACATGTAAAACGTATATAAAATATATGGACAGAAAACTCTTTCTTTGTTCGTACAAAAAGTGCAGGGAAATTTCATTCTTGTTGGTTGTAATTTCATTTGATGCATACAATTTTCCTTTGACTTTTGCTGAATTACAGTTCGGTAGTTGCTACGTGACTCTTCCTCATTTTCATTATAACTGAAACTAGCACAGACTCACACACATACTATCTATCTATTTATATATACAAATATATATGTAATATATGTATACACACGTGCAGTGTTCATAAACACACAAAAACACGTACACACACACTATATATATATATATATATATATATATATATATATATATATATATATATATATATATATATATATATATATATATATATATATATATATGCATATATATATATATACATATATATATATATATATATATATATATATATATATATATATATATATATATATATATGCAACTATATAGGAAATTTATAAATATGTAAAAATATGTGGGATTTTATATATTTATCTATCTAAATATTCATATTTGTACAGTATATACTGTATGTGTATGCAGGCCTGTATATAAAAAGAAAACACTTCTCCATTTACTGTTCTCAGCTATGCCTGTTTACGTGAATCTAAGACGTCATAAGTTGACTACCTAATGACCAAAAACACAAATGTTATTGAACATGTAGTAATTTACCAAGTTTAATGTGAGGGAAAGATGATCGCTTGAAATATATTCATATATTAGAAGGAAAGACGTAAAGACAATGGAACAAGAGAGATATTAAAATGGGACTGGAAATCATGATAAAATTCAGTTAGTTGAATAATATTTTTTTTTATAAGAGAATAAAAAGGGCAATGAACTTCCTTCACAAGATAAAAAGTAAATTACTTTCGAAAAAGATATTAATATTATTCTTCCGCACTGACGAAGTAAAGAAAAACAAATTACATTACTTTCATAACAAAATCACCTGAAGTACTAATCACTTTCAAGTAAGTTGATTCAAGAAAGCCTTATCTCCACTTTCTCGTACTTTTAGCTTCTTCCCACACTGGGAAATGTCAGGTAATACAATTTGCAGTAAATGGTTTATATTTATGCTTGTCTGTTGATTACAAAGAATACGATTCATTATTCACACTTTTCATTAAATAAGAATGTTTTAATAACAAACGTAAATCTTACATTTCAAGATACATTTTCTTTAACTCAGTTTCGTATATAAAAAAATGGTTAATTCTTTCCTGTTGTCCGCCATTTTAATAAATAATAGATTTGCCTTTGTTCTTAATTCCACTTTTTGTCTACTTATTCTCGTTGCTCTATAGATTGCATTATGAGTTTGCAGTCTTTGTTAAATATTAGAATTCCTATCATATTAATATTCATGAATACCGGTTATACATTCATGTAAGCTATCAAAATTCTTAATCTCATCGGCTTCTCCCAGCTGGTTAATACATTTGTGATAACTGTTTTTTGTGTAACGAAAAAAAAAATTGAAAACCTAAACGTGAAATATGGATTTTAATGTTGGACTACTGATTTTCTTCTCTCACTCTCTCTCTCTCTCTCTCTCTCTCTCTCTCTCTCTCTCTCTCTCTCTCTCTCTCTCTCTCTCTCTCTCTCAGAATGGGTCCCTAAAGCTTGCAAACAAATCAGGGAGAGTAAGAGAAGACTATACACTGACGTGCTAAGAAAATTTGTGGTTATTGACTGGTATAGAAAGATTATAAAGAGAAGAGAGTGAAAGGACATGTCTAAGGTCTTTCTCTTGCAGGGGACTATCAATGGCAGATGATGGCGAAGATAATGATGATGTATGGATGTATACACGCAAGCACCATACATACACATACACACACATATACTGTATATATATATATATATATATATATATATATATATATATATATATATATATATATATATATATATATATATATATATATATATATATATACTGTATATCATCATCAGCATCATCAAACATTACTACTCCACTGCAGAAAAAATGCCCCAGACATATCTTTCCACTTGTCTGTTTATGGTCTTTATATGCCAGACCACACCCACAAACTTTCCTAGTTTGTAAATCCATCGTCTTCTCTCCCTGTTTCTCTTTCAATCTCCAGGGACCCATTCGGTAGTTCTTAATTTCCATCTATTGTCTGTTCATTTCTTTTTCTTATATTTTCTTTGAATATCATCTACTTTAATTTGCTCTCGTATCCATGTTGCTCTTTTTCTGTCTCTTAGTGTTATTCCCATCATTATTCTTTCCATAGCTTTTTGATTTGTAACTAGCTTAAGTTCTAATATATTAGTAAGGCTCCCAGTTTCTGACGCATAGGTTAATACTGTTAGGACCATCTCATTAATTACTTTATTTGGAGAAAGTTGCAATTTGCATTTCATATTCTCATTTTGTTTACCAAAAGCTCTATCCTATGCTAATCCTTCTTTTAATTTCGGCCTCGTGTCCTTGAAAAAAAACTAACTGCTTGTCCAAAGTGCGCATAGTTATTAACAATATCTAGAGGTTAGTTTGAAACTCTTATTTGTTGTCGCCAGGCATTTTCATTGAACATTATCTTAGTTTTACGCATATTAATTTTCAGCCATCCATTTATGCTTTATCCATTCAGGTCTTCTATCATCTTTTGCAATTCCTCCCATGATTCACTTAATACAACTATGTCATCTGCAAATCTTGAGTTGTTAAGGTATTCCCCAATTAATATTATTTCCTACATTTTCCTAATACAAATTCTCAAAAACTTCTTTCAGGCATGCTGTGAATAACTTACACACACACACACACAAACATATATATATATATATATATATATATATATATATATATATATATATATATATATATATATATATATATATATATATATATATATATATATATATATATATATATATATATGTATATATATATATGAATAAATATATATATATATATATATATATATATATATATATATATATATATATGTATATATATATATATATATATATATATATATATATATATATATATGTGTGTGTGTATGTATATTATACTATGGTCCTGGGTCTGGGAACCAAAATATAATATTATATATATATATATATATATATATATATATATATATATATATATATATACATACATATATATATATATATATATATATATATATATATATATATATATATATATATATATATATATATATATATATATATATATATATATATATATATACATATATATATTACAGCTGGCAAGCTATACAACCTCTCGAGTTACAAACTCACCTATTTGTTTTTACATTAAATATGTTACAATTGAAAATATTAGTAACTGAGCTTTGCTATATAACTCCCAGACAGCAATATATAAAAACACTGAATATCCAAAGGTCTCTTAAGTACACTCAAAATAAAACTGGGTAATTATTATTACGATCTATTCAAACAACTTCTTACTTTGATTCATTAACAGGATACGAGCGAGTATGAAATAAACACTGGTAATTGAAATAATACACTCTTTACAAAAATAATATATCCTACAAAAATTAAAACACTTTGGAAGGAATTCAAATAAAAAAATCATTCGAAATATTAAGTCTGAAAAAAACTTATATTAAGACGAAAAATGTTACGCTCTTGAAATTATGTAATCACTTGACTTGAAATATTAAATATGCATAAAAGCCTTAGACTAGGAAATGAATACTTAAGAAAATTATACAATCACTTGTTTCACTTGAACTTAAATTTTACACAATTAATTAGTCTTGACACTTATTAAAGAAATTTCATAAAGTAACTGATAAACCTATGTATTTAGCTCACACGAAGTTAACTTTGGCTCTTTCAGGGAATGGCAGTTTCTCTTCTGCGCCACGCATCCCTGATGCTCTTATATATGAATTAGCTACTTCCAAAATATTCTAGGTCCGAGATCTGGATGCTTGATGGTTGGCCTAAGGGCGTAAAGTTGCTAGTGATTACTCTCTCAGACGCGTACCAAAGCATCCGTGAGACAACTCTCTCTCAGCTAGCTACACCCACCTTTGGCCTCGAAATGAAAAAGAGATACAATCTATCACTAAGACTTACGAGAGGCTTCCAAAACACGTGGCAAATATAAGAATTGCGTATTTTCTCACAAACATGAGGAAATACCTCATAAAAACATAAAAAAGTTTTACATAAGCCTTTGTTCATATCTCGTATGATCATATAACACTCTTTAACAGATTATGTAAGACTTCGAAACCAAAATATGTGAAATGAAAAGTTAATGCTTAGATAATAACGTAAATTTACATATACTGACTTGAATAAAAGATACAATGAAATTAACAACGAAAGTCTTACGTAATTTCCATACAATGCTTATATCTACATGAGAGGAACACACCTTACGGGCTGGCAATTAATCTTCAATGCACATATGAAAACATTGATATATGTATACATATATATATATATATATATATATATATATATATATATATATATATATATATATATATATGTATATATATATATATATATATATATATATATATATATATATACATACATATATATATATATATATATATATATATATATATATATATATATGTATATATATATACATATATATATATATATATATATATATATATATATATACATATATGCTCTAACCTAATAAAAATGCTTCTAATATAATCAGTGTATGAAATCTTGGAGATTATCTCAAACATGTCTAACAAAAATACCAATGTAGCCACATAAATATTATTGTAGACGTTTCGACCTTTCAAATGTCATCATCAGTGCTACTAGAGTAAAGATAAAAAAAAAAAGAATTTCAAATTAAAAAAAAAAATAAAATAAGTACAGAATTATCAAAAAATGCATACAAATTGAATAAAAAATCACTCAGAAATATTTAAATTCATTTTACGTAGTGAGCATTTTAAAATAGTCGACTCTTGTTCTTCAGTAAATGAAATGAGAGTTTATAATCTCTTCACATAAAATGTTTTAGGCCTTACCTCAATTTTAATACCTCTTTTGTCCCCCTTTTCGTACATGTCACACAGCTTTTTCTTGAAGTAGATGAACCTTCTTGAGAATGACTGACAGCCATCTTTGATGACTTTCTCCTGAGAAATGATCTCAGCCTATTCTTGTTTAAAGAAAGAAACGGTTTTTCTTGACTGGGTGACAGAAAAGGACTGTCACCTTCATCCTCCATCCCTTTCATAAATAATTTGAACTGCTCTTTGTCCGCCAGAAATGTGTAGAAACCATTTAACCTAGAGTAAGGTCTGCAATGTTATTCACGTGTAGCACCAGCAAGTGTTAGATTAGGTGATATATCTCCTAGGTAAATTGGGATCTATGGTGCATATTTGACATTGTTATTCGCAAAAAAGTAAGTTAAAACTTCCAAAAGTGCTTCACAGTTTAAGTTGAAGGCACCTTCTCTGAAGAAAAAGACCAGGGTGAATATGGTGAGCTCCATGTCCAGAACCTAATTTCCAAATTGGACCTGTGGGCTCTCTTTCTTCCGTTGTTCACACAAATACTTCAAATGTTTTATGTGATATGCCACTCTCTTCAGAGCAGTAAAGAGGGTCTGCCATTTTCAAAGCTGCTACAAGTTGCATGCATGGATCTGGTGTGCTTATCTTGTTCTGTTGACACTATATGCAGACAAATGAGGCCACTTCTTCTTCCACAATAGCAGTGGTAGACCCACTATTCCTATTGATTTCAGTGCGGCCATTTCATCAACTTCATCCACTTGAATGTTTTAAAATTAAACATATATGGTCACACTCAGAGATCATATGTGTACTATCCTTATCAAGTTTATTCCAGCGGCCAACCGGATGTACCACGGATCTGCAATGAAAAAAAAAATGGTGAGAAAAATATGTGTAGGTGTTCTTAATAAACAATAAAATCTTGAAACAAATGTATCAGTTTTCTTTAGAAATAGTAAATTCGTGGGGAAAATGTGTCCTTTTGCGTTATAAAAACCAAAGTCTACTTCAGTAGCCGTATAAACATAGGAATTCTTATCTATATCATGTAACTCCAAAAACTACAATTAACTCTAGATAGAAAATTACCAATTTTGTCTCAAATTACTCTCTGTTAAACTACATTGTTGCCATGGACATGACCTTACATATCATTTTACCAATGAACTTGACGTCAACTTTGGGCGGCTAATTTGGTGGCCTTCTTAGAAAAATTACTTCCATCTTGAATTTTCATTGGGCCATTCAGCCAGATTTGATTTGTATGATTTGAAAAATAAGTACACCAAATTTGAACCTTGAATCCACATTTGCGTGATTTTTCTGTTGTCTCCTATAGACCTATATTAGCTAAGCGGAGAAAAGGATTAATTTCAACTGCTTTCACTATGTTTTTTTATCAATTCTTATTAAAGTGCATGGCTTGAGCATTTAGTTGAGTCTTCATTTGATGTTTTTAACAGAAGGTGGACAATCATGAGAAAAACACACATCATTTTCATGCAGTATACAATCTAAAGTCTCTAATATTTTCACTCTTATATTTCTTGTCGTCGCTTTTACTTTTTGTAAAATATTCAAAAACGTTGTCTTATTATAGCCGAAAAGTACCCCTCATGGTATCTAAATTCTTTAACATAGTGTACAAGATCCATGTTCCAAAACTTTGAAGTCTATCATTCCTTTCCTCTTAAGCTCTCCGTATATATCACAATTCTACAAAATGTGCTTTATATCAAATGTAATGTACAATTTAACCTGGTCACTTCAATCAGGACGCATCATGTTTATAAAATGAAACCTCTAATGAAGAGAAACACCATCATGTTTTTTAAACTATCCCTTAATGATGCTCTGCTCCTAACGCCTCATCCCAGCGTCCAAATCCACCAAAATTTTTCTTACGACGATTATGACGTCATTTGTGATCTTGTTTCAAGAATGTGAAGTTTTTCATTCTTTTATGGCGAAATTCCACGGTAATGTCGCACCTATTTTCAGGAATATTCTTGGCTATTTAGACATTTTCGCTTTTCGGAGCGTGCCACTTCAGTGCAACGTCTGTATATCTTTTTATGAGCGTTGCGTAGAGCGAGGCAATTACCTCTTCTTCATCCTTAGGGAGAAGAAAATCATAACCCTTTGAAATAACTTTGCTCTATTAGCAGAGAGAGAGAGAGAGAGAGAGAGAGAGAGACTTGTATTGATTAATACTGTACATGGTCAAGCTACAAGTAATGAGAATTTTAAGAGAGAGACAGCCGTATATTGACATAGATATTAGTAATTATACATAATCACATTAGATGCAATGAAAATTGAGAGAGAGTGAGAGGGGAGGGAGGGAGAACTTTATCTTTACAACTATCTCATTTTCATCACTTGTGGCCCTTAGATATCATACTAAGGAAAGTGAATTAACTAAAAACTTATGGAAAGTCTGGGAGTATATATTTGGCTGGAAGACGTTAGTTTTACGCAGTCACCTAATGATATTGACTGATCAGTTACTTATGCTTCTAATTTCAATCTTAAAACAATTGAAATTAATTATGCATGTAACATATAAGTAGTTTCTTTTCTTAAATTGTAATCAAAAGATAAGATTTTATACGGAGATTATAATTTAGTTTAAAAAAAAACGCTTCTCAACTCGGTGTTAAAGTTTTTGATAAATTCATATTGTATCCAATTATATATAAGTCATCGCAGACAGTCAGTTAGACCCTGATGAACTGTTGCTGATAAGTGTGGTTCATGAGGAAATCTAACACCAGCAGGAAAAAAAACAGCCAGTTCCAACTAAAATCAAGGCAACTGATTTCTATAATGATGTTGCAGTACCACAAACCCTAAATTATATGCATGCCTCATTTATGTGTAACTGTTTTTAATAGCAATGGTCTATGTTTAATAATGTAACGTTTATTCATGACTTCGTCCAGTCCGGGGGCAGCTTCCTTTGTTACTGGGACATGTGAATTGTGGTTTCGGTCTGGGATTTTCATCCCGACCGTTTGTTATATTATTGTAAAATTCTTTAAATAATGATAATAAAAGAAATTGAGAACGAAAACTTAGTTGTTATGATATGTTATAAAGACAGTATCATTGAAAGGTTTGAAAGTCACTTGAGAAGGACAGTGGTGAGCCGGAGTGGCAATGCCTTATATATCGGATTTTAAAAGCAAAGCAAAAAATCTATTTTTGGGTGAGGTAGCCATGTCGTCCTGATGGAAGTTCCTTCATTAGTAGCTTCCTAGGTTATATTTGACTACAGTGATATATCCCAGAGAATTTACCAAAAGTATCCAGAATTCTAACTCCTGGAGCGAATATCCCTTAAAATTGGATATCGCGTAATCAGAGGACGTATTCTTGACAGGTCTCATAGCTATCTACACCCCTAATAGCGTTTCCACTTCGAGGGGAAAAAGTGGCAAGAATATAGGAGAGTCATTAAAGAGGCAACGCTCTCGACACTCCTACTGTACTGTAAATAGTGCGCCGAATCACCACCGCCAGGTGCCACCAAGCCATTTTTTGTAGCTTTGTAGGTGTTCCAGATACAGTACCATAGGGAGGGATTTATTATCATTTTGTCAAAAAGAGGGTGGGTCAATCAGGACGACATGGCTACCTCACCCAAAAATTGATTTTTCGCTTCGCTTCAAAATCCGTTTTTTGGGCTCAGGCCATGTCCTCCTGATGGAAGTTTACCAGAGCATTAATGTATCTGTGGATTTTCGATAGTGCCGTTATCTCGAGATACATATTTCCTATTTGGTCTTCTAGACCTAGAGACACTTGATGTTACCGTTATACATCAATTAACTGATCATAAACTATGTCAGCTCTTCCTGCCCCCTACAGGGAAGAGTCTGGGTAGACTCTAGGAAAAAACCCGAGGATTGTGAGTTCAAGGAACAATCTAGCAAACAGTTTGTATATTAGTGTCATCATATACATAAAGTATAGTTTGTACTTAGATGGTATATCTCTGTATAGGTAACTGATACCACCAAGTCTGACTGAAATGAGACAGACAGGTTTATATACGTGTAGGAAACCTTAGTTCAGTAAAATAAACAGTTTAGTACAATCAGTTCTTACCTGTTTGCTTGGAACAGTCTTAACCTTAGTTCCCCAATATTTTCTTAAATATTAAAAGAATCAAGGATGCTCTGACTTTATTCTTAATCTAGAATGTTTGAGGCGAAAGAGACGCAAAGATTCCTTCTATTGTTTATTACAAAAATAGAAATCATGGTTGTATTCAATTACATCTTATGCAGAACAATTCTGCATAAAAGCATAAATAGTAATAACAGAATTAAAATAAGTTCCACCTGAAAAGGAAAACATTAGCCACTCTAAGGGAAATATAAAATTTCACTATGTATTCTGTTGTTACTAGGAACACTGCATATAAGTATGCCTGGCACTTGTGTCAGTCTATTATGCTTAATGTCACCTGTGTAGAGAGAACAGTCTATAGTGTTATCACTAAACACAATACTCAACATGATATGCCTTACGAGTCTATCATGTACACCCTTCACTAAAAGTCCCAATTAGTGCACTGTTCTTCGCAGTAATCAAGCGGCAGGTTTTATAACAGTGCCTGCCGCCACCACATGAAATTTTATTTCCTGTAATTGCTTCACATAGTGTTTGAAGAAAACTCTGGATGACTTCCATTCAGTATAAGCATGAAAGCTTTCAAACGACATCGTCTGAAAGAAATTCAGAGACGAGGCAACTTTACTCGGATCATGACCTGCGGGTGTACTGTCTGGATCCGCTCTGCGTATAAAATAGGTGATTTTTGCCCTTAACTGATTCAAGGATAATGTCGAACCAGACGTCTCTCCCCTGAAAAGCTGACCTCCCTTAAAGACTGAAGTTCTACGAAGATAGACCTTTAAGCATTCCACTGGGCAGAGGGATGCTTCTTCCTTCAGAGGGCAGATTCTCCCGGGACCCCATCTTTTAGTGGGCAGCTCGTTCTTGGCGAGAAACGTCGGGTCCAGAAAGAGGTTCAGTTCTCCGGTGTCTGTGAACTGAATGTGGTCATCATCCCTTGAGAGGGCCACTATTTCGCTAACTCTGGCTCCTGAGGCTAGTACAAATAAGAATATCACCTTTAGAGTCAAGTCTTTCAGCGAGGAATCCTCATTGTTCAGAGTTGATGCTAAGTGAAGAACCTTATCCAAAGATCATGAAATCGGTTTTGGAGGAGCTGCAGACCGAAGTTTAGCGCAGGCTTTTGGAATCTTGTTGAAGATTTCATTAGAAAAGTCTACCTGGAAGGCATATAGTATTGGTCTGGCTAGGGCAGATTTACATGTAGTAATCGTGTTGGCTGCTAAACCTTGTTCATGAAGATGGATGAAGAAGGACAAGCAGAAATCCGTAGAAATCTCCTTAGGTTTCTTTGCCTTGACAAAGGCCACCGATTTCTTCCAGGAAGACTCATATTGTCTTCTTGTTGACTTTGACTTGTATTCTTCTAAGAAATTAATACTGTCCCTAGAAATCCCAAACCGTTTCTTGACCGCTAGGCCGAGAAAATCATGAGATGAAGGTTCTGGGTTTTCTCTGATGAAGCTGAGACAGTCAATTTCTGCACTTGCTGAGTCAGAACTGGGTCCGGCAACGGGATCAGCTTCAGGCGTAGTTTCGTTATCAAAGGGAACCAAGTACTGTTGGGCCACTTGTGGGCCACTATTGCTGCTATCCCTCAAAAGGATCTTAGTTTGTTGAGGACTTTCAGCAGAAGGTTGGTTGGAGGGAACAGGTAGATCTTGGACCACCTGTTCAAATCTATGGACATTGCGTCTGTCGCTTCCGCTACAGGATCCTCATACGGGGCTACATACCGGGGTAGCTTCTTGTTGTCGCTCGTTGTGAAGAGATCTATCTGCAGTCCTGGGACTTTGCGTAATATGAAGGAGAATGATTTTGCGTCTAGGGACCATTCTGACTCTATCGGGTTGACCCTGGATAGAGCGTCCGCTGTCACATTGCGGAACCCTTGAAGGTGGACTGCTGACAAGTGCCATCTCTTCTTCTTCGCTAGATGGAGGATGGCCAGTATCACTTGATTTATGTGAGGCGATCTTGAGCCTTGTCGATTTAGACATCTCATTACAACTTCGCTGTCTAGAAACAGACGGATGTGGTTCTTCAGAGAGAGAAAAACTGCCATGGCTTCCAGAAAATTGATGTGGAAGGTCTTGACGATGGGAGACCAGGTTCCCTGGACTCTCCGATAATGAGAGTGACCTCCCCACCCCTCTTTTGAGGTGTCCATGTGAACGGTGACTGCCGGTGGAGGTGGTTTCAGAGGTGCCTTGATCTTCAGGTTCTTGGCTTCCGACCATGGATTGAGTAGTGGTCGCAGACGATCTCTTCGAGCGTTTGATGCGTCGTTTCTCTAAACTCCTGATGCACCTTTTAATTGTGCTTTCAATATTGGATCTGTTACTGAGGCAAACTGGAGGGACCCCAACACTCTCTTCTGTTACCTTCTTGATATCCTGTCAGATTGAAAAAGTCTCTTGACAGATCCTGCTATCTCTTTCCTCTTCTTTGATGGAATGGAAAGGCAGTGTGACTGTAAATCCCAGTGGACGCCCAGCCACTGGAACTTTTGAGCTGGAGATAGACGAGACTTTTCCAAGTTGATCTTGAATCCTAAGTGTTCCAGGAACTAGATCACTTGCTTGGAGGCTTGCCTGCACTCTTCCTCGGATGCTGCCCACACCAGCTAGTCGTCCAGGTAGGCTACTACCTGGATCCCCTTTAGGCGTAGTTGATGAATGACTGCATGCGCAAGCTTGGTGAATACCCTTGAGGCTATGTTTAGACCGAAGGGCATGGCTCTGGAAACGTACTTTCTTTTCTGTAGTTTGAACCCTAGGTAGGGGGAAACTTGACGGTTGATTGGAACATGCCAGTACGCATCCGTCATGTCTATGGAGACTGTGTATGCCCGTTTGGGCAAAAGGGTCCTTATGTGTTGAAGCGTCAGCATTCTGAATTTGTGGCTCACTATGAACTTGTTGAGTGGTGATAAATCCAGAATGACTCTGAGCTTTTCCGAATCCTTCTTCGGGACACAAAATAACCTTCCTTGGAATCTGATGGACTTTGCCTTCCATATAACTCTTTTGTTCTGGAGTTCCTGAACATATTCTTCCAGAATGGAGGTTGAGTGCTGGAAGAATTGAGGAAAGTTTGGTGGAGTTAAGCTCCAACTCCACCCTAGTCCATTTTTGATTAGGCTGTGGGCCCAGGGATCGAAGGTCCAACGATCCCGGAAGAGGAGAAGTCTCCCTCCTACCGGTAGCATCTCACTTGGAGTGTTGGTTAGAGGACTTGCCTCCTTGGCCACGTCCACCTTTGTTACCCCTACCTCTGAAGGGGCGTCTAGAGGACTCTCGAAAGGAACCTCGAGACTTTGGCCTAAAAGTCGTCGATTGGCTTTCAAAGACTGGGGTGAACACCGGCGATTGGGTCGCCAGCGTTTGGGGCACCAGTTGGAAGGTGGTGGTTGGATGTGCAACCGTCTGGGGCACCATGGCGACGGGGAGCTGTTGCTGTTTTCTAGGCCGAGAGGGCACTCTTGGTCGTTTTGATTTATTCTTCGGCTGGGGACCCTCGTCAGCGGAAGATTTTCTTTTTGAGGACAAGCCCCACTTGGAGAGGAGATTCCTGTTCTCTGTAGCGGCTTTGTCCACGACCTCTTTGACCATTTCGCTTGGGAAGAGGTCTGTTCCCCAGATATTGGAGGCTATGACCTTCCTTGGTTCGTGTCACACCACAGCCGAGGCGAACACGAACTCTCTACAAGTCCTTCGGGCTTAGATAAAGTTGTACAAGTCCTTGGTGACTGTCGCCAAATGAGATTTGGCGAAGACCATGTACATATCTGGGGTGTCCGGGATGCTTGCCATAGTCTCTAAGCCAGTCTGCAGAGACATGGAAGCAGCAAGACGTTCTTTAGTCTCTTGTTCCCTGCGCAGGAGAGACTCTGACAGCTTCGGGAGGTTTTCACTGAACTGTCGTCCAGCAATATCTGCCTTCAGCTTCCCAACTGTGAAGGTGTTATGAACATCCTTCCAGTCTTTATCATCTGATGGAAAAGCAAGGGGAAAGGGTCTACACTCCTCCAGTGTAGGGCAAGGTTTCCCTGCTTCAACTGCCTTCAAGGCTGCCTTAAACCCTTTGTCCATAAAGGGGAAGGCACGTTTGGGGTCAGCAATAAAGGACGGGTGCTTTTTGCTGAGAGCCGGCACCTTGGAACTAGTAAAGGCCCTCTCTTTCAAGGTGGTTGTATAAAGGCCTGAGCCTTAGAGAGTTCGAGGACAATCGTCTCCTTCGGCTCTGTTTCCTCCTTGGATGCAGGTTCCGTCCTTAGACGGACATAGCAGTCCAGGTAGGCCCCTTTGCTAGGCCAAAACTCAATGTTCTCTACTGGGACAGTGCCCAGTTTCTCCGAGAGGAAGATCTTCCCCCCCGACATTGGCATATGCTCTGCATATCTGCAAGGGTTAATGTCAGAGAAAGCGGGGAGATCCTTGACGTTTAGCTTCTTCGGGGCTAAATGTGTTGCAACCAGCTGCTGCATTTCCGTCCGAAGAGAAGCTTCTTTCTCGGACGATTTCTTCTGAATGTCCTGCACCATAGACAGCAGCAAGTGCAACGTACTCGTGATGGAATCTAGCTGGGGTGCATTAGATGAAGTCGAAGGCACCGGCTCAGTCACCGTGGCTGATGATACCGAAATTGTTTCGGTCTTATCGACTTCAGCCTCAGGAGGTACGTCATCCTCCTGCTCCAGTTCTTCCAGCAGGAGATTGTTCTCAGTCTCCTCTGAGACAACCGACATATTGTCATCTAATTGGATGCCCTTCAAGGCGTCCGAAACAACAGATTCCATCGGAATCTGTACTAGGGGAATCTCAGGTTGACCCTGGGGAATGATTGCATCCGCAGATGCCCTAGGGAAAAGACAGTCCCTCATCCTCTCATTAGGAAGGTATGGGCCAGAGGTGTTCTACTGAAAACCCCTGACCCATTTTCGCAGCGTGTCCCTTGCTGCATCCCTTGACTCAGTAGACTTTTGATCATCAAAAGCCTCTTTTACCAGTTTGTCACAAACGGTACATACCTGTGGGTCCCAGTATTTGAAAGCCCCCTTGGTGACTGCGCAGCAAGCATGGGCCCTGCACACGCCATGGCCATAGAAGTTCTTGCTACGGACCCTGCAAAAGCTGTTCCCGTACTCGGGGTGTTCCTCCTGTAAAGAAAGAAAGCATATAAGTATTCGGTGAAATTCTCAGATTTCAGCATACATATTTTTTAAAAATATTAGCTTGGATAGAGTAAGCTAGAAAATAGGAAAGACACCTACTTGTGTTTCCTGTCCAGTCCATTGCTATGACCTCCTCCAATATTGAACAATAAATTCTTAATGAATTTTGTATGATAAAGTTGTACAAGTCCTTGGTGACTGTCGCCAAATGAGATTTGGCGAAGACCATGTACATATCTGGGGTGTCCGGGATGCTTGCCATAGTCTCTAAGCCAGTCTGTAGAGACATGGAAGCAGCAAGACGTTCTTTAGTCTCTTGTTCCCTGCGCAGGAGAGACTCTGACAGCTTCGGGAGGTTTTCGCCGAACTGTCGTCCAGCAGTATCTGCCTCCAGCTTCCCAACTGTGAAGGTGTTATGAACATCCTTCCAGTCTTTATGATCTGATAATATCCTTTGATACAAAGTGTTTTCTTAACACAATGTCCCAGGTTCAATATTGGGGGTAAATTAATGGTTGATAACCATTAAGTGGTAGAGAGGATCATTCTCTTATATGTGATGGTCTCAGATTAGGCTGCCCATGAAGCACCTTGTAGGTTGGAAAAAACTTTTTGGGCTACAGCACTGACTGGTGGCGGTATGCCGCCAGACCTGCCGGGCCTGCCGGCACATGCCGGGCCTGCCGACATAGGCCGGGCTTGCCGACGTATGCCGGCCATGCCGACATATGCCGGCCTATTCTGGGCTATTGAAGGCAGTTACTGTCTTCAGATCTATACTTTGGGTGGCCGAGTGCCGGCCGACAACTTAGTTGCCGGCCACTGGTCATAGTACGTTTATTTTCGTTGGGTTATCGCTCAGCGACACCCCCGGCAAGTGGCAGCAGAGTAACTGCCGGCCGACAGACAACCAACATGGCCACCGACAGCTATAAGCTGCCGGCGGCCGGCCCAGTATAAAGAAAGGTAGAGAAAAAGAGAGGATGGAGGAAGACAAAGGCTCAGCCTTGCTGGCCTACATTCCGAATGAGGGTTCAAGTGGAAGGGGGAATTATATTCGGGCTTCCACCCAACCATATCCCATCCATAGGGACTATGGATGGCAGTCCAAGGGAGGACTGAAGAGCACTCTAATGATTATGAGGGTACCTGCCGGCAGCCGGCCCGGCCGGCAGCAGACAGGGAACCTCAGGCCTGTTCTACAGATTACCCTTAGGGTCAAATGTAGAATGACAGCCAGGGAGGGTGATGGTTCATCCAACACAAAAGAAACAGCGGGGAAGTGGGAAAAGTCCTATAAGTAAGGTAATACCCGAAGGCATTACCCAACTTAAAGGATTCTGATCTCATAAGGTAACTTCAAGTAGGGGAAATCATTTCCCCGGTTGGGTGAGTCAAGTGAGAAAGCGGCCATAGGACACAGTCTCGCAAGAGAACAGAATCTCGTACCAGGTATCTTAGACAATGAAGAAATAATTTCTTCGGTCTAAGATCCACTGGCACAGGACTGTCTGCTAGACCGAGGAAGGAGGAATTGTAAAACAAAAACCTCCACGTATGGTCTAGGGAGGCCTAGCCTCCTGTATAGACAACTTAACCTGACTTGGGAAATCATTTCACCGAGACAGTAAGATGCCTAACACAGACTTTACTCTGATGTCCTGTTCTAACTCAAAAACCGACTCAATGGTTAAGAGAAAGAAACAAAATACCCCAGTAAACTTTGCCAGAACTCAGTTCACAGCAAAGCTAACTGAGGGTAGCCTAGGCTTATCAGAGGGAAGGGGAATTGCTCTTAAATCTCGCCAAGAGATTGGTATCGACTTAGAAAGTATAGAAGGCATCAACCTCACCTTAGAAGACAATACAAGAGCAATTGGGGACATGTATGAAAGTATACTAAAGCCCCTAGGCTAGTAAGTCTAGGAGCACAGAGAATTGTTCACCGAAACTCTCTTGTATACTATCTTGGAAGAGGAAAATTTATGCAGTAATATCTTAATTGTATAAAATATTGCCTGAGCTTCAATAAAACTTTACCAGGAAGGTTATATCATGCGTGAAGTGTGTAGGTGCCTAGGCTAGGAAGCCTAGCACTCGTGAGGCTCGAACATAAATAGCCAAATACACGACAACATTGACATAATATAAAAATCCCTAGCTAAAATACTAAATAGCTAAAGTTATTAAAGCAAATAATGCCAGGAAAGTCGTTCTTGCTAACTAGATGTACAGGAAGAACGACCGCGTTCATGACGCCATCCGGCTGGCAACAGCTCTTGTTACGTTAATTACGATCTCAATCGAAGAGTAAAACTGGCAAGAGCTTACATTTACACAATTCAAAGATATTACTTAAATTTCCAGAAGGTGATGAGGCTGGTGAAGACATCATAGCGACAAATAACTCCAAAATAGCGAGAGATAACATGGGATAACACCGGTAAACGAAGCTACAAGAGAAAGAATGGCTTGGTGGCGCCTATCGGTGGCGATTCGGCCCACTATTTACAGTACAGTAGGAGTGTCGAGAGCGTTGCCTCTTTAACGACTCTCCTATATTCTTGCCACTTTTTCCCCTCGAAGTGGAAACGCTATTAGGGGTCTAGATAGCTATGAGACGTGTCAAGAATACGTCCTCTGATTAGGCGATATCCAATTTTAAGGGATATTCGCTCCAGGAGTTAGAGTTAGAATTCAAGGATATATCCCAGAGAATTTACCAAAGTAAATTCTCTGGGATATATCCCTGTAGTCAAATATAACCTAGGAAGCTACTAATGAAGGAACTTCCATCAGGACGACATGGCCTGAGCCCAAAAATTATTATTATTATTATTATTATCATTATTATTATTATTATTATTATTATTATTATTATTATTATTATTATTATTATTATTATAAACATTACTAGCCAAGCTTCAATCCTGGTTAGAAAAGCAAGATGCTATAAGCCCAAGTGCTCCAACAGGGAAAAATAGCCCAGGGAAGAATGAAAATAAGGAAATAAATAAACCATATAGAAATAAGGAATAATTAAAATAAAAGATTTAAACAAAAATAACATTAGAGCAAATGTTTCAAATACAAAATATTAAAAGATTTATGTCAGCCTGTTCAACATAAAAACATTTGCGGTAAGTTTGAATTTTAAAGTTTCCCTGATTCAACTACCCGATTAGGAAGATCATTCCACAATCTTGGTCACAGCTGGAATAAAACTTCTAGAATACTGTGTGTATTGAACTACATGATAGAGAAGGTCTGACTATTAGAATTAACTGCGTGCCTAGTATTACAAACAGGATGGAACTGTCTGGGAAGCTCTGAGTGTAAAGGATGGTCAGAATTATAAAAGATTTTATATAACATGCATAATGAACGAACTGAACGACGGTGCCAGAGATTTATATCTTGATCAGGAATAAGAAATTTAATTGACCGTAAGTTCCTCTCTAACAAATTAAGAGGAGAATCAACAGCTTAAAACCAGACATGTGAACAATACTTGAAACAAGGTTAAATAAAAGAATTAAAGCACTTCATAATAGATTGATCAAAGAAAATCTTGAAAGACTTTCTTAATAAGCCAATTTTTGTGAAATCGAAAAGGACACAGACCTAATGTGTTTCTCAAAAGTAAATTTGCTGTTGAGAATCACTCTTAAAATTTTAAAAGAGTATACATAGTTAAAGAAACATTATCGATGCTGAGATCCAGATGTTGAGGAGCCAATGTCCTTGACCTACTTTCAATAATAATTTGAGTTTTGCTAGGATTCAACTTCACACCCCATATCTGGCACCATGCACTAATTTTAGCAAGATCTCTATTAAGGGACTCACCAACGCCATATCTACATTCAGGAGATGGAATTGATGCAAAGAGAGTAACATCATCTACATAAGCAACAAGCTTGTTTTATAGGCAAAACCACATATCATGTGTATATAGTATGAAAAGTAATGGGCCAAGAACACTACTCTGAGGAACACCAGATATTACATACCTCTACTCATAATGGTGCTCATCAACAACTCTTTGCAGTCTATTACTTAGAAATTCAATAATGATGCTAAGAAACGACCCACCCTCTCCCAACTGTTTGAGTTTGAAAACAAGGGCCTCATGATTAACACGGTCAAAAGCAGCACTAAAATCAAGGCCACTCATACAAACTTCTTGACCACAATCAAGGGATTTCTGTACAGCTTTGGATCAGCGCCCAAGCCCACTTTCCACCCAAGCCAGGACCATGGGACCAGGCAATGACGTCTGATGACTCAGCAAGTAAACCTATAGGCTCCCATGATCCACAACTCTCCCCCGCCCCCTGTAGCTAAAAATGATGGTGAGGTAGCAGACACTACTAGAGACTATTGATTTTGAGCTTGTCTTGAACCGCAGTCAAGCAGTGCTTCAGGCAGGGACGTTTCCTAGAGGCTACCACAACCCTTGGTAATATAAAAAGGAATGCTACAGAAAATTATCTTCATTGAAATATGAAATACTTTGAACTTAATTCATCCTGGTCTAAGGAAACATGCACAAGGTTATAAGTTCATCGATAACTTAAAAAAAAAATATATATATATATATATATATATATATATATATATATATATATATATATATATATATATATATATATATATATATATATATATATATATGCGTGTGTGTGTGTGTGTATATCACAGAAACTTTATCCCAAGAGATTTCTAAAATTACAAATTTCCAGAATTAAACTTAGTAAATTACGTAACAATTGTTAATGTTAAATTAAAAGATGAATATTAGAACGCCATAATCAGGAAATGTTACAGCATCATGAAGGCCGTATTAGAGAAAATTGACATTCATTGACAGTTTTCAGAGTGGTTAATATCAGATAATTTTGTTCAAAATTTGGTTACTACTTTAAAATCATGTTATTTTTGGAGTAGGTTGGATCTTATTTACAATCATATCCCCTTTGCAGCAGTAAAAAAAAGAAAATGACTATTAATTTACTCTTCTATAATGTAGTAATTTCATAACACGAACAGCAATTTCCCGAGAAACCTCTCTCTCTCTCTCTCTCTCTCTCTCTCTCTCTCTCTCTCTCTCTCTCTCTCTCTCTCTCTCTCTCTCTCTCTCTATAGAAAGCACGTTTTCTGATGCCAATTACAGTTTTTGTTCAAATCGTAGTGGGCTTCAGATTACTGTAATTTTTTTACCCAAGTAGATTGCTACTCAAGGAAAATATCAAACTGACAGAGAGAGAGAGAGAGAGAGAGAGAGAGAGAGAGAGAGAGAGAGAGAGAGAGTTGTGTGTATGAGTGTTAGCCTATGGGTACGTCCAAGTACCTTTATATAACCACATCAAATACAATCTATCGACTATCATATCTACGATATCTACTGCGAAACTATAAAACATTAGTTAAACCAATCCGAATACTATTATATATTACACAAAGTCACCTTATAGGCTGCAGTGAAACAAATGAAATAAATAAAGAGTCGTGTTCACCCTCATTGTGACATCGGAAGCAAAGCGTGCACTTAACTTGATTTATGATGGACAGTAAAATAACCTCACTTCCGTTTAACCTGATAAGGATTTGTGGATTCGAGTTGAACTTATCTATTTACACTCATGAATTTAGGTCATATGTGCTGGGGTCAGATGGTCTTTCTGCGCCGATGTCCAACTGGGGATCACGCCCACAGTTCCACCATAAAGTAAAGGTTCAGAGAAGTTGGGTAGCAAGATTTGAGAAAGGAAGCGGCAATGAGCGTAAAATAATAATAATAATAATAATAATAATAATAATAATAATAATAATAGGTCGAAGGGACGTAAAGAACACCTTGCACTCGCTCATTGCATAGAACTAAATAGCTCGATTAAAAGTTTTAGATTCTATACACCATGCTAGTATCAGATATCCCACAGGAGCCTTTAGAACTTCGCCTATCAAAGCTTCCTTTGTGACGCTGGAGAATATCCTTTAGACCTTTACCGAAAGTCTTCTATTGTTCGTGTATTGTTTTAGGTTGCAAAGACTTCCTAATTCTTTAGCCTTTCAGAGTGCATACCTTGTAAGGAATTCTAGATATTTTGAGTTGCACTCCAAATCTCCTCAACCCTATGGTTTCCAGGTGAAAACATTAGTGGACAGTTTAGATATAGGTAGAAATAAAGTGTTCCCATGTCAGATATCATCAACCCCTCTATAGAAATTTCCGGATATATCTTTATGTAAATATTCCATTAGTATAAAAAAGAACATGACTGACTACGAAGCCAGGGTACTCTTTATGGAACATGTTGAAGAACACAGGGAATCGACTTTTATATACACTGATGGCTCCAAATCTGATGCTGGCGTTGGATTTGGAGTATATGGTAATGCTTTAATTGTTGGGGTACATTTTCTCTCTATTTACTGCCGAACTATAATAGCACAGTAACCGCTACTGAGAAAATAGCGTTACAAGACGAGGGCAATTTTACCATTTTTAGTGATGTAAGAAGTGTCCTACAAGCTTTAGAAGTTTTTAATTCCAATAACCCTTTAGTTTTAAAGATTTTAGAGTGGCTTTTAATCATTGGTATGGAAGGTATACCAGTTCGATTTTGCTGGGTTCCGACACACCTAGGTGTGTCTTGAAATGAGAAGGCAGATTCACTGGCCAAAAATGCTGCAGCTGAGTTGCTACTAAGAAGGTATCCTATTCCCAGTAATGATTTTTCACCTACAATTAAGAATTTTATTTATAATAATTGGCAACAGCATTGGGATATTTTACTTGAAAATAAGATGAGAGAAATGAGTAATGTTATATCCTCTTGGAGGTATAACAGGATTCCCCGAAAGTGGGAGACTACTCGTTGTCGTCTCCGCATTGGTCACACTCGGATGACACTTGAGTTTTTGTTGGCTGGCCTGGCCAACATCAACCATTTTTAGCTTTATTTCAAAAGCAAGTCTTCTGAAAGTTGTTTAACTTTCAAAATGACATCTTTGCTTTAATGGCTTTAATTGAGTGTTCTTTTAGGTTATTTATTTATAATAAACGACATCGGCGTCAATGACCTCAGATGTCAGGATGCCAAAAAACCTCAAATCAATCAATCAATCAAAAAAAAGACTTATACCATTTTTTTAATATTACGATACTATACAGTAATTTATATAGTTATTGTACCAAAAGTAATATCATTAACATCATGAAATATATCCTATGCAATGGATAGAAGATTCATTGCACTTCCGTAAATTACCTGGTAATTTTGGTGTATTTTGAATACTAAGGGATATACAATATTTTAGATAAATAGGTTTCATGTGTATTGAAACGTATAACTAGCAATGTATAGCATACACCAGAGGTGAAAACACACACACACACACACATATATATATATATATATATATATATATATATAGAAATAAATTTCTACCTCATACTTGGGATCGAACGCTAGCCCCTTCTAATGAAAGGCCAGGTCGAAACCAACCATGCCACGAGAGGCCATTAAAAGAAATCGGAACCTGACGCTACCTAGATGTCCGAGGATTTACCTGGCGAGACATCAGTCTCTTACCAGCGAGTTTTACCCGATTTCCCGGCCCACCACGTGACACAATTGGTAGTAATTCATTCAAATTACCCCTAATGAGTCAATATGGATAAATATCAACACAACATCATGTTCAAATAGAAATAAATTTCTACCTCATACTTGGGATCGAACGCTAGCCCCTTCTGATGAAAGGCCAGGTCGAAACCAACCATGCCACGAGAGGCCATTAAAAGAAATCGGAACCTGACGCTACCTAGCTGTCCGAGGATTTACCTGGCGAGACATCAGTCTCTTACCAGCGAGTTTTACCCAATTTCCCGGCCCACCACGTGACACAATTGGTAGTAATTCATTCAATTTACCCCTAATGAGTCAATATGGATAAATATCAACAAAACATCGTGTTCAAATAGAAATAAATTTCTACCTCATACGTGGGATCGAACGCTAGCCCCTTCTAATGAAAGGCCAGGTCGAAACCATCCATGCCACGAGAGGCCATTAAAAGAAATCGGAACCTGACGCTACCTAGCTGTCCGAGGATTTACCTGGTGAGACATCAGTCTCTTACCAGCGAGTTTTACCCGATTTCCCGGCCCACCACGTGACACAATTGGTAGTAATTCATTCAAATTACCCCTAATGAGTGAATATGGATAAATATCAACACAACATCGTGTTCAAATAGAAATAAATTTCTACCTCATACTTGGGATCGAACGCTAGCCCCTTCTAATGAAAGGCCAGGTCGAAACCAACCATGCCACGAGAGGCCATAAAAAGAAATCGGAACCTGACGCTACCTAGCTGTCCGAGGATTTACCTGGCGAGACATCAGTCTCTTACCAGCGAGTTTTACCCGATTTCGAGGCCCACCACATGACACAATTGGTAGTAATTCATTCAAATTACCCCTAATGAGTCAATATGGATAAATATCAACACAACATCGTGTTCAAATAGAAATAAATTTCTACCTCATACTTGGGATCGAACGCTAGCCCCTTCTAATGAAAGGCCAGATTGAAACCAACCATGCCACGAGAGGCCATTAAAAGAAATCGGAACCTGACGCTACCTAGCTGTCCGAGGATTTATCTGGCGAGACATCAGTCTCTTACCAGCGAGTTTTACCCGATTTCCCGGCCCACCACGTGACACAATTGGTAGTAATTCATTCAAATTACCCCTAATGAGTCAATATGGATAAATATCAACACAACATCGTGTTCAAATAGAAATAAATTTCTACCTCATACTTGGGATCGAACGCTAGCCCCTTCTAATGAAAGGCCAGATCGAAACCAACCATGCCACGAGAGGCCATTAAAAGAAATCGGAACCTGACGCTACCGGGCTGTCCGAGGATTTACCTGGCGAGACATCAGTCTCTTACCAACGAAATCGGGTGAAACTCGCTGGTAAGAGACTGATGTCTCGCCAGGTAAATCCTCGGACAGCTAGGTAGCGTTAGGTTCCGATTTCTTTTAATGGCCTCTCGTGGCATGGTTGGTTTCGACCTGGCCTTTCATTAGAAGGGGCTAGCGTTCGATCCCAAGTATGAGGTAGAAATTTATTTCTATTTGAACACGATGTTGTGTTGATATTTATTCATATTGACTCATTAGGGGTAATTTGAAGGAATTACTACCGATTGTGTCACGTGGTGGGCCGGGAAATCGGGAAAAACTCGCTGGTAAGAGACTGATGTCTCGCCAGGTAAATCCTCGGACAGCTAGGTAGCCTCAGGTTCCGATTTCTTTTAATGGCCTCTCGTGGCATGGTTGGTTTCGACCTGGCCTTTCATTAGAAGGGGCTACCGTTCGATCCCAAGTATGAGGTAGAAATTTATTTCTATTTGAACACGATGTTGTGTTGATATTTATCAATATTGACTCATTAGGGGTAATTTGAATGAATTACTACCAATTGTGTCACGTGGTGGGCCGGGAAATCGGGTAAAACTCGCTGGTAAGAGACTGATGTCTCGCCAGGTAAATCCTCGGACAGCTAGGTAGCGTCAGGTTCCGATTTCTTTTAATGGCCTCTCGAGGCATGGTTGGTTTCGACCTGGCCTTTCATTAGAAGGGGCTAGCGTTCGATCCCAAGTATGAGGTAGAAATTTATTTCTATTTGAACACGATGTTGTGTTGATATTTATCCATATCGACTCATTAGGGGTAATTTTAATGAATTACTACCAATTGTGTCACGTGGTGGGCCGGGAAATCGGGTAAAACTTGCTGGTAAGAGACTGATGTCTCGCCAGGTAAATCCTCGGACAGCTAGGTAGCGTCAGGTTCCGATTTCTTTTAATGGCCTCTGGTGGCATGGTTAGTTTCGACCTGGCCTTTCATTAGAAGGGGCTAGCGTTCGATCCCAAGTATGAGGTAGAAATTTATTTCTATTTGAACACGATGTTGTGTTGATATTTATCCATATTCACTCATTGGGGGTAATTTGAATGAATTACTACCAATTGTGTCACGTGGTGGGCCGGGAAATCGGGTAAAACTCGCTGGTAAGAGACTGATGTCTCGCCAGGTAAATCCTCGGACCGCTAGGTAGCGTCAGGTTCCGATTTTTTTTAATGGCCTCTCGTGGCATGGTTGGTTTCGACCTGGCCTTTCATTAAAAGGGGCTAGCGTTCGATCCCAAGTATGAGGTAGAAATTTATTTCTATTTGAACACGATGTTGTGTTGATATTTATCCATATTGACTCATTAGGGGTAATTTGAATGAATTACTACCAATTGTTTCACGTGGTGGGCCGGGAAATCGGGTAAAACTCGCTGGTAAAAGACTGATGTCTCGCCAGGTAAATCCTCGGACAGCTAGGTAGCGTCAGGTTCCGATTTCTTTTAATGGCCTCTTGAGGCATGGTTGGTTTCGACCTGGCCTTTCATTAGAAGGGGCTAGCGTTCGATCCCAAGTATGAGGTAGAAATTTATTTCTATTTGAACACGATGTTGTATTGATATTTATCCATATTGACTCATTAGGGGTAATTTGAATGAATTACTACCAATTGTGTCACGTGGTGGGCCGGGAAATCGGGTAAAACTCGCCGGTAAGAGACTGATTTCTCGCCAGGTAAATCCTCGGACAGCTAGGTAGCGTCAGGTTCTGATTTCTTTTAATGGCCTTTCGAGGCATGGTTGGTTTCGACCTGGCCTTTCATTAGAAGGGGCTAGCGTTCGATCCGAAGTATGAGGTAGAAATTTATTTCTATTTGAACACGATGTTGTGTTGATATTTATTCATATTGATTCATTAGGGGTAATTTGAATGAATTACTACCAATTGTGTCACGTGGTGGGCCGGGAAATCGGGTAAAACTCGCTGGTAAGACACTGATGTCTCGCCAGGTAAATCCTCGGACAGCTAGGTAGCGTCAGGTTCCGATTTCTCTTAATGGCCTCTCGTGGCATGGTTGGTTTCGACCTGGCCTTTCATTAGAAGGGGCTAGCGTTCGATCCCAAGTATGAGGTAGAAATTTATTTCTATTTGAACACGATGTTGTGTTGATATTTATCCATATTGACTCATTAGGGGTAATTTGAATGAATTACTACCAATTGTGTCACGTGGTGGGCCGGGAAATTGGGTAAAACTCGCTGGTAAGAGACTGATGTCTCGCCAGGTAAATCCTCGGACAGCTAGGTAGCGTCAGGTTCCGATTTCTTTTAATGGCCTCTCGTGGCATGGTTGGTTTCGACCTAACCTTTCATTAGAAGGGGCTAGCGTTCGATCCCAAGTATGAGGTAGAAATTTATTTCTATTTGAACACGATGTTGTGTTGATATTTATCCATATTCACTCATTAGGGGTAATTTGAATGAATTACTACCAATTGTGTCACGTGGTGGGCCGGGAAATCGGGTAAAACTCGCTGGTAAGAGACTGATGTCTCACCAGGTAAATCCTCGGACAGCTAGGTAGCGTCAGGTTCCGATTTCTTTTAATGGCCTCTCGTGGCATGGATGGTTTCGACCTGGCCTTTCATTAGAAGGGGCTAGCGTTCGATCCCAAGTATGAGGTAGAAATTTATTTCTATTTGAACACGATGTTTTGTTGATATTTATCCATATTGACTCATTAGGGGTAAATTGAATGAATTACTACCAATTGTGTCACGTGGTGGGCCGGGAAATCGGATAAAACTTGCTGGTAAGAGACTGATGTCTCGCCAGGTAAATCCTCGGACAGCTAGGTAGCGTCAGGTTCCGATTTCTTTTAATAGCCTCTCGTGGCATGGTTGGTTTCGACCTGGCCTTTCATTAGAAGGGGCTAGCGTTCGATCCCAAGTATGAGGTAGAAATTTATTTCTATTTGAACATGATGTTGTGTTGATATTTATCAATATTGACTCATTAGGGGTAATTTGAATGAATTACTACCAATTGTGTCACGTGGTGGGCCGGGAAATCGGGTAAAACTCGCTGGTAAGAGACTGATGTCTCGCCAGGTAAATCCTCGGACAGCTAGGTAGTGTCAGGTTCCGATTTCTTTTAATGGCCTCTCGTGGCATGGTTGGTTTCGACCTGGCCTTTCATTAGAAGGGGCTACCGTTCGATCCCAAGTATGAGGTAGAAATTTATTTCTATTTGAACACGATGTTGTGTTGATATTTATCCATATTGACTCATTAGAGGTAATTTGAATGAATTACTACCAATTGTGTCACGTGGTGGGCCGGGAAATCGGGTAAAACTCGCTGGTAAGAGACTGATGTCTCGCCAGGTAAATCCTCGGACAGCTAGGTAGCGTCAGGTTCCGATTTCTTTTAATGGCCTCTCGAGGCATGGTTGGTTTCGACCTGGCCTTTCATTAGAAGGGGCTAGCGTTCGATCCCAAGTATGAGGTAGAAATTTATTTCTATTTGAACACGATGTTGTGTTGATATTTATCCATATCGACTCATTAGGGGTAATTTGAATGAATTACTTCCAATTGTGTCACGTGGTGGGCCGGGAAATCGGGTAAAACTTGCTGGTAAGAGACTGATGTCTCGCCAGGTAAATCCTCGGACAGCTAGGTAGCGTCAGGTTCCGATTTCTTTTAATGGCCTCTCGTTGCATGGTTGGTTTCGACCTGGCCTTTCATTAGAAGGGGCTACCGTTCGATCCCAAGTATGAGGTAGAAATTTATTTCTATTTGAACACGATGTTGTGTTGATATTTATCAATATTGACTCATTAGGGGTAATTTGAATGAATTACTTCCAATTGTGTCACGTGGTGGGCCGGGAAATCGGGTAAAACTTGCTGGTAAGAGACTGATGTCTCGCCAGGTAAATCCTCGGACAGCTAGGTAGCGTCAGGTTCCGATTTCTTTTAATGGCCTCTCGTGGCATGGTTGGTTTCGACCTGGCCTTTCATTAGAAGGGGCTAGCGTTCGATCCCAAGTATGAGGTAGAAATTTATTTCTATTTGAACACGATGTTGTGTTGATATTTATCCATATTGACTCATTAGGGATAATTTGAATGAATTACTACCAATTGTGTCACGTGGTGGGCCGGGAAATCGGGTAAAACTCGCTGGTAAGAGACTGATGTCTCGCCAGGTAAATCCTCGGACAGCTAGGTAGCGTCAGGTTCCGATTTCTTTTAATGGCCTCTGGTGGCATGGTTGGTTTCGACCTGGCCTTTCATTAGAAGGGGCTAGCGTTCGATCCCAAGTATGAGGTAGAAATTTATTTCTATTTGAACACTGTGATTTGTTGATATTTATCCATATATATATATTTATATATATATATATATATATATATATATATATATATATATATATATATATATATATATATAAATATATATATATATGTATATGTTTTTACATTTAGTGTTGAATCTACTTCAGAGGCAATCATTCTTGCCAATATATCTTCCTACCCTATTCGCTATTTTTGCTTGCCCTTATTAGGGAAGAGAAAAGCCTCTACTAAGTGGACAGGAAACTTTACCTCCATGAGAACTTTCCTACCTCACTACAAAGTAGAAGATACCATCAACTTACCTCATTTCTACCTTCCCCCTCCGTAAACCCCCCGTGACAAATGGCCCTTATCTCTGTCGTGGTAATGACTTTTATAGAAGTTAAATCCAACCCAGATCCTTCCGACTTAGAGCTTTTATTTTGCTGCTACCCCGGTTGATTTTTCTACAATTAGATTTAGCTTTGTGTTCGAAAATTGTAGATGAGGTCCATTTGAGGTGTAATTGATTTTGTGGGCCACAAATGGCATGCGTTCGAGTGTGTGTGTGTGTGTGCTTGTGTGCGCATGCATAATTATTTTCAATATTTACCTTTACGCCTTTCTTGGAAGATTCCGTCTGTAATGTGCAACCTTCCGGTTCTAGAGTAATCAGGGAGGGTTTCCTAGGCCCTAATATATATATATATATATATATATATATATATATATATATATATATATATATATATATATATATATATATATATATATATATATATATATATATATATATATATATATATATATATATATATATATATATATATATATATATATATATATATATATATATATATATATATATATATATGCGTAGGATAGTCGGAGACGGTGGAGAAACGTTGGACTGGATTGGTGAAAAGAAATTACCAGACCTAGAGTATGCTGATTATGCTGTCCTTGTTAGTAGAACAACACTGGATTTGCATTGCTTGCCTACCAGAATGCATGAAATATCACAAAAAATTAGGGTCAATATAATTAGAAGAAAGACAGAGATGATGAAAACGGCGTATGGAATGGAAGATGAATTGTAATTGGAAGGAGAAAGGATTAATGAGGTAGAATCGTTCAAATATTTGGAAAGTCATACAGGGTCTTTAGAATTAGAGTTTACTGAAGGATTGAAAGAAGCAAATCAGACAATAGCTAGGTTAAGTAAAATTTGGAAATCAAATACACTGATATTACATGTAGAAATCAGACTATTTACCAGTTTAGTGAAATCGGATTACTATATGGACATAAGTCATAGTATGACAATGGAACAGTCTCCAATTGATTTAGTAGATTTGAGAAAAAAACCCTCAGAAGGATATTAGAAGTTATATGGCAGGACAGGATTAGAAATAAAACTATAATTGAGATTATACCAGTGGTATATGTGGATGAGATCAAGATGAGGGGTAGATGGAGATGGTTTGGGCATGATTTCACTCTCTCCAAGAAAAATTAGTTCACAATACGTTCAGCTGGGCTCCACAAGGCACTAGAAGAATTGGGAGCCCTAGGTCTACATGGCTGAGGACTATGAAGCGCAAAATAGGAGATGGTAAATGGAGAAATATTGAATTAACAACTGACAAAATCTAACCGAGGCACTTTGTGTCAATAGGTGTAGGAGGAGATGATAATGATAATATATTCCAGCTGTGACTAAGTTTTGGAACTGTGGAGGATTGATTCGCCAAATCCTGAGAGAGAGAGAGAGAGAGAGAGAGAGAGAGAGAGAGAGAGAGAGAGAGAGAGAGAGAGAGAGAGAGAGAGAGAGAGTGGTTAGTGTATCGATTGTTTGTTGTGAGAAAGAATGTTGGTACAAATGGGATTGTTTGTTTATGTTTTTAGTTAGGTTATGACAGTGGTGAATGTCTTGGGTGAATGCTTATTTTGATTTGACTGCAGCTTAAGGCAGTTGAGTGTGTGAACGCTGGATTATTATTTTTCTTTACCAGCGTGGAAGTGATTATTTATATTCTGAGTAAGTACAGTTTTGTTTATCTTTGCTTGTCGTGATTGTGAATGATAGGAACAATTTATTATTTATCTTTGATTATAGTGCGATAGTTTAGTTACCTAGGAGTGTTCATAAGTGTTTTCTCTTGTATTTTGGCAGGCCATAATTCCTCCTTTGGAGAGAGTTCCCTTGAATGTTTACTCGATTGTTGATGACTTGGCTTGTATAAGGAACTTGATAAGGCTGCTGAGATTTCGATAATTGTTGATGACCCGGACCGAATTGCTGTTGTTGATGGTGATAATAAAAACCACCCCAATCAGGGAAGTAGCTTTGCCAAATTGCCACCCAGTGGACTGTTGAGCACAAAACCGTGATAGTGGTAGTTTGCCGTTAAAGACAGTTGGCAGTGTGTGGACGACTGCGTTGGTGTCCATAAAATATATATATGTTTCTTTGTTTTGGAGTTTGGGCTGTGGTAAATTTAAGTTTGTTTTGTTAGTGTTTAGTTTTAAGTTTTATTTATTTTGAGGGTTTATTTGAATGGTGGTATGAATAATGTCTATTTTGTGTTAAGTGTATGATTAGTGATAAGTGTGAATTTTTTGGTTTATGTTGAGCGTTTTAGTTTGTAAGGAAATATAGTTTTAAGGATGTTTTGTTTTTTTGTGTCCTTTTGTCTAAGAGTCCAGTTTATGATAAAGTAAGGGGAAAGTTTGTGTTGAGAAGACAATTGTCTATTAAGAGTGATCAAGGGTGTGGGGGTTGTTCTTGCGCAATCCCGCCACATTATTTTGGAGCCCAAACAGGGACTGCCGAAGTGGGATTGGAAGCTGGACTGTTGGACAAAGGAGTGAATTAGGATTAGGAATTAGATATAAGGTTGATGAAAAATGGAGGAGCAATTAAGGGTTTTGAAGGAATTGCGGCTGAGTAAGGAGCGTGAGGAGAGGTTGCTAGTAGAGAATGAGAGGTTGAACTGTGAGAATGAAGAGATGCAAAGGAAACTGAGGAAAATTCAGGGGACTGTGGAGAGAGTGGAAGAGGGTGTTGAGATGAAGATGCGAGAGAATGAAGAACGAATGGAGAGACGATTGGAAGCTATGATGGGGCAAGTAATGGGAATAATGAAAACTTTCATGGGTGAAGGAGCAGTCGGAGGACTGGCCTCTGCTACGGGTAAAGGGTTGCTGGTGGAAGAGAAGGTTAAGGTAGGTGATAATGGGAAAGGAAGTGATAGTGATAGCGATAGTAATAGTAATAGTGATAGTGAGATTGAAGATGAGGGAATTAAACATAGTAAGGATGAACAGACATGTGATAGGAAGAATGAGAAGAAATGTAAAAGTGATGTGAAGAAAGAGAAAAAAAAAGGGTCAGGATGATAGCAAGGATAATCGTGAATGGGTGAAAGTGGTAAGTAAGAAAAAGGGTAAGAAGGGAATGGTTAAGATTAGGAATTTAAGTGTTGAAGTGGATTCATTATATTCAAATGAGGAAGAAGGTAACAAGGGAGTAGGCAGTGATGATAGCAGTGAGAATGAACATGATGTGTGTAAGACTGTGTTTATGAGAGAGGTACCTCGGTGTGAAAGGTTCAATGAGCATAGCAGTAGGGATGTATATGATTTTTCAAGGAGTATGAGAGGTATTGTCAGGATAAGTATGGTGATAGTAAAAGAGTTTGGGCTAGGGAGTTAGGAGAATATTTGACAAGGTATTTGTTGACGACGATGTATGGTGTGATAATGAGTGTAGGGGATGTTGATTATGAAAGTGTGAAAAGGAGAATAATTGAGCAGGTGAAACGTATGAAAGGGAGTGTTAGGTATAAGCGTAAGAATGATTTTGATGAGGCACGGATGAATGTAGGAGAAGCGATATCGGTGTATGTATGTAGGTTGGAAACGTTAGCTAGGAAGAAGTATGGGGATGAAGGCGTAAATGAGAATAAGGAATTAATGAAGAAGTTTTTGGATACTGTACCTGAGAATGTTGCTGAGTTTACTAATTTGAAACGGAAGGAGAAAATGAGGTGGATGCAAGAGAGATTGACATGGGATGATATATCAGAGATAGTTGAAGATTATGAGTTGGATAGGTGTATGAAAGAAAGCAAATCTGTGAGTGTAAGAACTGGAATGGAGGAAAGTGTGCAAGAATTTGTTAGTTTTAGAGAGGCTGTTATGAGAGGACCGATGAGGGTAGCTGATAGTGTAGTAGATAGAAGTGTTAGGGCGAGTAATGTGGGAATACCTGTAAGGACAAATGAAGGGTTTAGGCAAGGGAATTAGGTTTGTAGGGATAGGAGTGTGAGTGTGCAACGAGGTTTGTCAGATAGTAGTGTCCGTGATGAAAAGTGTTATACGTGTGGGAAAGTAAGGCATAAGAAGAATGAATGTAGATGGGCTCTAGGTGCTTGTTTTGGATGTAGAGAGACAGGGCATAGAATTAGCGAGTGCAAGAAAGAGAAAGGCGTAAAATGTTATCGGTGTGGTATGACTGGGCACATAGCAAGTGGATGTCGTAGTAATGGTATGAATGTGATTTGTGGTAATTGTGGTAAAGATGGTCATTATGCTAGAATGTGCAAGGAGCCTTGGGGTAAGTGTACTGAATGTGGTGCAGATGGGCATGTAGCAAGAGTATGTAGGAAGAAGGGATTAAGTCAGCCAGGATGTTCGGGAAACTAGAGTGTAAGAGGGTTCAGCTGGGTGAGTCCTCCTGTGTGTGTGGAAGGAATAGGATCAATGTTTGTGAGAATGGGATGAATAATTGGTTGGAAATGAGCAAGTATGAATCTCGTATGCATGAGAAGTTAGGGCTGGAAAATAAACAAATAGTGTTAGTTGAATATAGGAAAAAGAGGCATTTGAAAGTTTTAAGTGAGGAAAAGGTGAAAGGGAAATTTATAGGTATAGGTAAGAATAGAAATAAGTATGACAAGGGTGTAAATGTGCAAGTGTGTATGGAAGATAAATGTGTTAATACAGATGAATCATGGCTGAGTATGAATGATACCTATAGTGTGTGTGGCTTTTCCTTAGATGATGTAAAAGAAAGGATGACGAATGCGAGAATGAGAGATAGGAGAGTGATAAGTAGCATGAATGAATCTTTTGCTAAAGTTGAGAATGTTTTTGATGAAATGGATGAACTGTTTACAGAAATGAGTGTAATTTTAGGGCCAGATGAGAACGAGGTAGATATGATTGTACATGATATATTAGATGATAGGGATTTAGATAGGAATAGTGTTAATGTAGCGAATGATTGTGATAAGGAAGAAGTGAATGAGAGAGTATATGGAGGCCCAGTTACTCGGAGTAGAGGTCGCGTTCCCGACTGCGACTGGGTAATGATAAAAAATGTAAGTGGTTGTGTGAAAATGTAGAAGGATTTGGCAAAGTAAGGGGGGAGGAATGTGGAGGATTAATTTTCTTTTATTTTATTTATTTTCTTTCATTACCCAAATCCTGAAAAAGAGAGAGAGAGAGAGAGAGAGAGAGAAGGAGAGAGAGAGAGAGAGAGAGAGAGAGAGAGAGAGAGAGGTGGTTAGTGTATCGATTGTTTGTTGTGAGAAAGAATGTTGGTACAAATGAGATTGTTTGTTTATGTTTTTAGTTAAGTTACGACAGTGGTGAATGTCTTAGGTGAATGCTTATTTTGATTTGACTGCAGCTTAAGGCAGTTGCGTGTGTGAACGCTGGATTATTATATTTCTTTACCAGCGTGGAAGTGATTATTTATATTCTGAGTAAGTACAGTTTTGTTTATCTTTGCTTGTCGTGATTGTGAATGATAGGAACAATTTATTATTTATCTTTGATTATAGTGCGATAGTTTAGTTAGCTAGGAGTGTTCATAAGTGTTTTCTCTTGTATTTTGGCAGGCCGTAATTCCTCCTTTAGAGAGAGTTCCCTTGAATGTTTACTCGATTGTTGATGACTTGGCTTGTATAAGGAACTTGATAAGGCTGCTGAGATTTCGATAATTGTTGATGACCCGGACCGAATTAAATTCCGATTGCTGTTGTTGATGATGATGGTGATGATGATAATAAAAACCACCCCAATCAGGGAAGTAGCTGTGGCAAATTGCCACCCAGTGGACTGTTGAGCACAAAACCGTGATGGTGGTAGTTTGCCGTTAAAGACAGTTGGCAGTGTGTGGACGACTGCGTTGGTGTCCATAAAATATATATATGTTTCTGTGTTTTGGAGTTTGGGTTGTGGTAAATTTAAGTTTGTTTTGTTAGTTTTTAGTTTTAAGCTTTATTTATTTTGAGGGTTTATTTGAATGGTGGTATGATTAATGTCTATTTTGTGTTAAGTGTATGATTAGTGATAAGTGTGAATTTTTTGGTTTATGTTGAGCGTTTTAGTTTGTAAGGAAATATAGTTTTAAGGATGTTTTGTTTTTTGTTTCCTTTTGTCTAAGAGTCCAGTTTATGATAAAGTAAGGGGAAAGTTTGTGTTGAGGAGACAATTGTCTGTTAAAAGTGATCAAGGGTGTGGGGATTGTTCTTGCGCAATCCCGCCACATTATTTTGGCGCCCAAACAGGGACTGCCGAGGTGGGATTGGAAGCTGGACTGTTGGACAAAGGAGTGAATTAGGATTAGGAATTAGATATAAGGTTGATGAAAAATGGAGGAGCAATTAAGGGTTTTGAAGGAATTGCGGCTGAGTAAGGAGCGTGAGGAGAGGTTGCTAGTAGAGAATGAGAGGTTGAACTGTGAGAATGAAGAGATGCAAAGGAAACTGAGGGAAATTCAGGGGACTGTGGAGAGAGTGGAAGAGGGTGTTGAGATGAAGATGCGAGAGAATGAAGAACGAATGGAGAAACGATTGGAAGCTATGATGGAGCAAGTAATGGGAATGATGAAAACTTTCATGGGTGAAGGAGCAGTCAGAGGAGTAGCCTCTGCTACGGGTAAAGGGTTGCTGGTGGAAGAGAAGGTTAAGGTAGGTGATAATGGGAAAGGAAGTGATAGTGAGTGTGATAGTAATAGTAATAGTGATAGTGAGATTGAAGATAAGGGAATTAAGCATAGTAAGGATGAACAGAAATGTGATAGGAAGAATGAAAAGAAATGTAAAAGTGATGTGAAGAAAGAGAAGAAAAAGTGTCAGGATGATAGCAAGGATAATCGTGAATGGGTGAAAGTGGTAAGTAAGAAAAAGGGTAAGAAGGGAATGGTTAAGGATAGGAATTTATGTGTTGAAGTGGATTCATTATATTCAAATGAGGAAGAAGGTATCAAGGGAGTGGGCAGTGATGATAGCAGTGAGAATGAACGTGATGTGTGTAAGACTGTGTTTATGAGAGAGGTACTTCGGTGTGAAAGGTTCAATGAGCATAGCAGTAGGGATGTATATGATTTTTTTAAGGAGTATGAGAGGTATTGTCAGGATAAGTATGGTGATAGTAAAAGAGTTTGGGCTAGGGAGTTAGGAGAATATTTGACTGGGTATTCTATGATGATGTATGGTATGATAATGAGTGTAGGGGATGTTGACTATGAAAGTGTGAAAAGGAGAATAACTGAGCAGGTGAAACGTATGAAAGGGAGTGTTAGGTATAAGCGTAAGAATGATCTTGTTGAGGCATTAATGAATGTAGGAGAAGCGATATCGGTGTATGTATGTAGGTTGGAAACGTTAGCTAGGAAGAAGTATGGGGATGAAGGCATAAATGAGAATAAGGAATTAATGAAGAAGTTTTTGGCTACTGTACCTGAGAATGTTGCTGAGTTTATTCATTTGAAACGGAAGGAGAAAATGAGGTGGACGCAAGAGAGATTGACATGGGACGATATATCAGAGATAGTTGAAGATTATGAGTTGGATAGGTGTATGAAAGAAAGCAAATCTGTGAGTGTAAGAACTGGAATGGAGGAAAGTGTGCAAGAATTTGTTAGTTTTAGAGAGGCTGTTATGAGAGGACCGATGAGGGTAGCTGATAGTGTAGTAGATAGAAGTGTTAGGGCGAGTAATGTGGGAATACCTGTAAGGACAAATGAAGGGTTTAGGCAAGGGAATCAGGTTTGTAGGGATAGGAGTGTGAGTGTGCACCAAGGTTTGTCAGATAGTCGTGTCCGTGATGAAAAGTGTTATACATGTGGGAAAGTAGGGCATAAGAAGAATGAATATAGATGGGCTCTAGGTGCTTGTTTTGGATGTGGAGAGACAGGGCATAGAATTAGCGAGTGCAAGAAAAAGAAAGGCGTAAAATGTTATCGGTGTGGTATGACTGGGCACATAGCAAGTGGATGTCGTAGTAATGGTATGAATGTGATTTGTGGTAATTGTGGTAAAGATGGTCATTATGCTAGAATGTGCAAGGAGCCTCGGGGTAAGTGTACTGAATGTGGTGCAGATGGGCATGTAGCAAGAGTATGTAGGAAGAAGGGATTAAGTCAGCCAGGATGTTCGGGAAACTAGAGTGTAAGAGGGTTCAGCTGGGTGAGTCCTCCTGTGTGTGTGGAAGGAATAGGATCAATGTTTGTGAGAATGGAATGAATAATTGGTTGGAAATGAGCAAGTATGAATCTCTTATGCATGAGAAGTTAGGGCTGGAAAATAAACAATTAGTGTTAGTTGAATATAGGAAAAAGAGGCATTTGAAAGTTTTAAGTGAGGAAAAGGTGAAAGGGAAATTTATAGGTATAGGTAAGAATAGAAATAAGTATGACAAGGGTGTAAATGTGCAAGTGTGTATGGAAGATAAATGTGTTAATACAGATGAATCATGGCTGAGTATGAATGATACCTATAGTGTGTGTGGCTTTTCCTTAGATGATGTAAAAGAAAGGATGACGAATGCGAGAATGAGAGATAGGAGAGTGATAAGTAGCATGGATGAATCTTTTGCTAAAGTTGAGAATGTTTTTGATGAAATGGATGAACTGTTTACAGAAATGAGTGTAATTTTAGGGCCAGATGAGAACGAGGTAGATATGATTGTACATGATATATTAGATGATAGGGATTTAGATAGGAATAGTGTTAATGTAGCGAATGATTGTGATAAGGAAGAAGTGAATGAGAGAGTATATGGAGGCCCAGTTACTCGGAGTAGAGGTCGCGTTCCCGACTGCGACTGGGTAATGATAAAAAATGTAAGTGGTTGTGTGAAAATGTAGAAGGATTTGGCAAAGTAAGGGGGGAGGAATGTGGAGGATTAATTATTTTTATTTATTTTTCTTCATTACCCAAATCCTGAGAGCCAGAGAGAGAGAGAGAGAGAGAGAGAGAGAAAGAGAGAAAGAGAGAGAGAGAGAGAGAGAGAGAGAGAGAGAGAAAGAGAGAGAGAGAGAGAGAGGTGGTTAGTGTATCGATTGTTTGTTGTGAGAAAGAATGTTGGTACAAATGAGATTGTTTGTTTATGTTTTTCGTTAGGTTACGACAGTGGTGAATGTCTTGGGTGAATGCTTATTTTGATTTGACTGCAGCTTAAGGCAGTTGAGTGTGTGAACGCTGGATTATTATTTTTCTTTACCAGCGTGGAAGTGATTATTTATATTCTGAGTAAGTACAGTTTTGTTTATCTTTTCTTGTCGTGATTGTGAATGATAGGAACAATTTATTATTTATCTTTGATTATAGTGCGATAGTTTAGTTAGCTAGGAGTGTTCATAAGTGTTTTCTTTTTTATTTTGGCAGGCCGTAATTCCTCCTTTGGATATGGCGGGATGTTGCAAGGACAACCCCCACACCCTGAATCACACTTACTGACAATGGTCTCCACAAAACAAACTTTCCCCTTACGTAATCTACAACCAGACTCTTAGACAAAAAGGACGAAATTGAAACCAAACATATCCTTAAAACTATATTTCTTGAACTAACATAAATCATAAACTATCCGCAATCAAAATAAACACTTAAAACTAATCAAAACTTAATACTATATATATAATAACCAAAACACCAATCATATAAACAAAAAAACTATCAAAACTTAACATTAACCGCACACCACCAACACCAAAAATAGATATGTGTATATACATAATCTTACGAGACCAACACTCGTTCACAGAAAGCCGAACTGTCTTTACGGCAAACTACCAGTACCACCACTTGGTGGTTAACTATTCCACTGGGTGGCAATTTGTACACACTACTTCCCTGATTGGGGTCATTGTTATCATCATCATCATATTCATCATCATCATCATCAGCAATCCTAATTCAAAGGCCAAGTCACCATCCGTTCAGAAATCCAAAAAACAGTCCAAAAGAAAAATCGTATACAGGCCTGGTCATCAACAGTTGAGCAATCAAATAGTGAAGTCTAAATGCAATCCTTTATTACAGGCCTGGTCATCAACAATAATCCGCTTTCAAAACTTGAGTCTCTCCAAAGGAGGAATCACGGCCTGCCAAAAATAAAGAAAGAAAAACACTTACGAACACTTCTAGCTAACTGAACTATCGCACTATAATCAAAGATAAATAAAAAATTGTTCCTATCATTCACAATCACGACAAGCAAAGATAAACAAAACTGTACTTACTCAGAAAATCAAGAATCACTTCCTCGCTGGTAAAGAAAAATAATAATTCCAGCGTTCACACAACTGACTCAGGACGCAGTCAATCAAAAAAAGCATTCGCTCCGAAACATTCACCACTGTCGTAACCTTACTAAAAATGTAAACAAACAATCTCATTTGTACCAACAGTCTTTCTCACCACAAACGATCGTTAACCTAACTACTTTCGCTCGCTAACACAATATCTCTCTCTCTCTCTCTCTCTCTCTCTCTCTCTCTCTCTCTCTCTCTCTCTCTCTATCTCTCTCTCTCTCTCTCACAGGATTTGGCAAAAAACAAAAATAAAAATAAAGCAAAAATAAATCCTCCACATTCCTCCCCCCTTACTTTGCCAAATCCGTCTCACAAAAAACTTACAATATTTTTTTCATAACCCAGTCGCAGTCGGGAACGGGACCTCTACTCCGAGTACCTGGGCCTCCATACACTCTCTCATTCACTTCTTCCTTATCACAATCTTTCGCTACATTAACACTATTCCTATCTAAATCCCTATCATCTAATATATCATGTACAATCCCATCTACCTCGTTCTCGTTTGGCCCTATAATTACACTCATTTCTGTAAACAGTTCATCCATTTCATCAAAAACATTCTCAACTTTAGCAAAAGATTCATTCATGCTACTTATCATTCTCCTGTCTCTCATTCTTGCGTTATTCATTTTTTCTTTTACATCACCTAACGAAAAGCCACGCATACTATAAGTATCATTCATACTCAGCCACGTTTCATCTGTATTCATACATTTATCCTCCACACTCGCTTGTACATTTACACCCTTGTCATACTTATTCGTATTCTTACCTATACCTATAAATTTCCCTTGCACTTTCTCCTCACTTAAAACTTTCAAACGCCTCTTTTTCCTATATTCAACTAACACTAATTGTTTATTTTCCAGCCCTAATTTCTCATGCATACTAGGTTCATACTTGCTCATTTCCAACCAATTACTCATCCCATTCTCACAAACATTGATCCTATTCCTTCCACACACACAGGAGGACTCACCCAGCTGAACCCTCTTACACTCTAGTTTCCCGAACATCCTGGCTGACTTAATCCCTTCTTCCTACATACTCTAGCTACATGCCCATCTGCACCACATTCAGTACACTTACCCCGTGGCTCCTTGCACATTCTAGCATAATGACCATCCTTACCACAATTACCACAAATCACATTCATACGATTACTACGACATCCACTCGCTATGTGCCCAGTCTTACCACACCGATAACATTTTACCCCTTTCTCTTTCTTGCATTCGCTAATTCTATGCCCTACCTCACCACATCCAAAACAAGCACCTAGAGCCCATCTACATTCATTCTTCTTATGACCTTCCTTTCCACACCTATAACACTTTTCATTACGGACACGACTATCTGACATACCTCGATGCGCACTAACACTCCTATCCCTCCAAACCTGATTCCCTTGCCTAAACCCTTCATTTGTCCTTACAGGTATTCCCACATTACTCGCCCTAACACTCCTATCTACTACACTATCAGCTACCCTCATCGGTCCTCTCATAACAGCATCTCTAAAACTAACAAATTCTGGCACACTTTCTTCCATTCCAGTTCTTACACTCACAGATTTACTTTCTTTCATACACCTATCCAACTCGTAATCCTCAACTATCTCTAAAATATCATCCCATGTCAATGTTTCTTTCGTCCACCTCATTTTCTCCTTCCGTTTCAAATTAACAAACTCAGCAACATTCTCGGGTACAGTAGCCAAAAACTTCTTCATTAACTCCTTATTCTCATTTATACCTTCATTCCCATACTTCTTCCTGGCTAAAGTTTCCAACCTAAATACGTACATTGATATCGCTTCTCCTGCATTCATCCGTGCTTCATCAAAATCATTCTTACGCTTATACTTAACACTCCCTTTCATACGTTTTACCTGCTCAATTATTCTCTTTTTCACACTTTCATAATCAACGTCCCCTACACTCATTATCACTCCATACATCGACAACAAATACCCAGTCAAATATTCTCCTAACTCCCTAGCCCAAACTCTTTTACTATCACCATACTTATCCTGACAATACCTCTCATACTCCTTGAAAAAATCATATACATCCCTACTGCTATGCTCATTGAACCTTTCACACCGAGGTACCTCTCTCATAAACACAGTCTTACACACATCACGTTCATTCTCACTGCTATCATCACTGTCTACTCCCTTGTTACCTTCTTCCTCATTTGAATATAATGAATCCACTTTCACACTTAAATTCCTATCCTTAACCATTCCCTTCTTACCCTTTTTCTTACTTACCACTTTACCCATTCACGATCGTCCTTGCTATCAGCCTGATACTTTTTCTTCTCTTTCTTCACATCACTTTTACCTTTCCTTTCATCTTTCCTCTCACCTTTCTGTCCATCCTTACTATGCCTAATTCCCTTATCTTCAATATCACCATCACTATTACTACTATCACTATCACTTCCTTTCCCATTATCGCCTACCTTAACCTTCTCTTCCACTACCAACCCATTACCCGAAGCTGAGGACACTCCTCCGACTGCACCTTCACCCATTATAATTTTCATCATCCCCATGACTTGCCCCATCATAGCTTCCAATCGGTTCTCCATCCGTTCCTCATTCTCTTTCATCCTCATCTCAAAACATTCTTCCACTTTCTCTACAGTTCCCTTCAACTCCCTAAGCTCCTTCTGCATCGCCTCATTCTCCCAGTTCAACCTCTCATTCTCTACTAGCAACCTCTCTTTCTCAACTATCAACATCTGCTCCCGTTCTTTATAATGCCGCAATTCCTCCTCCAAAGCCTTTAATTTACCTTCCATTTTTCTTCAACCTTAATTCTAAATTCGTATCCTATCAGTCCTTCGTCAAAGAGTCCAGCTATCAGTCCCGCCTCAGCAGTCCCTGTTCGGGCGCCAAAATAATGTGGCGGGATGTTGCAAGGACAACCCCCACACTCTGAATCACACTTACTGACAATGGTCTCCACAAAACAAACTTTCCCCTTACGTAATCTACAACCAGACTCTTAGACAAAAAGGACGAAATTGAAATCAAACATATCCTTAAAACTATATTTCTTGAACTAACATAAATCATAAACTATCCGCAATCAAAATAAACACTTAAAACTAATCAAAACTTAATACTATATATATAATAACCAAAACACCAATCATATAAACAAAAAAACTATCAAAACTTAACATTAACCCGCACCACCAACACCAAAAATAGATATGTGTATATATATAATCTTACGAGACCAACACTCGTTCACAGAAAGCCGAACTGTCTTTACGGCAAACTACCAGTACCACCACTTGGTGGTCAACTATTCCACTGGGTGGCAATTTGTACACACTACTTCCCTGATTGGGGTCATTGTTATCATCATCATCTTATTCATCATCATCATCATCAGCAATCCTAATTCAAAGGCCAAGTCATCATCCGTTCAGAAATCCAAAAAACAGTCCAAAAGAAAAATCGTATACAGGCCAGGTCATCAACAGTTGAGCAATCAAATAGCGAAGTCTAAATGCAATCCTTTATTACAGGCCTGGTCATCAACAATAATCCGCTTTCAAAACTTGAGTCTCTCCAAAGGAGGAATCACGGCCTGCCAAAAATAAAGAAAGAAAAACACTTACGAACACTTCTAGCTAACTGAACTATCGCACTATAATCAAAGATAAATAATAAATTGTTCCTATCAATCACAATCACGACAAGCAAAGATAAACAAAACTGTACTTACTCAGAAAATCAAGAATCACTTCCTCGCTGGTAAAGAAAAATAATAATTCCAGCGTTCACACAACTGACTCAGGACGCAGTCAATCAAAAAAAGCATTCGCTCCGAAACATTCACCACTGTCGTAACCTTACTAAAAATGTAAACAAACAATCTCATTTGTGCCAACAGTCTTTCTCACCACAAACGATCGTTAACCTAACTACTTTCGCTCGCTAACACAATATATATCTCTCTCTCTCTCTCTCTCTCTCTCTCTCTCTCTCTCTCTCTCTCTCTCTCTCTCTCTCTCTCTCTCACAGGATTTGGCAAAAAACAAAAATAAAAATAAAGCAAAAATAAATCCTCCACATGGAGAGAGTTCCCTTGAATGTTTACTCGATTGTTGATGACTTGGCTTGTATAAGGAACTTGATAAGGCTACTGAGATTTCGATAATTGTTGATGACCCGGACCGAATTAAATTCCGGTTGCTGTTGTTGATGATGATGGTGATGATGATAATAAAAACCACCCCAATCAGGGAAGTAGCTGTGGCAAATTGCCACCCAGTGGACTGTTGAGCACAAAACCGTGATAGTGGTAGTTTGCCGTTAAAGACAGTTGGCAGTGTGTGGACAACTGCGTTGGTGTCCATAAAATATATATATGTTTCTGTGTTTTGGAGTTTAGGTTGTGGTAAATTTAAGTTTGTTTTGTTAGTGTTTAGTTTTAAGCTTTATTCATTTTGAGGGTTTATTTGAATGGTGGTATGATTAATGTCTATTTTGTGTCAAGTTTATGATTAGTGATAAGTGTGATTTTTTTGGTTTATGTTGAGCGTTTTAGTTTGTAAGGAAATATAGTTTTAAGGATGATTTGTTTTTTTTTTTGTGTCCTTTTGTCTAAGAGTCCAGTTTATGATAAAGTAAGGGGAAAGTTTGTGTTGAGGAGACAATTGTCTGTTAAGAGTGATCAAGGGTGTGGGGGTTGTTCTTGCGCAATCCCGCCACAGAACGATCTTCCTGATCAGGTAGTTGAATCGGTAAAACTTCAAAAGTTGAAAATTGCAGCTAATGTTTTTATGTTGAACAGGCTGATATAAGTCATTTTATAGTTTATATATGTGGCCGCGGGGGCATAAAAACAAATAGAATAGCGCCAACGTTATCCCTGAGTGTCGTAAGAGGCGACTAAAAGGGACGGGACGAGGGGGCTGGGAACCCCCTCTCCTGTATCTACATCCTGTTAGACATCGACAAAGAGATGGAGCGGGGGGTAGAGTGACTGCTCCCCGCACTCTAGTTTTGGGGTGTTTGAATATGCGTGGATGTAGTACGATAGATAGTAAAAGATGTTAAATTGGAAGTATTCTTAGGAATAGAAGGATGGATGTATTGGCCTTGTGTGAGACGAAGATAAAAGGAAAGGGTGAAGTGATGTTTGGTGAAATATCTGGTAGAGTGTCTGGGATTGAAAGGGGAAGAGCAAGAGAGGGTGTGGCTTTATTGCTGAGTGAATGGATGATAGTTAAAGTAGTGGAATGGAAGGAGATATCATCTAGGTTAATGTTGGTAAGGGTTAGGTTGGGTAGGGAATGTTGGGCGTTTGTCAGTGCGTATGGGCCAGGTAGTGAGAAAAGTGAAGAAGATCGGAATGAGTTCTGGAATGAATTAACTAGGTGTGTAGAAGGACTGGGTAGAAGGAATTATGTAGTTGTCATGGGTGACTTAAATGCTAGAGTGGGTGCTGGAGAGGTAAAAGGTGTCATTGGGACGTATGGCGTACCAGGTAAAAATGAGAGTGGTGAGAGACTGGTAGATATGTGTGTTGAGCAAGAGATGGTGATAAGTAATAGCCTTTTTAAAAAGAAAGATAAAAATGAGTATACATGGGTAAGAGTGGCAAATGGAAGAGTAGTAGGAAAGGGCAGTAATGGATTATGTGTTGATAACTAAAAGAATGTTTAGAAGATTGAAAGACGTGCACGTGTTTAGGGGTATGGCTAACAGTATGTCTGATCATTTTTTGGTGGAAGGAAAATTAGTTGTAGCAAAAGAGTGGGGGAATAGAGTAGGTGGATGTAAAAGGGAGCTAGTGAGGGTTGAAGAGCTAATAAAACCGGGGGTAAAAAGTAAATATCAGGAAAGGTTGAAAATGACATATGACGAAGTGAAAGGAAGAGAAACTGGCAATTTAGAGGAGGAGTGGAAGTTAGTAAAAGAAAATTTTGTTGGGATTGCAAGTGATGTGTGTGACAAAAAAGGTTGTTGGAGGCAGCATGAGGAAGGGCAGTGATTGGTGGAATGAAGGAGTGAAGGTAAAAGTGGAAGAGAAAAAGAGGGCTTTTGAAGAATGGCTGCAGAGTAATAGTATAGAGAAGTATGAAAAATTTAAAGAGAAAAATGTGGAAGTAAAGCGCAAGGTACGTGAGGCAAAGAGGGCAGCTGACCTGAGGTGGGGTCAGGGATTGGGTCATTCATATGAAGAGAATAAGAAGTTGTTTTGGAAAGAAGTGAAGAGAGTAAGGAAGGCTGGCACAAGAAATGAAGAGAGAGTGAAAGATGGAAATGGAAGGTTGTTAAAAGGAGAGGAGGCAAGGAAAAGATGGGTGGAATATTTTGAAGGTTTACTGAATGTTGAGGATAATAGGGAGGCAGATATAATTGCTGTTGCAGGTGTTGAGGTGCCAGTGATGGGAGATGAGAATGAGAGAGAGATTACAATAGATGAAGTGAGGAGAGCACTAGATGGAACGAGAATAGGAAAAGCGTCTGTTATGGATGGTGTGAGAGGTGAGATGTTGATGGAAGGGGGTGTGACTGTACTTGAATGGTTGGTGAGATTGTTTAATATGTGATTTGTGTTGTCAATGGTACCAGTAGATTGGGTTTGTGCATGTATTGTACCACTATATAAGGGTAAGGGAGATGTGCATGAGTGTTGTAATTCAAGAGGTATTAGTTTGTTAAGCGTAGTTGGAAAAGTGTATGGTAGAGTAATGATTAATAGGATCAAGGATAAAACAGAGAATGCAATCTTAAAAGTACAGGGTGGTTTTAGAAGAGGTAGGGGTTGTATGAATCAGATTTTTACAGTAAGGCAGATATGCGAGAAATATTTAGCAAAAGGTAAGAAGGTGTATGTTGCGTTTATGGATCTGGAGAAAGTGTATGATAGAGTTGATAGAGAAGCAATGTGGAATGTGATGAGGTTATATGGAGATGATGGAAGGTTGTTGCAAGCAGTGAAAAGTTTCTACAAAGGTAGTAAAGCATGTGTTAGGATAGGAAATGAAGTGAGTGATTGGTTTCCGGTAAGAGTGGGGCTAAGACAGGGATGTGTGATGTCGCCATGGTTGTTTAACTTGTATGTTGATGAAGTGGTGAGAGAGGTGAATGCTCGAGTGCTTGGACGAGGATTAAAACTGGTAGACGAGAATGACCATGAATGGGAGGTAAATCAGTTGTTGTTTGCGGATGATACTGTACTGGTTGCAGACACAGAAGAGAAGCTTGACCGATTAGTGACAGAATTTGGAAGAGTGTGTGAGAGAAGGAAGTTGAGAGTTAATGTGGGTAAGAGTAAGGTTATGAGATGTATGAGAAGGGAAGGTGGTGCAAGGTTGAATGTCATGTTGAATGGAGAGTTACTTGAGGAGGTGGATCAGTTTAAGTACTTGGGGTCAGTTGTTGCAGCAAATGGTGGAGTGGAAGTAGATGTAAGTCAGAGAGTGAATGAAGGTTGCAAAGTGTTGGGGGCAGTTAAGGGAGTAGTAAAAAATAGAGGGTTGGGCATGAATGTAAAGAGAGTTCTACATGAGAAAGTGATTGTACCAACTGTGATGCATGGATCGGAGTTGTGGGGAATGAAAGTGTTGGAGAGACAGAAATTGAATGTGTTTGAGATGAAGTGTCTAAGGAGTATGGCTGGTGTATCTCGAGTAGATTGGGTTAGGAACGAAGTGGTGAGAGTGAGAATGGGTGTAAGAAATGAGTTAGCAGCTAGAGTGGATATGAATGTGTTGAGGTGGTTCGGCCATGTTGAGAGAATGGAAAATGGCTGTCTCCTAAAGAAGGTGATGAATGCAAGAGTTGATGGGAGAAGTACAAAAGGAAGGCCAAGGTTTGGGTGGATGGATGGAGTGAAGGAAGCTCTGGGTGATAGGAGGATTGATGTGAGAGAGGCAAGAGAGCGTGCTAGAAATAGGAATGAATGGTGCGCGATTGTGACGCAGTTCCGGTAGGCCCTGCTTCTTCCTCTGATGCCTTAGATGACCGCGGAGGTAGCAGCAGTAGGGGATCCATCATTATGAAACTTCATCTTTGGTGGATAATATGGGAGGGTGGGCTGTGGCACCCTAGCAGTACCAGCTGAACTCGGTTGAGTCCCTTGTCAGGCTGGGGGGAACGTAGAGAGTAGAGGTCCCCTTTTTTGTTTTGTTTCATTTGTTGATGTCGGCAACCCCCCAAAATTGGGGGAAGTGCCTTGGTATATGTATGTATATATGACATATCTGTTTTTATGTTGTTACTGTTTTTTAAATATTTCATTGTTAATTTTTTCTCATATCGCTTATTTATTTCCTCCTTTCCTTTCCTAGCAGGGCTATTTATCCCTATTGGAGCCCTTGGGCTTATAGCATCTTTATTTTCCAGCTAGTGTTGTAGCTTAGCTAATAATAATAATAATAATAATAATAATAATAATAATAATAATAATAAAATTAATAATAATAATAATAATAATAATGATAACAATATATATATATATATATATATATATATATATATATATATATATATATATATAAGGGTATGTTTGTTTGTTTACATACTTGCGTGTTAGAGTTTCTTAGAAATTCCCAAGAAGAAAAGTTTCAAGTTATTTTTAAGTATGCAAATCGTTTGTCCTTGAGTATGCAGCCTGCAAAGAAGGATTCGAAAATCGCATGATCAGAGATTTGTTATTGAAAGCAAAGGCGCTTGCCAGCGATTGTATTGCAACGTAAACCATTCCTAGGCCCATTGCTACAACCATAAGACACTCTTTACTACACCTTTCACACACGCTTGTACACTGTTACGGTATTTTCTTTGTTATTGTATATCTCGCTCTAAACCTCACTGTTTACAAAACCGGTTTAATCCTGTATTTTCAGGAATTATTTTGTTCAAATTGTTGTGTCCTTCTTGTCCTGAACCTCTTGTATATAAACTCACTATCTGTTGAAATATAGTTAGTTGCATCCACCTCGCCTCTCGCACAGGGCTCTTCTTCATGAGGATGACGTTTCACAGTAGATTTGGAAGTTTTAGTATATGTTGCCAGGTAGTAGGTTTGCCAGGGCACCAGCCACCCATTCAAATACTACCGCTAGAGATTTATGGAGTCCTTTACCTGCCCAGACAGTAGTACATTGGATCCTTCTCTTTGCCCTTATAGACACCGAATCGTCTGGCCTATTCTTTACAAATTCGCCTCTGTCCTCATACCCTTGGCAACACTGAGATTACCAAGCAATTTTTCTTCACTCATGTGGTTCAACTACTGCACTGTATAGTTCAGTGGCTACTTTCCTCTTGGTTTGTTTAGAACCATAGAAGAGACTTTAGCTATGGTAAGCAGCTCTTCAAGAAGAACACTCCAAAATCAAACCATTGTTTTCTAGTCTTGGGTAGTGCCATAGCCTCTGTACCATGGTCTTACACTGCTTGAGGGTACACTTGTGTACACTATTCTATACAATTTCTCCTCCTCTAGTTTTGTTAAAGTTATTATAGATTATATGGGAAATATTTATTTTAATATTACTTTCTTAAGCTACTTTATTTTTCCTTGTTTCCTTTCCTCACTGGGCTATTTTCCCTGTTGGGGCCTCAGGGCTTATAGCATCCTGCATTTCCAACTGAGGTTATAGTTTAGCAAGTTTAATAATAATAATAATAATTGTTAGGGGTCCATTGTTACATATCACACAATGAGTATTTACTGTTGGTGCATTTGTTTGTCCTGCTTGGTAAGTTTGTCGTAGCTTCTGTTTAAACAAAAAGGTATCCTTATTGTTATTCATATTGAGGCATACTTTTGAAAAGAAAAAAAAACCGGCCATTCATATTTAGGACAGAATGTTCACATATGAAAGCAGTTAAAAACTTGGAAGTATATATAAAGTAGATAAAGTTGTACCAACCGTATGTCACACGATCGTACATAGTTCATTTTGTGCTTGTATCTTCGCTGTCCCCTCGCACTAAAAAGAACCTAAAAAAACATGTCTGTTTTTCTCAGTGGTAACGGTGTCAATTTTATACATGAAAATTCTGGTTGCCTTGAGATTTTGTATATAAGGGAGAGTGTTCTATAATAAACTCACTCAGTAGCTTTCATCCTGCCTTTGAGTCACAACCTTTTCTCCTACAACCGTCACATTGGTGATCCCAGAGTGACTCGCTCCTCCCAACTCCCCCCCTCCCGCCTCTCACCATTACTATGACGCCGTCAAAGAATACCTTCTGCAGCAGTACTCGCCATCGCCAGCCGCCCGTATAGCAAAGCTTTTTCAGCTCTCGCAACAACCGTTGGGGGACCAAAGGGCTTCACTCGCTCTAAGGGAAATGACCAGTATCACTCGCCTGCAACCTGCCGCGGACGGCTCTCCTCATGAGGTGAACCTACTTCGTGCCCATTGGGTAAGCAGTTTACCCAAACCTGTACGCGGTGCCATACCCAATGTCGATAGTTTACCCTTAAAGGAATTGATGACCAAAGCCGACACCCTTATGGACAGCCACTTCATGACCTTCAAAACCTCGATCAACTCCTCCACTCATGACGAAGAGGACACCTATTCAACTTCAACCCAAGCTGACGTGAATGCCGTTGGACACACACGCCTATGAATGCAGTAGGACATACACGCCTGCGAATGCCGTAGGACACACACGCCTATGAATGTTGTAGGCCTATGAATGCCATAGGACACACACGCCTATAAATGCCGTAGGACACACACGCCTATGAATGCCATAGGACACACTCGCCTACCCCGTGACGAGCCGGAGCGGCAACAAAGCCACCCATCATCCACCACTCGCTCGCACCCCAACCAACGACTTCTACAGCCACTCACTGACGCTAATCGACGCAGTTTTTAATTTTACCTCTCCAGATTCAGGGAACCCTATCTAACATGTACAGTATGTCATTTTTAGAGGGGGAGCCATGTACCAACCGTGTGTCACACGATCGTACATAGTTCATTTTGTGCTTGTATCTTCGCTGTCCCCTCGCACTAAAAAGAACCTGAAAAAACATGTTTGTTTTTCTCAGTGGTAACGGTGTCAATTTTAAACATGAAAATTCTTGTTGCCTTGAGATTTTGTATATAAAGGAGAGTGTTCAATAATAAACTCACTCAGTAGCTTTCATCCTGCCTTTGAATCACAACCTTCTCTTGGCCCGTCACAAAGTGTATGGAAAGTAAATGAAGGTACGAAAAACGTATGATTCATTAAATCCTCCTGCCCAAATAACAAACAAGGTGGTACAACTCTTTTTTTTTAACTTGCAAAACTATAAACTTTGTCTTCTTCAAAATAATCACTGAACTAATCGAATACTAGATCGAGCATCAACTTTTGTTGGCTTCTCGGGTTTCATGAAAAAAAAAAAAAAAATATATATAATATATATATATATATATATATATATATATATATATATATATATATATATATATATATATATATAGAATAAAATGACCGAAACTATAGACTGATTGTTACAAAAAGTTGAAAAATTCAAACTTTTTCGTGTGTTATTCTACTTTTATTATCTGTTTTTATATTTGTAATATTTTGGTATTTCTGTTCAATACCTATCCCTTTGCCTTCTCTTTCTTATTCCGTGAGTCATTTGACAGTGACGATTAACAGTAAATGAGCTATATGTAATATGAAATGTTGAATACTCTGAACGAACAACATAAAACGACAGATACGGTCCCGCAGAGAGTGGGGTTCCCCTGCTGTATGGGACCGGAAAAGCAGTAGTCAAAGAAAGTAAGTACTTCACTTTGAAAGTCTGACCCACTGTCTTTTGGCGTCACGATGTTAACTTTACCATTGCGCAGGAACCACATATTTTGAACAAAAGGCCCGCCCTCGTGAAAATACCTGGTATACCTCTTTACCTTAATTTGAGAGGCGTTGCACCTTGGATAGGTAGGCAAGTGGAACGTTTCCTGTGTAGTATGGAATGTTGGTTTCTCCTGCTGTAGGAGAAGTGCCTCAGGATACGTAGGCGCTTACTATCGTGACCGCCGCCGATAACCTTTGTATGATTGCTTTTGCGGTCAATTAATATGATGGTTTGTAGAGAATGAGTTTTTATGACCGCCTACTGGACGTGTCAGAACAATCTCTTGGAAAGGCGTATTGTGGTCATACCAATGTAGTTGCTGGGGCATCCTTGGGTGGTATTTGGTTTTCTTAAGACTATCCTGCGCATGGGGGCCCGGATTATTTCTCAGGATCAGATTTTTATTAAAAGGTGATTGGTCAAAGATAACGGGTTGGATGACAGTGTTTTCTTTTGTGGCTGATGCTTGGTTTCTAATAATATTTTTGTTTTTATAGCTCTTCCATCCTTGTATTTGCTATGCATAAAACTTTTATAGTATTATTTCATACTGGTCGTTTCTGTAAGTGCCAGTGGGTCTTCTCTATACCATTTATTGAGTACCTTCTTGATTTCGTAGCTTACAAGCTTATTTTGGATATCCATTGCTAATGAGGATTTGGGTCACACGATCAAGCTGTCGTGAATGGTCTTACACCATAAGCAATGCCATAAGGCCCTCTTAACTAAAGCCTTTGCCAGGGTCGCTTTATACCTGGCTGGGCACTAGCCCTCACCATTAAGGCAAAGGACGAGATTAGTCGGATCAACTTAAACGGAGGTGTTGAATCTGTGATTAGAGGTTCTTACAAGGACATCAAGAAAGGGAAGACGTCCATGGAGGATTCATTCGAGGCTGAAACAGATGGCGCTGCATTCCTCAAACGTTCATCAGAGTTCTTTGATCTCTAAGAAGGATGAGACTTTGATGAAGGTAACATCAATATACCTGACTTAATGACAGGTTTCATAGTTTTGGAGAAAATTCTCTCATCAACGGTGCCCATACAAAAGTTAACCAAAAAAAAAAAGAAAATGCGAGGTGGGACCCCATGGCGATACCCATCCATCCTGATGTATATGTGACCCCTGTGTAAAGGTTTGGAGCTACCCCTATTTTCAAGCTAGCTCCCGGTTACTTAAAACATGTTACAGATCACATGGGGAGGTTAGTTTGAAACCGGTTTCAATAACACTGCTCCCCTCCCCCTCTTCTATTGTCAAGTTATCCGTTCACCAGAATAAAAAAAATTATCTATATGAGTACAAATATGTATCCGACATTTATTGCTAAATTTCCAGCAGTAGAAAAAGTTTATTTGCGTATTCAAAACAAAATATGAAGTATAAGGAATTAAGTGACACGTTAGAAGCAGCACACTGTCATTAGATTTTGTAATAATGATGAGATAAAGATTTTTTTTTTATTTCAGTGTTCGTGTGATTTTCGATTTTTTTTTTAATTGTTATCTCAAATAGATTCCATTCGTGTGCTTCAGGTGCATGATCTTCACACAGCTATATGCTTGGATAAATTGACATAACAATCCCTCAAAAGAGAGGATGATTACTATATCATCAATACCAATATATATATATATATATATATATATATATATATATATATATATATATATATATATATATATATATATATATATATATATATATATATATATATATCTTTTGGTTGTTTCTGGGCACTTGCTGAACATGGAGGGTCTACAGTTGTCTTCAATATAGTGGCCAGTGCAAAGGCTTCCACCTCCGTCCCCCAAACTTGTGTGCATTAGTATTATACAGCATGCAATTTTACACACGGAATGGTCCTTAATTTTGTTTTGAAAAACAAAAACAAAAATAGAAAAATGATGGCCATATCGATTGTGCTTTTATCACTGCACTAGTATAAATAATCGCAAAAAACAAAACAATAAGAGATAAAGATATGACATCAATAAATTATACCAGTAAATGAAACCGTAATACATGTACAATATTGTATCATCATCATCTCCTGCGACGCCTATTGACGCAAACTATCTCCATCTACCCCTCACCATGATCTCATCCACATATGGCACTCAAGTAATCTCTCTTATAGTTTCATTTCTAATCCCTATATCCTTCTGAGGGCTTTGTTCTGTTGTTTTATTGTCATACCACAACTCATGTCCATACAGTAACTCCGATCTTACTAAACTGATATATAGCCTGATTTTTATATATAATTCCAGGCGATTAGATTTCTAAAATTTACTTAACATAGCTATTGTCTGATTGGCTCTTTACAATCTTTCACTAAACTCTAATTTTAATGACCCTGTATTGGAGATCATGCAGTAGTTCCTAAATACTTGAATAATTCTACCTCATTAATCCCTTCTTATCCCAATGGTACTTCATCTTCTATTGCATATTCCGTTTTCATCATCGGTCTATCTTCTATTTATCTTGAGCCCAACCGTATGCGATATTTCATGTTTTCTGGTATGCAAGCACTGCAAATCCTGTGGTGTCATACTAATAAGGACAGCGTCATTAGCATATTCTAGATAAACTAATTTCCTAATAATTCTATGCTGACCCTGATCAAAGTAACTGATTAACATTTATAAATGAAGAGATCCTGCGCAAAGACGAGGGGGTAGATTAAAACCAGAGGGTAAGCTTAAAACCGGGGGTGGCAGGAATTAGTTATAAGTTACCCCCTTCCCACACCCTCAGTAGCCTAAAACCGATTTCAGATTCACGGTTAGTATAGTTTGGAAGGGGTAGTTTGAAACCCGTACACCGGTGCGTGGTGAAAGTAGCCTGCTTGGTACAAATCTCCAGGAATGTACAGAGCGGTTTCCGCCAATAAGGACAGACCCCGCGCATGGTACCTGTCTTGGTCTTGTAGTAAAATTAATGGAGTACTCTATTAATCCTGACTTGTAGTTGGGGTTATGACCTCTGGCGAAAGTATGAAAGGGAGAGTTAAACTCTAGACCGTGGTTATGACAATTTGGTTTTTGACAAATTATACGTGGAAAATGTTTCTTTGATAAAGGGTAAGATTTATAACAGTTTTCCCAAGGTGATGCCTGGATAAACCTTTTTTTTATTTTTTTCCCAAAGGGAAGATTGGCATTCTTATTTGTAAATCAAAATCTGAAAGCAGAATAATGTTTCCTAAAATCGTTCCCATTTCTCACGTCTAACAAACCCTAATGTCTTAATAGTTATGTACCTACGACTGAGTAAGTTCTAAGTGCAGGAGATAACAATAATCTTCGAGAGGAATCGTGAAAATGATGATGCAATCATAAAATATAATACAATTGCTTTCCAAGTGATACGAATAAAATCTGGGTGACTGCTCAATTAGAAAATAAAGATATCCCTTTTTTAAAAAGGAGGTAATTTCAAAGATGGCCTCCAAATTTGCCGGTCCTCGATATTTTTCATAGAAGTAGTTTTAGTTCCCGAACTGCATGATCTACATTTAGATTCTTACGTTTTCAAAGTTGCTGAAGTTGATATTATTGTCTTTAAAGCCAAATTAGCCATATTTTGCATTGTTCTATTGTTCATAAAGCAGAGTGACAGATATTTTTTCAAGATTTTCTAGAGGGGGTGCGAGTGTTTCCAAGGCCACCTGATTGTCCATTTTTCATTTTGTAAGCATTACACCACGATATTCAAACCATGCCACTGGTTCTGCAGCTTATACTACTCGCATACGCTGCTCCAGATTGATGTGGAGGGGAGAGATGACTGTAAGGACTAACACTATTTCTTACAGGAACAATTTGTTGGTTCCCAACAGCTTGCTGCAATAGTGTGCCATATTGAGTAACATATCTGTCCTGTCTCTCTATTCTATATCCAACCCCATTCAGCTGGACTGCTCGTGTCAGGATTAAAGATGGCTTGGGCCTAGAATCCTAGATGATCTCAGGCGGATAGGGGTGCATGCTTTGCATATTCTCTGAGGGCTACCTACCTGTGTTGGTGGAATTGAGTTGTATGGCATATACAAGTCAAGATCACGAATCAATGCTGGACTCTTGCTGAGATTAGTGAAGGTTTCAGAAACATCATCAAATATGTGTTCCAAATCTCCCAGTGAAAACATGAAAGTATGGGATCCGTCTAGATTTCTTAAGCCCTATTGTAGAAACTACTTCATAGACTGTAATCCATCGAATTCAGGCTCCTTGGCCAAAGACAATCTACATTATCTCAAGACTTCTTTTTTTCCTGTAAGGATGATTGTGGTTGCACAGGTATTGTTCTGGCTAGCACGTCTTCGTCATTTACCTTTCTCCCATTTCATCGCATCGTTCCATCCCTGGCGTGTACAAATATTCAAGTGTCAGCTTCCTTATAAAAACATGGGAACATTGCATCCTAAAATTTCATCATGTTGATAAAGGCATTTTCTCGTTTTTTGACAATGTGTTTGTAATCTCTGCTTTACACATCATTGCAAGAAAGTGCAAAAGCCCAGTCTTGTTGTTTACATGAAGAAAGAGGCTTTGCCAATTACCTACTGTCGCACTTGTGTCTGTCATTCTTCTTTTGTTTCCTTAACCCTATTTTGACTTAAATTTCACACTTGATATCTTGTATTCATCAAAGACAAAGTCCATCTGCTCATTCCTGGTACCAGAGTATTCCACCTTTAGGATAGTGTCTTCTTTAACAAAGTCATTACATGTACGTAGAAGTAAGGCATTAATAAGTACTGATCCATCAATGATGATTGCCTTAGTCTTTGGTTCTCTGTCAGGGATGCTCACTTTTACTTCATAATTTCAATCAATTATTATTTCTGACACATATGAAACTTGCTCCCGTCACTGAGAGATACAGGATGTGATTGATTCTCGTGCTTGAAGATTTCTTGCAAGTTACACTGCTTTTTATGGAAGAAGATGAACATTCTTGAGAAAGACTGACAGCCATCTTTGATGACTTTCTCCTTAGAAATTATTTCAGACTATTCTTGTGGGAAGAAAGAAATGGTTTATCTTGATTGGATGATAGAAAAGGACTGTCACCTTCATCGTCCATCCCTTTCACGAATAATTTGAACTGCTCTTTGTCCCGCCGGAAATATGTAGGTATCATTTCAACTAGAGTAAGGTCTGCAATGTTCTTCACGTGCAGCACCAGCAAGTGCTAGATCAGGCGATATCATATATCTTAAGTAAATTGGGATCTATGGCGAATATTTGACATTGCTATTCGCAAAGAAGTAAGTCAAAAGTTCTAAAAGTGCTTCACAGTTCAATTTGAAGTCACCTTCTCTGAAAAAAAGATCAGGGTGAATACGGGGAGCTCCATGTTCAGAACCAAATTCCAGAATTGGACCTGTGGGGTCTCTTTTACTCCCCTGTTCGCATCCTCAAATGTTTCATCTGATATGCCAAACTCTTCAGAGCAATAATGAGGGTCTGCCTTTTTCAAAGCTTGTACAAGTTACAGGCATGGCTCTGGTGTGCTTATCTTGTCCTATTGACACTATATGCAGACAGGATGCCGACCACTGTAACAAATGAGGTCATCTCTCTTCCACAATAGCAGGGGTACAGCCACTGCCCCATAGTAATGTTCTTGTTGATTTCAGTGCAGCCATTTCATCAACTTCACTCATTTGAATGTATTGAAGCTAAACATGCATGGTGACACTCAGAGAACTTATGTGTGCACCCTTATTTACTTTATCCCACGAGCCAACCAGATTTACGACGGATCTGCAATGAAAAAAGAAAATAGGTGAGAACAATATGTAGGTGTTCTTTATAAACAATAAAATCTTGAAACATATGTATCAGTTTACTTTAGAAATAGTAAATTCTTAGGGAAAATGTATCTGTGTGCTTTATAAACACCAAAGTCTACTCAAGTAGCCTTGAAAACATAGGAATCCATATCTGTATCTGGCAACTCCGATAACTAAAAATAAATCTAGATAGAAAATTATCAATTTTATCTCAAATTACTCTCTGTTACACTATATTGTTACTAGTGGACATTACCATACATATCATTTTACAAAAAGAACTTAACGTCAACTTTGGGTGGCTAATTAGGTGGGCTTCTTAGAAAATGGCTTCCATCTTAGATTTACATTTGGCCAATCTGCCAGATTTGATTTGTATGATTTGAAGAACAAGTATACCAACTTTGAGGCTTGCACCCCAATTTGCGGGATTTTTCTGTAGTCTCTTATAGACCTATGCTATCTAAGCGGTGAAAAGGATTAATTTCTACTGGTTTCACTACGGTTTTTTTATTAATTTTTATTAAGGTGCATGGCTTGAACAGTTAGTTAAGTCTTTATTTGATGTTTTTAACAGAGGGTGGACTATTCTGAAAAAAAAAAAAATATCCTTTTCATGCAGTATATAATCTAAAGTCTTTAATATTTTCACTCCTATATTTCTTGTCGTCGCTTTTACTTTTTGTAAAATATTCAAAAACGTTGTCTTATTATACCCGGAAAGTTCCCTTCATTATATAGAAATTCTAAAGCATAGTGTATAAGATACATGTTTAAAAACATTGAAGTTTATCATTCCTTTCCTCTTAAGATCTCCGTATATATCACAATTCTACAAAATGTGCTTTAAATCAAATGTAATGTACAATTTAACCTGGTTACTTAAATCAAGACGCATCATGTTTATAAAATGAAAACTGTAATCAAGAGAAACCCCATCATGTTTTTTTAAACTATCCGTTAATGATGCTCTGCTCCTAACGCCTCACCCAAGCGTCCAAATCCACCATAATTTTTCTTGCGACGATTATGACGTCATTTGTGATCTTTTTTCAAGAATGTGAAGTTTTTCATTCTTTTGTGGCAAAATTCCACGGTAATGTCGCACCTATTTTCAAGAATATTCTCGGCTATTTAGACATTTTCACTTTTGGGAGCGTTTAGAGCAACGTCTGTATATCTCTGTATGAGCGTTGCTTACAGTAAGGGCAGTTTCCTCTTTTGCATCCTTAGGGAGCAGAAAATCATAACCCTTTGAAATAACTATGCTAAATTAGCAGAGAGAGAGAGAGAGAGATTAATACTGTACATGGTTAAGCTACAAGTAATGGAAATCGCAAGAGACAGCCATATATTGACATAGAGATTAGTATTTATACAAAAACACATTATATACAATGAAAATTGAGAGAGATCGAGAGGGGAGGGAGGAAGAACTTTATCTTTACAACCATCTCATTTTCATCACGTGTGGTCCTTAGATATCATACTAAGGAAAGTGAAACATTTTCTAACTAAAATCTTATGGAACACTTGAGAGCATAAATAGTTTTACATAGTCGCCTGATATTATTGGCTAATGAGTTGATTACACTTCTAATTTCAATCTTAAAACAAATGAAATTAACTATATATGCAACATATAAGTAGTTTCTATTTTAATGATAACTCATATTGGATCAAATTATATATAAATCATCACAGACAGTCAGTTAGACCCTGACGAACTGTTGCTGATGATTTATGAGAAAATCTAACACCAACAGAGAAGGGGATTATGAGGGAGTAAAACTGCAGATTCCAACAAAATCAAGGCAATTGATTTGTATAATGATGTTGCAGTACCATGAATCATGAATTATATGCAAGCTTCATTTATGTGTAACTGCTTTTAATAGAAATGGTCTATGTTTAATAATTTCCCGTTTATTCTTGACTATGTTCAGTTGAGGGCAACTTCCTTCATCACAAGGACCTATGAATGGTGGTTTCGGTTTGGGGTTTTCATCCTGACCAATTTTTATATTATTGTAAAATTCTTTAAATAATAATATAATAAATTAAGAACGAAAAAGTAGTTGTAATTATATCTTATAAAGACAGAATCATTTAAAGGTTTGAAGGTCACTCGTGAATGACAATGGTAACCGGAGTGGCAATGCCAGAGAGACTGGCCATATATATCTTAATATTATTATTATTATTATTATTATTATTATTATTATTATTATTATTATTATTATTATTATTATTATTACTACTAGCCAAGCTTCAAACTTACTTTGAAAAGCAAGATGCTATAAGCCCAAGTGCTCCAACAGGGAAAAATGGCCCAAGGAAGAAAGGAAATAAGGATTAAATAAACCATATAGAAATAATAAATAATTAAAATAATCTTTTTTAAAAACAATAACATTAGAACTAATATTTCAAATATAAACTATAAAACGATTTGTGTCAGCCTGTTCAACATTTGCTGCAAGTTTGAATTCTGAAATAAAATTTCTAGAATACTGTGTGTATTGAACTTCATGATAGAGAAGGCCTGACTATTAGAATTAACTGCATGCCTAGTATTACAAACAAGATGGAACTGTCCAGGAAGATCTGAATGTAAAGGATGGTACAAATTAAAAAAAAATTTATGCAACATGCATAATGAACGAATTGAACGACAGTGCCAGAGATTTATATCTAGATCAGGAATAAGATATTTAATTGACCGTAAGTTCCAGTCTAATAAATTAAGAAGAGAATCAGCAGCTGAAGACCAGACAGGAGAACAATACTCGAAACAAGGTTAAATGAAAGAATTAAAGCACTTGATAATAGATTGATCCAAGAAAATCTTAAAAGACTTTCTTATTAAGCCATTTTTTTGTGCAATCGAAGACAACACAGACCCATTGTGTTTCTCAAAAGTAAATTTGTTGTCGAGAATCACGCTTAAAATTTTAAGAGTATACATAGTTAAAGAAACATTATCGATGCTGAGATCCAGATGTTGAGGAGCCAATGTCCTTGACCTACTTTCAATAATACTTTGAGTTTTGCTAGGATTCAACTTCACACCCCATAACTGGCACCATCCACTAATTTTAGCTAGATCTCTATTAAGGGACTCAGCAACGCCAGATCTACATTCAGGAAATGGAACTGATCCAAACAGAGAAGCATCATCTATATAAGCAACAAGCTTTTTTTATAGGCAAAACCACATATCATGTGTATATAGTATGAAAAGTAATGGGCCAAAAACACTACCCTGAGGAACACCAGATATTACATTCCTAGAGTCATAATGGTGCCCATCAATAACTACTCTTTGCAATTTATTACTTAAAAAATCAATAATGATGCTAAGAAACGACCCATCCTCTCCAAACTGTTTGAGTTTGAAAACAAGGACCGCGTGATTAACAAGGTCAAAGGCAGCACTAAAATCAAGTCCAATCATACAAACTTCCTGACCACAATCAAGGGATTTTTGGGCTCAGGCCATGTCGTCCTGATGGAAGGTTCCTTCAAGTAGCTTCCTAGGGTATATTTGACTACAGTGATATTCCCAGAGAATTTAAATTAAGGTCTCCTGAATTCTAACTCCTGGCGTGAATATCCTTAAAGATTCCTTTTAGGATATCGTATAATATCAGGGGACGCATTCTTGACAAGCCACATAGCAATCTGCACTCCGCTTAGCGTTTACACTTCGAGGGGGGAAAGTGGTAAAATAAAAGAGGAGCCGTTAGTATGGGTCCCTTCCTCTGTTACTGCTTGAGTACACAGATGGCGTCATAATTGCAGCCATCTTTATTCCTTTTTCTGTAGCGATTTTGCTCGGTGGTTTTCCCAGTGCTCTCTCGTGATTTTGGATTTATCTCCAGCCTCTTCTGCCTCTGGAGAGTTGAGTATTTAATTCTTATGCTGTATAAATATAGCTCTCGCTGTAAAGTAAAACATTGAATCGAATTAAACATACTTTTTGGCAGAGCTATTGCCTGGACCGGAGGCGTCTTCAGCGCTGTCGTTCGTAACGCATGAGTTATTTAGTTAGCCAGAACGACTTTCCCGGTATAATAGCTTAAATAATTATTTAGCTATTTAGTCTTCATTGCTAGGAATTAATTATATCATGCCGATAGTATTCATTTAGTTCGGCGAATTAGGTAGCCGATGTTGTTTACGCTAGGCTTCCCAGCCTAGGCGTTTTAGTTTACTCTCTTGCATGATATAATGAGTGTTCCTGGTCTTAATAAAATTTAAATGAAGATATTAGGCAATTTATACATCTAAGATATATTGATTGCATATAAAATTTTCCTCTTCCTAGATAGTATAAGAGAGAGCTTCGATGAGTTAGGTAGTCGATCTCACTAACACTAGGCTAGTAGTCTAAGGGCTTTAATATACTTTCATACAATCTCCCCGGTTACCCTCATGTATAGGGTAATCCCTCCTTCCCTCTGAGTGTAGCCTAAGCCTACAATTCTAGTTGGTCTTGCCTCGAGTTGTCATTCAGGCAAGACTAGGCTAAGGTTTTTTCTGCCCCTTCCCCTAGCTACAGATGGTAAGCTTTGGGTTTAGGTCAGAACCTCAGAGTATATGTTGTGTGCCGGCAGCTGGTCGACAGGGTGAATGTATTCCCCTGTTGGCCTTTGGTTATTGGCATAGGAGGCTTAGCCATTTAGACTGCACTTGAAGGGGTCATGTGATCCCCCTTCTTCCTGCGGTTTAGTCGACTAGTCCTGTGCTTGCAGACCCCAGGCTGAAAAATAGAGATTTTCTGCGGCCTAGGATGGCGCCGGCACTGGAACTCTGTTTCTCTATGATTAAGGGTGGCGGCTAGATAATTGCCAGCCCCCTTACTGTATTGGCAGACCCTAGGCTGGGGAATGAATTCTCCGTCCACCGATACTGAAACAGAGCTTCCTCAAGGTGTGGTAGGACCGACATACTGCCGGCTCCTCTCACACCTTATACATGACCCTTTTCCCTCCCTATTCTATCCTTTAGTGATGGCTTAGCCATCACATCTCTTTGGCTGTCGTCCTACAATCTCACCGCTTGCCGGCAGGTTGTGGGGCCAGCTTGGGCTTCTGCTTGTATGGCCTAGTCGTTCAGCTTCCCTATTGGACATAGTGCTTCGGGATAGCTGTGTCGGCAGGACCAGCTGCTGGCAGAAGATCCATTGACTTTGGAGTGTTCTTCAGTCCTCCCTTGGGCTGCCATTCACATCCTATGACCGGCAAGGACCGGCAACGGAGGTGGATGGGTGGAAGCTTGATTATCTTATATTCTCCCCTTCCATTAGAACCCTCATTCTGGAGGAAGGAAGTGACAGTTGTCTTACATCACCCTTCACTCCTTGCTTTCTGTCTCTCTCTTGGCTAGTGCCGCCAGGTACTAACCTAACTGGCGGCTGCCGGCCACTAACATAGCCGGCAAGACGCTGGCTAGACTTGTGGACCGACAGCCAATGATTCCCTGACATAACTGACTTAGCCGGCAAGAGCCGGCCGAGTTCGGTCTAACGGCAACTACCCTGTCACATAGAATACTCTCTGGGCTAGTGTGCACACAGCCGGTGACCCGCTGGCATCTGGTAAGCCCCCGGCAATCCGGTGGGCCGCCGACTACTAAATTTTCAATATTGTGTCAGTTGGACTGTGCCTTAGGTACTAGCTTTGCCAGCTACATACACGCGAAAGCTACAGTATATGTATATACAGTAGCCAGTATATCTGCAGTATAGATCATACTGCGGACAGAAAACTATGGTATAAGAGTATACAGTAGTTAAATTTTCCAACATACTCTGTGTGTCCAGGCATAGTCTTTTATTGAAACCTTATAGATAGGCAAAGGATTTCCCTTTCTACATACTGATAGATGATCAGTTATTAATGACCCTCACTATTAATCCTTTTGGAAGTTAGTGGTAGCTATACTCTTCTATCCTTATAGGCTAGATTTTTCCACCAGGCCTCCTAAGGAGGATAACCCTAGGATTAATATTGAGGGAAGTCACACCAATTGGCTGGGCGGGAAACAAATAGATGTGTCTTTCCTAATTCATTTCTAGCTTATCTATCCTTAGCTATAGGCAATAAAATAAAATGGAAAATATTATTAATAATATTTAATAGTTTATCTAGTGAGATGAACTACAGTGTACTCAATTTATTTTCCTCTCTTTAGAGGAGAACCATGTGAAGTGCGGCAGCGTCTTCTGCAACGTACGTAGCAGGGACTTCTGCGGCCTCCTGTAGTGTAGGACGCACTCCCATTGTTCCATCACCAAGGGACCTCTCAAATATTGGGACTCCTAGGTATGTACAGTGTGCAAAGACTTGGTTTATGAGGCTTTTGAAAACCCCAAGACAACGGAGTCAAGGGATGCAGCTCGGAACAAACTGCACAGATGGGTTCGTGGCTTCAAGAAAAATGCCACGGGGCCTTACCTCCCCAACGAGCGTATGAAGGTCTATCTTTTCCCCAAAGCATCTGCAGATGCTGTCATTCCTCAGCCTCACCCTGAGATCCCTTGCATCCAGATAGCCATGGACACGGATGTCTCGGATGCAATGAAGGACATCCATCTAGATGATGAAAGGATGTCAGAGGTGTCAGAGGACACCGAAAATTACCTACCTGAAGGTCAAGAAAAGGAGTCTACGATGGCCCCAGAGACGGAAGAGGATGAAGTCAAAACAGTGTCTGTTTCATTGGTTCCTGCCCCAGAACCAGCGCCCTCTACGTCCTCTGCTCCTCCACCTGATAAGTCGGATGATACCCTGTCTGCCATCAGAGCCATGATGGAGACCTTTCAGAAGAAGAGTGAAGAAAGGGAAGCTGCGCTAAGGAAGGAGATTCACCAGCTTGCAGTGGCCCGTGGTTCTCATAGAAGACTTAATCTAAAGGATCTTCCCTCGTGCTCCGAGGTAAACCCATGGAGGCATGCTGAGTACATGCCGATAACGAACGGCAAGATCTACATCTCAGAAAAGCTGGGAACTGTCCTTATTGAGGCCATTGAGTTCTGGCCCAGCTTTAAGTCCTATCCTGACTGCTTCGTTCGTCTTAGGATGGAACCCGTCTCCAAGGAGGAGATAGAGCCCAAGGAGGTCATAGTGCTTGACCATACAAAGGCTCAAGCTTTGCTAGCTAGCAGTCTGAAGGACAGGGGCTTCAACAACTCTAAGGTGCCAGTTCTGAGTAAGAAACACCCTTTCTTTCTTGCTCCAGCAACAATGGCCTTCCCCTTTGCAGAAAAAGGGTTCAAGGCCGTGATCAAGGCAGTGGAAGCTTAGAAACCTTGCCCTACACTGGAGGAGTGTAGGCCCCTTTACCTAGCCCTGCCGACAGTTCATAAAGACTGGAAGGATATTCTGCTTACCTTCTCAGTCGGGAAGCTGGAAGCCAATATCGCTGGACGCCAGTTTAGCGAAAACCTCCCCAAGTTGTCATAGTTCCTCCTGCGTAGGGAGCAGGACACGAAAGAAAGGCTTGCTGACTCTCTGTCCCTCCAGGTGACCCTGGAGGCAATGGCCAGTGAACATAGGTCCCCAGATATGTTCATGGTCATAGCCAAAACACACTTGGCAACCCTGACTAAAGACTTTTGTAGCTTTGTTAGGGCTAGAAGGCCTTGTAGGGAGTTTGTGTCTGCCTCGGCTGCGGTCAGACACGACCCAGGAAATTGATATCTTCCAACATCTGGGGGAAAGATCTCTTCCCGAATGAAGAGGTCAAAGAAATAGTTGACAAAGCCGTTACGGAGAATAGGAATCTTCTCCAGAAGTGGGGCATGTCGGCCAAGAGGAAGTCTTCCCTGGATGAGGGTCCCCAACCGAAACGGAAGACAAAGAGGCCAAGGTTGCCTTCTCGCCCTGCTAGACAACAACAACTTCCCATGACCCCGGTGCCTCAGATGGTGGCACAGCCTCAACCCGCCTACCAGATGGTACCCCAGCAGGTGGTAACTCAGTCACCAGCCTTCACTCCCGCCTATGAGAGGCAGACCACTACCTTTCGCCCTAAAGGTAGGCGGTCAAACAGAGGTTCCTCTAGACGTCCTTCGAGAGGAAGAAGGGGTAGGGGAAGATGCGGTCAAGGAGGCAAGCCCTCCGGAAACCAGAAGCAATGAGATGCTTCTGGTAGGAGGAAGACTCCGACTATTTCGTGATCGTTGGACCTTCGATCCCTGGGCCCACAGCCTAATCAAGAACGGACTGGGTTGGAGCTGGAGGACAGCTCCACCATCATTCCCTCAATTCTTCCAACACTCCACACCCATTCTGGAAGAATACACCCGAGAGCTCTTGAGCAAAAGGGTGATAAGGAGGGCAAAGTTCATCAAATTCCAAGGAAGGCTGTTTTGTGTTCCCAAGAAGGACTCAGACAATCTCAGAGCCATTTTGGACTTGTCGCCACTCAACAAGTTCATAGAAAACGACAAGTTCAAGATGCTGACCCTTCAACACATATGGGACCTGCTGCCCAAAAGAGCATACACAGTCTCCATAGACATGGCAGATGCCTATTGGCACATTCCGATCAATCGCCAACTCTCCTCCCACCTAGGATTCAGGCTACAAAAAAGAAAGTACGCTTTCAGAGCCATGCCCTTCAGACTAAACATAGCCCCAAGGATCTTCACGAAGCTTGCAGAAACAATTGTTCAACAACTATGCCTACAAGGTGTCCAGGTGATATCCTACCTGGACGATTGGCTGGTGTGGACAGCATCCGAAACGAAATGCATGCAAGCATCCAAGAAAGTGATTCAGTTCCTGGAACATCTGGGATTCAAAATCAACACCAAAAAGTCTCAAATGTCTCCAGCTCAGAAGTTTCAATGGCTAGGTATACATTGGAACTTACAGTCACATCGCCTCTCCATTCCATTAAAGAAGAGGAGAGAGATAGAAGGATCTGTCAAGAGACTACTAAAATCCAACAGGATTTCAAGATGCCAACAGGAGAGAGTGCTGGGCTCCCTCCAGTTTGCATCAGTGACAGACCCAGTGCTAAGAGCACAGCTAAAAGATGCAATAGGAGTCTGGAGAAGATACGCATCAAACGCTCGAAGATATCTAAGAAGACCAATACCGATCCGACTTCAATCACTTGTCAAGCCATGGCTTAGGCCAAAAATTTGAAGAGGTCAACACCTCTGCAACCGCCTCCACCCTCAGTCATCATCCACACGGACGCATCATTGGAAGGATGTGGAGGTCACTCTCATCATCGGAAAGTTCAAGGAACTTGGTCCTCTCTATTCAAGACCTTCCACATCAACATTTTGGAGGCCATGTCAGCCTTCCTTACACTGAAAAACTTATCCCCCCGCCTTTCGGTCCACATAAGACTGATTCTGGATAGCGAGGTGGTAATGAGATGTCTGAATTGTCAAGGCTCGAGATCACCTCAACTCAACCAAGTAATGTCGGCCATCTTCCGCTTGGCGAAAAAGAAGAGATGGCACTTATCAGCAGTTCACCTTCAAGGGTTCCGCAATGTGACAGCAGACGCTTTATCCAGGCTAACCCCAATACAGTCAGAATGGTCCCTAGACGCAAGATCATTCTCCTTCATCTTACATCAAGTCCCAGAACTGCAGATTGACCTCTTCGCGACGAGCGACAGCAAGAAACTTCCTCGATACGTGGCCCCATACGAGGACCCTCTAGCGGAAGCAGTGGACGCCATGTCCCTCGACTGGAACAATTGGAACAGGACTTACCTGTTCCCTCCATACAACCTGCTAATGAAGATCCTCAACAAGCTGAGATCTTTTCAAGGAACAGCAGCCCTAGTGGCTCCCAAGTAGCCCTGGAGCAACTGGTTCCCTCTAGTATTGGAATTGCAGCCGAGGCTGATTCCCCTGCCGGATCCAGTTTTGTCTCAACAAGTACAGAAGTCGACTGTCTTCGCTTCATTACAGAAAACCCAAGACCTTCATCTCATGATTTTCTCTCCCTAGCAGTAAAAAAGATGTTTAGGATCTCGAAAGAGAGCATAGACTTCTTAGAGGAATATAAGTCTAAATCTACCAGAAGGCAATATGAGTCATCTTGGAAGAAAAGGGTAGCCTACGTCAAGGCAAAGAAGCCAAAGGAAATCTCAACAGATTTCTGATTATCTTTCTTTATTCACCTTCATGAACAAGGTTTAGCAGCCAACACGATAACTACGTGTAAATCTGCCTTGACTGGACCCTTGCTTTATGCTTTCCAAGTAGACTTTTCTAATGAAATTTTTAACAAAATCCCTAAGGCCTGTGCTAGGCTTAGGCCGGCAGCACCTCCAAGGGCCATTTCATGGTCTTTGGATAAGGTACTACATTTGGCTTCAATATTGAATAACGAGAATTTCTCTCTGAAAAATTTGACTCAAAAAGTAATTTTTTTGTTTGCTCTAGCCTCAGGGGATAGAGTTAGTGAGATATTGGCCCTTTCTAGGGAGGAGGGCCATATCCATTTTACTGAAACGGGAGAACTGAATCTCTTTTCTGACCCAATGTTTCTTGCCAAGAACGAGCTACCCACCAAGAGGTGGGGTCCCTGGAGAATCTGCCCTCTGAAGGAAGATGTCTCGCTGCGTCCAGTAGTGTCTAAAGGTCTATCTTCGTAGAACTTCAGAATACAGGGGAGGACAGCTCTTTAAAGGAGAAACATCAGGCTAAAACTTATCCCTGAAACAACTAAGGGCAAAGATCACCTACTTTATTCGCAGAGCGGATCCTGACAGTACACCCGCAGGTCATGATCCTAGGAAAGTTTCTTCATCCTTAAACTTTTTCCAGTTTATGGATTTCGAGAGCTTTCGCTCGTTTACTGGATGGAAGTCATTCAGAGTGTTTTACAAACACTACGCAAATCAAGTGCAAGAATTAAAGAAATACGTGGTGGCGGCAGGTAGTGTACTAAAACCTGTCGCTTAGTGCTGCGAGGAACATTGAATTATTTGGGACTATAATTCTAGAGGGTGTACATCTTGGCACATTATGGTGCAACATGGTAAGTGAGATGTCATCAAAGTGACATTATGGACTGTTCCAGTGTATAAAGGTGAAGAAACATGAAGAAACAGACTTAACACTAGTGCCGTGTGTTTTTACACAAGTGTAAATAAACAGACTTCTCAGAAAGACATTAGAAAATTATTGAAAATTTTCAATTGAGTGGCATAAAATTTTGTTTTCAGGTAAAACAAGTATTTCTGATTTGATTTTGTTTGATCTATGTTTGTAAATTCTATTTCACTAGCATTTTTTACATTAGTATGAAATGTATGCTGAATTCTGGTTTATTGTTTGACAATAAATGTCTAATGGTTTTGTGCGACTTATTTCGCCCTAAACATATATAAACTTATATATGAATAAATTTATGTCTGAGCATTACTTTTATTCCTTACTATCCTGCATAATTACATTGAACAAATATAGTAAATTTGTTCCTAAACGTAAGCAAACCTTTTCTGGCCAGGCTTACCTTGTTCTGATACAGATGGAAACTTGTCTGCTGTGGTATGCAGCTAAGCTGATATACCTTGGATGCTACGGTGGCTTACATGTACCCCTGTTGGGTTTATAAATACAAACTTTGCCTGTATACCCTTTTGGTTACTAGGTTGGTCATATGAAATATACAAACTTCGAGACTTTTTTCCCAAGTCTAGCATGACTCTTCCCTGTAGGGGGCAGGAAGCACTAACATAGTTCATGATTAGATGTAATGACATATAACGTTAATGTTATAGGTCTCTAAGGTCTAAATGTCCAAAGAAATATTATCTTGAGGTTTAAGGTACAACTGGGAAAGCCACGGATACATTAATGCTCTGGTAAACTTCCATCAGGATGACATGACCTGAGCCAAAAAAAAGGATTTTGAGCGACACGAAAAATCTATTTTTGGGTGAGATAGCCATGTCGTCCTGATGGACCTGCCCTCCTTTCTATGAAAGGCCTTGGCAGGATCCCTCCCAATAATACTGGATCCATAAGTACCGGCTCAACGCTACAAGGAATAAAAATGGCAGCGATTATGGCGCCATCTGTGTACTCAAACAGTAACGGAGGAAGGGAACCTTATTAACGGCTCCTCTTTTATTTTGCCACTTTTCCCCCTCTAAGCGTAAACGCTATGCGGGAAGCAGATTTCTATGTGGCGTGTCAAGAATACCTCCCCTGATATTATGCGATATCCTAAAAGGAAACTTTAAGGATATTCGCGCCAGGAGTTAGAATTCTGGAGACCTTAAGTTAAATTCTCTGGGAATATCACTGTAGTGAAATATACCCTAGGAAGCTACTTAAAGGAACTTTCCATCAGGACGACATGGATATCTCACCCAAAAATAGATTTTTCGCTTCGCTAAAAATCCGTTTTGTATACAGCTTTGGATCAGCGCCCAAGCCCACTTTCCACCCAAGCTAGGACCATGAGACCAGGCAATGGATGCTGATGCCTAAGCAGGTAAACCTGTAGACTCCCCTGAACCCCGACTCCCCCCCCCACCTACCACCCCCCCCCCCCCCCTCCCTTTAGCTGAAAATGACTCTGAGGTGGCAGACACTACTAGAAACTATCGATCTTGAGCTTGTCTTGAACCCCACTCCAGCAGAGCTTCAGGCGGTTACGTTTCCAATGGGCTACCTTAACCCTAGGTAATATATAAAATAATGCAACAAGCAATTATCTTCATTGAAATATGAAATACTTTGAACTTATTCATCCTGGTCTGAGGAAACATGCACAAGGTTAAAAGTTGCTCGATAGCTTTAAAAAAGAATATGTATATGTATATAAGAAAATCTTTATCCCAAGATATTTCTAAAATTACAAACTTCCAGAATTAAACTTAGTAAATTACGTGACAATTGTTAACGTTAAATTAAAAGGTGAATATTAGAACGCCATAATCAGGAAATGTTACAGCATCATAAAGGCCGTATTACAGAAAATTGACATTCATTGACAGTTTCCAGAGAGGTTAATATCAGAGAATTTTGTTCAAAATTTGGTTCCTACTTTAAAAACATTTGATTTTGGGAGTAGGTTGGGATCTTATTTTCAATCATATCCTTTTTCCAGCGGTAAAATTTCAAATGACTATTAATTTACTCTATAATGTTGTAATTTCATAGCACGAACAGCAATTTCCCGAGAAACCCCCTCTCTCTCTCTATTCGCAGACATATTGAAACATTACGATCCAATAAACTGGAGAAAATCTGCGGAAAACATCAGCAAAATAATAGAAGAAATTCCAAAGAAGATCCAAGTGATAAAGAGACTTATAAAGAAAGTTTACATCAATCAACACATTCCATCAAAGAACAATAAGAAGTCTAATATGGTGAATATGCTGATTGGTGCATTGGGAAAAAGAATGCCAAAATGGTGTAATACATGTAAGATATGGTATTCCATTAATAATCCTCAACAATTGATTAGAAAGTGTGATGCCTGCTATGTTCCAACACACCCTACATAAGCTGAAATACAGCAAAAAATAAAAAAAATAAAGACAAAGGTATTCTGCTCAACATGCTTAGTCTGGATAGAAAATATAATTAAGTCGAGACTAAATCTGCAAATAGTTGAAGATAAAGAAGAGGAAGAAGAAGAAGCAGAAGAAGAAGAAGAAAAAGAAGAAGGAAAAAAAAAGAAGAGAAAAATGAACAGGATATGTGTAAGGATGCAGAGGAAATCATTGATATAACTTATGATGCCATCCAACAACATACTTATGAGGAAATAAATTATCAGATGGAAACAAATCATAGACCCAAGAGACTCTACCCGGACCTACATACTTTTAGGGAAGAGCAAGAACAAGAAAAAAAAGAAAAGAAAGATATAGTGTGCAATTTGCTGAAAAGAGGGAATTGCAAATTTGGCGAAAGATGCTACTACAAGCATCCAAAGATATGTCATAATTATGAAATATATGGTAAATGTGCGTATTTAGACGGATATGGAGACGAATGCAGAGATCTCCATCCAAAAATATGCAAAAACCTAAAAGAAGGAAAAGGATGCAGTTTCAACATAAAATGTCGATATATACATCCTGCAACCATGAATGAAAGTAAGAAAACTCAGCAAACTGAAAAGAAAAATGAAAGCAAAAATTAAAAAAAAAAGAAAAAAAAAGCAGGCCGTGTATATACCGCGCTATGAACCAAAAGCCACAAGATATGAGGCCTTCCAACCCAAATATGCACATTTAGAGCCCAACTACAAAGAATGCATCTATAATGCCAGGGGTTAGTGCAGATATGGAGATAATTGCAGGTATACACACAAAAATAAATATGAAGGCGAAAGAGCAAATATAATAGAAAAGTTGGATTTTTTAATGGCAGAATTCCAGGAAATGAAGAAAAAAACATCATATCAGAACAGGAAGAAATCATGGGAGAATTTATACTATTACCAATATTAAATAATGGGGATGAAACACAAACCATAACAGTGATGAATAAACAGGGTTTAGTCACGAGTAACTCTAAAAGGAAAATAGAATTCTTAGAAGAACTAAGCCACATTGAAAAAAATAGATATATTAAATATAAGTGAAACATGGTATTCCCAAGAGACTGGCAGTGATGACCAGATAAAGGGTTTCCAAACTTATAGATCTGACAGAAAAAATAGGAATCAAGGGGGAACCGCAATATATGGAAGAGACATAAATCAAGGAAAAGTCTATGAAAAATACAGCAACACAGAATTTGAATTGATTGCAGTAGAATTTGAATTTGAAAAACTAGTGAATATTGTAGTTTACAGACCCCCAAATACTAAGGGGTTTGACATAATAATAAAGACTGGAATATACTCCTATCCGGAGATTTTAACTTTCCTTTCGTGGATTGGAAAGAACGGATAGAAGAAAGTGGTTGTATGTATACATATAAAAAAGAGAGTAATAGTAGTGCAGAAGATAAGAAGCAATTTGAAAAGCTTGAAGATATGCTATTAGAACATAATATGCAACAAATAAACCACATTCCAACAAGAAAGGAAAATGTCCTAGATCTAGTATTTGTGAATGAGGTGAATTATGTCAAAGAAATAATAGTGTATAACACGGGAATTTCAGACCACAATGTCATAGAATTGATAGTCCATTCCAAATCAAGTGATCGCAGAATTAATAAAAGCACAAAACTTTGGGAAGGATATGGAAAATATAATTTTTACAGTAAGAATATAAAATGGTCAGAAATAAACGAAGAACTGAATAAAGAATGGAAAAATGTATTGGTAAGTGATAATATACAGGTAAAAACGGACATATTGTACAAAATACTGGAGAAAATTGTTGAAAAATATGTACAGAAAAAAACAATAAACAAAAGACGTGCATACCAAGAGACAGAAGGATATTATTTCAGAAAATTAGAAAGTGGAAGAAAAATCTTGGAAAAGAAAAAAATGTGTGGAAAATGATGGAAATAAAATGTAAGATAGAAAATGCAGAACAAAAGATTATACAGTCGAAAGAAAATGAAAAAAGGGACTTAGAAGAAAGGACACTTCAAAATATAAAAAGAAACCCCAAAGTACTTTACTTCTATGCAAAAAAAATGAATAAAGGGAGATTAGAAATAGGCCCTCTAAGAATTGAAGGACGGCTAACGAATGAAAAAAAGGAAATATGCAACATATTAGCAGAAAAATATAAGAGTGAGTTCACGCCAAGAATTGCGAATGAGAATAATGAAACAGAAATGAGAGAAGAAAATGTTGAATATCTAACGGATATAGATATTAATGAAGCAGATATTGTCAAGGCTATAAACGAAATTAAAAGTGGATCGGCAGCCGGACCAGGTGGAGTTCCAGCGATTTTGTTAAAAAAACTGCAAACACTATCGCGAAGCCACTTGCAATACGGCTAAGACAAAGTGTAGATATGAGCGAGATATATGTTAAACATAAATTAGCTTATATAACCCCTATCTTCAAAAGTGGATCAAGACTTGACGCAAGCAATTATAGACCTGTTAGTCTAACATCACATATTATGAAAGTGTATGAGAGGGTAATAAAAAAGAAAATAATGAACCATTTGGTTAAAAATAATTTGTTTAATATAGGTCAACACGGTTTTGTGCCTGGAAAAAGTACACAGACCCAACTGATAGCACACTATGAAAACATATACAAAAATATGATACATGAAAAAGACACAGATGTGATCTATCTAGATTTTGCAAAAGCCTTTGACAAGGTAGACCATAATATATTAGAGAAAAAAATGAGAAAGCATAATATTGTGGGAAAGATAGGAAAATGGGTAAAAAAAATTCCTGCAAAACAGAAAACAGATAGTGGTTGCAAATGATGAGAAATCGGATGAAGCCCAGGTAATATCTGGTGTGCCACAAGGTACGGTATTAGCTGCACTGCTGTTTGTTATTATGATCTCAGACATAGACTGTGATGTTGAAAACTCTGTAGTGAGAAGTTTCGCCGATGACACAAGAATAAGTAGAGAAATTACTTGTGATGAAGATATGAACTCACTACAAAGAGATCTAAACAAAATATATGAATGGGCGGAGATAAATAGGATGGTATTTAACTCCGATAAATTTGAATCAATAAATTATGGAAACAGAGAAGGAATGGTATATGCATACAAGGGACCTAATAATGAGACAATCACAAACAAGGAAGCAATTAAAGACCTTGGTGTAATTTTAAATAGGAATATGTTATGCAACGACCAAATAGCAACACTGTTGGCTAAATGTAAAGCAAAAATGGGAATGTTATTCAGACACTTTAAAACAAGAAAAGCTGAACACATGATTATGCTTTACAAAACTTATGTACGTAGTACACTCGAGTACTGCAATGTGATATGGTACCCACACTACCAAAAGGATATTGCACAAATAGAGAGTGTACAAAGATCCTTTACTGCTAGAATAGAAGAAGTTAAGGACCTTGACTACTGGGAAAGACTGCAATTTTTAAAACTATACAGTCTAGAAAGGAGAAGTGAACGCTACATGATTATACAAGCATGGAAGCAAATAGAAGGAATTACTGAAAACATCATGGAGCTAAAAAATATCAGAAAGAGCAAGCCGAGGTAGATTAATAGTGCCAAAAAATATACCAGGTAAACTAAGAAAGGCGCACAGGACATTAATCCACTACGCACCAGCATCGATAATGCAGCGACTATTTAATGTGCTGCCAGCTCATCTAAGAAACATATCAGGAGTGAGCGTAGATGTGTTTAAAAATAAGCTCCATAAATACCTAAGATGCATCCCAGACCATCCAAGACGGGAAGATGCAAAATACACCGGAAGATGCATTAGCAACTCTTTGGTGGATATACGAGGTGCCTCACACTGAGGGACCTGGGGGAACCCAAACAAAAAATAAGGCAATATGGCATAAGGTAAGGCTCTCTCTCTCTCTCTCTCTCTCTCTCTCTCTCTCTCTCTCTCTCTCTCTCTCTCTTTCTCTCTCTCTCTCTCTCTCTCTCTCTCTCTCTCTCTCTCTCTCTCTCTCTCTCATAGAAAGCATGTTTCCTGATGCAAATTACAGTTTTTGTTCAAATCTCAATGTGCTTCATATTGTTGTAATTTAATTACCAAAGTAGATTGCTACTCAAGGAAAATTGCAAACTGACAGAGAGAGAGAGAGAGAGAGAGAGAGAGAGAGAGAGAGAGAGAGAGACCTTGAACTGAACACGAGTTACGCCTATTACATTTAACTCATTATTTCCTATACCGGAGAGTCTCACTCCGGATTTTTCTATCGGAAAGTTCGAAAACAACAAATGATGTGTCCTCAAATCCATGATATTACGTGGACTACCAGAGTCAAAAAATAACGTAAAGGATTTGTGTTCTAAATTTACAGCATATAATGTTGGTTGTAACTCATTTTGGCTTATTATTGTATGAATTCGTTGCAAATCTACGGGAGCATGCACTGATTTACTTAATTCGGCCGTGTGTTTCATAGGAAAATCTATTGCCTCACAATGATCTGATAAAACATTAAATTGATTATTCAATACTACTGATGTTGACATGAATGACATTGACCCAACATCACTCTCTTCCCCACTGGAGTTAATTATGTGGTATTTGCTTTGCTCTGCACATTCTGAAAATTAGTCTGACCTTGCGAGGTCTGGTTAGACGACCCAGGTTCAGCGTTATTCGAAGAACTATTTGTTTGTTTCTGATTCTGAACTACATTGACGTTTGGCGGTTTCTTCTTATTGAACTGAGGATTTTTCTTTTTATTTCCATATGGAACTGACTGTGGAATTGACTGTGTATTTCTAGGATTCTGTTGTGTCTTACGCGAGTAGCACTGACTATATGGATGAGTCACGGAGATGTTATCTCTAGTAACCAGAGTGGAATTACCTAAAATATCTTGATATTCATTAAGCCTATCATCTATGAGAGCTGCTCTCTCAATAACATTAAGCCGAGTCATAGTGGCTTGATTAAGTGTATTTCTTAACGTTAATACTACATCCAAGGCTTCTTCACCCACATAGACCGCGCGTAACCTAACTTTGAAATCATCCTAGGTAACTGCTTCTTGAAATGAAACACCTCTGAAATACGCACTCGCATCCCCCTTAGAAAAATCTATAAAACTTTTAGCTTCTTGTAATTCTACAAAATGGTCTACGATTTGTTTGGCATTTAAATGGGCATCGACGGATGAAATCCATGACTCCACATTTTGAGGCAAGAACCCATTAACCCGACCCTGAAAAGGAAGGATTGCTGACCTAGCATTAACAAGCGTCACAATCGGGAGAGGGTTTATCTGTCCTGCGTTACTAGGTCCAGGGGTGGGGCTCACAGGGGGCGTCATGATTACGGTATTTCTTTTCCTATCTCTTCGACCCCTTGCAATTTTATCAAAATATCTATATGAATACAGACGTCCACTGCGTAAACGCATAAGCACTCAGTGATAAAGATTATAACAAAATTCCCCAAAACAATGCTACTAATATAAAGATATTTCCCGAGAATTTCTGAAAGAAATGGAACACAAAGATATTTCCCAAGAATTTCTGAAAGAAAACGGAACACAAAGATATTTCCCGAGAATTTCTGAAAGAAAACGGAATTAGCACAAAGAGAGAAAAAAATTCTAGATGAGAATTCGGAGTTGAACACAGTTTCCTTTAATGAAAGGAAAATAGAAGATTAGCAAACCACTCACCCCAGTAACAATCGACTAACGACTCGTGATAACTACACTTCACTGCTCAATACTGAAATGAATAAGAAAATTGTACTTAGCTTCGGTTCATATGGCGAAGTATGATGTCGTCATTTCCTCTCTCTCTCTTGATGTTTGGGTGAATGTTTTCGGTCCGATTTCCTCTCTCTTTACTGATGTTTGGGTGAATGTTTTTGGTCCTTGGTTTTCTTAGGATGTTGATTGAAGATCCAGTTCATCAGTTTGTATGTATAACATTCATTAAATGTTTCCTTCTTCGATGGACTATGATACTTAGTCAAAATTGTAGATTCATTACTGTTGATTTCTTGAAGATCTTTCTCTGGTTTTTAGAGTTTTATTCGTTGATTCTTGAAGATCTTTCTCTAATTCTTAGAGTTTTATTCGTTGATTCTAGAAGATCTTTCTCTGATTCTTAGAGTTTTACTGCTGCCACCATTTATTAGTGTGCTACTGTTGTTAACACATATTGAGTATGTTTGTTGGGATGTTACATCTTCAAGTAAAGTCGATCAAGTAAACTTTAAAATGGTTTATTCTTTAAAAACAACAGTGTTAACATCTCCATCACAGGAGTATAGCTGGTTTGGTCGGATGACCATTCCATATGAAGTATTGATAAGAGCTGGCTAAAATATCGATATCACAGATATCATATAGTCAGTTATCTCAGCATTTAAACAAATAATGTAAACTAAACATTAGTATAGGAAGACACCTGCATCCGGTGGAGACACAACTCTTTCACACGGTTTGTATTTGTGTTTATGCTTCATAAAAATGTTACATTGCTGAGACCTGCTAATCGCATCCTGTTATGATCTGTCTGACTACAGCACTTCTCACGCTAGCTTCTACTTCCACAATGACGTATTACGTCATGTGTTTTAAACATGTAATATATGATTATTACATATATATATATGAAGAATTTTCTTCACTACTCTTCTTCTTCACAGTTTATACGTAGACTTTGTTATCATTTGTGACGTCACGGCAGGGAAAAATGTGAGTGATGATTCTTCCATAAGCGAGTGTCTCAAGATTAATACTTTTGTGTTCATTTTGTATTGATTATTCTACCTTAAGTATTTGGGTACTTTAAATCTCTTAAATACAACTCAAGTCTGCTAGTCTAGGAGGTATGGTTGTCCACACACGTAAGCCCAACTTGCTAAATTACATTTTAGTTTCATTTTTTTTTTTGATTGCCAGCTGTTTAGAGTTAGGATTATCTTTGTCCCCTGGAGTTGCACGATTTCTCCTTGTATTCTAAATATGTGTGTTTCTTAAAACTCATGAGTCACAAGTTTTTCAAGCCTGTCCTAAATGAGAGTTGGCACCTCAAGACCACTGGCCTATGCATTGAGATGCGTTTTTTTGGGGGGAAAGAAGGCGGACGCGGCTGACATGAACTCGACCTCACAAAGTTACAGGCCACGGTACGAAGCGGAACTGCCAAGCCAGGCCCCAGTGTCAACCTCGTGCTCCCACTCTCCACCACTAGCCTGTCCCCTTGCACAATAACGGATCAAGATTCCACCAAGGACCAGGTCAAGCAGATAAGTGAGAAAGCAGCTAATTCCACAGAAAAGTCTGTTCCAGTCTGGGGGCTAGTTGGAAGAGGCCATTGTCTCCGCAAAATAAATGCTGTAGGCCTAGTGAAGTAAAACTGAAGACCACCACTTTCAGGACACAGGCGCCCACAACATATAAAATCTTGTGAGTTCAATTAATGGCCATTCCCCCTTTAGATAAGCTTCTATTTGTCTCATAAGTTAAGTTTAGGTATTATTCAGGCATTACATCTTTCGGGCTGCGTGCATGGAAATTAATGTACTTTTAATTTTTGGTCTTGGTAATTGCTTAAGGTCACTGACCACATGTTGGAACCTCACAGCAGCCTACCGTACAAATTGTTTATCTTAAGATTTTGATTTTATTTATTTCAATTGAGGGTTAATCCCACGAGTTAATTCCGTTTAATAATTTCAATATTTTGTGTTGTAAACTGATTCTCTTTTCATTTATTCATTTTGCCATGTGAATAAACCATAATTGAGTTACTGATACTTTTTTCAATTATTAATTTTTCTCTGTGAATAAATTATTAATGAGTTACTCCTATTCTTTTTTGCTGTAATAAATTATTTGAAATAGATTACAAACTTTGGTATCTTTAACCCCATTTTATAAATTTTACCAATTTATACTATAGGACAGATCAGAAGCACCCGAGATGTTGAGTGTAACCCACTGTAGATATAGGTAAGTTGGTATCAGCGAGTGTACGCTCTTTAGCTTAGTTCTTTGAAGGTGAAGATTCCCATTTAACTTTATTTTATACTTTTATACTTCACTGCTCCCTTTTTAGTTATTATCTCTAATGCATTAATGCAAGATTCCTGTCCAACATCTCACTGGGGTCACTGGAACGGAGCTGAAACAGAGCCTAAGAGTGATGATGACTATAGACTTGACAAAAGTAGAGTAGGCCATAAATTCCTTTTATTGTCACGTGTGGAGTTCTCTGGCCTCTGGACAGTAAAATTTCCCCCCTTTAGTATTTAAGAGTGATGGATAGGGAACTGTGTCAGTAAAGTCATTAGCAGGGTGTTTGTGCCCCGAGTGCAAGTGCTCATTATCCTCCCCTGATGATCTTTGTGTAACTGACTTAGGGAGCCTTTCCTGGACTAAATTCCCACTCAAACACTTAATAAAAATAGATTCTCCACACGAGTGGTCCTTCGAACCGGGTCTCTCTCTTTTGACTTTTGGAATAATTAAATTTGTAACTTAACCTAGCTTGATTAAGTAATATGTACCTCGCTATATCACGCTTACCCACACGCACCAGCTACAATGTTGAAAGTGTAATGCCCAGACTTGAGTTGGAACGAGAAAAGAGTTTTTGTAATTTTATAGTATTTGACACATGCTTAAGGAATACAGTGTAACCAGGTTTATTTATGAGTTCTGAGACAACAGAACTTGATATATGTTCATGTCACTGTTTTAGGTTGCATGCCGCATGTTTCACTGTTAATTTGCGAAGGTCTATGCGTGTCGGTTCATACAATCGGTTCACCTAATTTTGGCATTTAACCAGAAAGCTCCGAGACACTGGAACTAAGGTTTATTACTTATGTTGTTCAGACTTCATTGTTTACTGCTCCAGGCAAGCACCTTTCCTTTTGCTCTGTTCGACTTAATTTGCCAATCTACTTTTTCCATATTTTTTGTACCTCGGTTTACCATCCTTTGTGCAAGTGCTGTAAATTTCTTACTAACACCTCTTGTGAGCTTAACCCCATTTCCTTGGTCACAGAACAAGTCTACAATTTCACGTAGACACTTAAAATTTTGTTAAAGGTCGTCTCACCTATGTGTAGCACATCCTATTTTAATTGTGATTACCACTTAACAAGGGCATCAATGATTTTACCCTCAGCCTTAGCGTAATTTTGCCCTTTTGTCCTTTTTGTGAGGAAATTTTGCGTTTAACCTCTGTTTGAGGAAAGCTTTATATAATGTCCTCTGTTGTGAGTGAGATTTAGTCATCCTTTGCGTGAGGTAATTTAAAGTTTATCCTCTGCGCGAGTGTTGTTCACAGTTGGTGCCTCCGAGCACGTTTGACTGTTTGAATTGTTTGGTGCCTACCCCGTGCATCCGTAATTGCGTAATAGTGGACTGCACGTATGTTAACCACTTGTTTCAATTGGCAGTCATATTTTTTGTAACATCAGTACTTTTGTAATTTCTATGTGCTACTAGTCACGTTGAGTAATTTTTGTGACTGTATCTAAATTTTATTTACTTTTGTCATTTTTTGTGCTAGCCTATACTGTATAGTTTTAAATTGCCATTGCCCCTTATCACATTTTTCATTGTGGATGTAACCAATCCGTGGTCACTTCTTGTGCACACATAACCACACAAGTTTCCCAAACCTTTTGAGTAGGGTTTGTTTCCATTCCTCAGACATACCCAGGAATCTTGAGAATTTATTTAACTTTGAATTTGCAAACTCCGCACATCCACGGGTTTCATCCAAAATGTCTTTACAAATTCTTAATCTCGGTAACCCTCCATAACCTCAGGCTGAAGCTCTCAGCTTGGAGGAACTTAACTCACGGCTTGAACAACAGGAGGTGATTTCACATTTCTATGTGAGGATGCAGATCTGGCCCTCCATAGCCTAAGTACGGTTGATCTTTCATGCATGACGTCCCTGGGTTGGATCACTTTAGCGTTCACATCGGAGGGATCAGGAACAAACTTAATGAATACAAACAGTTTTGGCAGTCTCATTATAAATATCCGATCGTTATGGCGAATTACCCAATGCTGGTTGACTGTGCCAAACGAATTGAAACGGCCTTCAGTGGCATTGTGTTCCATAAGTCCACTGGCGACCAAGCCCAGAATCAAACACCTGGCGCAAACCTGCATACTATTTATGTGTCCGTTGCCTCTGAGCCTGATCCCCCCATCTTTGAAGGTCGTAGGGAACGTTGGAGGGGTTGGTGGAGCCTTTTCCATCAAACCACCTATGAGTCTCCCAAATATTCCCCAGCGGGTAAGTACAAGATCCTTTTACGGTGCCTAAAAGGACCAGCCCGGCGTCTTGCTGGAAACAGGATCTGGACAGAGAGTTTGTACGAGAGGACCATTGCTAACCTCGTCCATGAGTACGAATCCCCTGATCTTGACTGTCATTTGCTGCGTAAGAAGCTCTTTAGTATGAGTCCCCCGACGGATGATGGCCCTGACCTCAGACGGTTTCTGATGGAGTGGAACAATGCTGAGGAAGAATACGTGCAAGTGACCAAAGCCCCCTTGTCCGAAGATCTGCTGTAGCATGCCATCCTGAGTAACCTGAACCCCACTCTCTTGGAGACAGTTTATTGCCGTTATAATAGTACATCCGTGTCCTTGCAAGAGTTAAAGGACGTACTATACGAACATGCACGCATGAAGGAGCTAGCCAAACTGTTGAGGGAGCCAAGCAAAGACCGGCTTCCTGTTAAACCTTCGAACTATGGAGTAAAAAGCAATTCAACTACAAAATTGACTAAGTCCTTCCCTAGAACAACCAGTGGTGCTGTTAAGCCGAAGACACCATCCATACCAACCCACAACCCAGCAAAACCCACTCAAAAGCATGCACCGGAGCCTGCCAAAGCTCCCCCACTAGCAGGTAACTCTGCTCGGTACAATTGTCTTTTCTGTAACCACAATGGTCATTCATCCACAAAATGCCCCCGGTTTCCCGATTCAAATAGTTGATTGATGCAGTTGATCCAACTAGGCTGTTGCACTAAATGTTTTTCGACGCAACATGTTGCCCGTGATTGCACCGCCCATGTTTCATACCAGAACTGCCAACGTGGTCACAAATTGCCTCTCTGCCTTAACACCGTGACCGTGGGTAACCAACCTGATGGGCCAAGAGCAGACCCAACTTCTGTTCAACTTAACCATATAGCCTCGAGTGAGACTGAACAAACCAACAAGGCGAACGAAATAAGCCCTGCTATTCTACCCACCTTCACTGGCGATCTGGTTAATGGAAAACTTAAACAAACCACTCGAGTTTTTCTGGATTGTGGTGCCCAACGCGCATTTGTGCATCCCAATGTAGTCAAGTCACTGAACCTTGCTCCTATCGGAAACATCATGTTCCGACTCAACTCGTTCAACATGGACGAACCACCTCAATATTCAAACTTGGTACAGTTGAATTTGAAAATTGGTCGTCGCAAGCATAAGGTCGTTGCCATCGTCAACCCGAATGTGGGGAAGAACATAAGGACGCCTGGATATACCCATGCAGTTCGCACTCTAGGGGCTAGTGGTCTACGTCTTGCAGACAGGCAGCCAGATAACAATGCAACTGGCAGAGAGATCATCCTCGGAACTGATTATCTTCCCCGACTCCTCAAGCGCACTCACAACATCAAGGGTGTCAACTTGTTCAGTACACTAGGTGGATATGTGGTTTGGGGAGAGCTGCCAGATTGGTCACGGGAAGGGACAGAACCCCCAGAGGTTGATAGTCTGTCGCTCACACTAAACCGCATCAGTGTAACAGACCCTGTGGGAGTAGAGACCCCCATCGAGAATCTTTGGAAACTCGATGCTGTGGGCATAAGCAATGAACCCTTCAGCCATCTTGAGGCATAGGCCGTTGATCTCTTCAAGCGTACTACACGGTACGCAAATGGGAGATACACGGTGCAACTACCCTTCAGGAGTGATAGCCGACCGGATATAAATTTTGGTAGGGCTCTTGCCCAGCTGATGTCCCTTAAAAAACCTAAGGACCCTCAGTTATTCATCAAATATCAGGCCATCCTTGACGAGTACATAAAGGAGGGCTTTATCGAGCCGGTCGAGCTAGAACCTCATAATGACGGACAAATGCACTACCTACCACATCATTCAGTCCTCAAAAGTTACCCCTCCACACTGATGCGCATATTATTCAGTGCCTCGGATAAATCGGGACCGAATTCAAGGTCCCTGAATGAATCATTGTACACCAGCCCAAATTTGGCCTCAAAAATTCAGTCCATGATCCTCCAGTTTAGGGAAAAGCCATTTGGTGTGACGGCAGACATCTCTAAGGCTTTCCTACGGATAGAGATCACTCACGAACACCGTGATTACTCTCGGTTTCTTTTCTTTAAGGACTCCAGTATGACCAAAGTTGTTGCGAACTGCTTCAAGGTGATCCTGTTTGGTGCCACCTCGAGCCCATATTTGCTCAACCAGACAATCCAACACCATCTGGATGCTCAAACGAGTAGTCTTGCCTCACAGCTTAAAACAAGCTTCTACGTTGACAACTTCCAACGTTGCTACGACTCGCCCACGGACATCCTTAGTGAAAGACCGTCCATAAAAAAAATTATGCTGGAAGCCAACATGCCCCTTACCAAATGGACCACTAATGCCCCCCATCCCGGGAGACTTTACCGAAACGGGCCCCTAAGATTACCTCGGTTTGGACTGGAACACCGCTGATGACACATTAGCTGTCAAGCTCCCCTCAGAACTGATGTTAAAGGACTACTCGCACGTCAACACCAAAAGGAAGGTTGTCTCTCTGTTTTCGTCCATCTACGACCCTATTGGCCTGATCTCTCCTGTCACTGTCCTCAGCAAGCTCTTCATTCAGAAACTCTGGATGATGGATCAGAGTTGGGATTCCTGCCTTAGCGAAGAATTGATCTGCGAGCTCGGTGCCATTCTTAAAAAATAAAAGGGTCTTGAGAACATTAAGGTTCCTCGAAATCCACATCAGGGTCACCAGGCTGCATTACATGTTTGCAGATGCCTCCAAGCCAGCCTTTGCAGTGGCTTCCTATGTAGTCACAGTTGAAGGTAAATGCCAGCTCCTCACAGCCAAGGCACGAGTTACTCCGAAACGTATGTTGGAATTGGACGAGAGTCAGTCCATTCCTAAGCTTGAGTTGAAAGCACTCCTGTTTGGATGCCGACTAGCCCAGTATCTGATAGAATTACGTTCTGAAGCGTACGTCTCTACAACAGTGTGGTCCGATGCCTCCACAGACCCTACAATTGGTATACAGCCGGCAGAGCACGTCCCCATACGTCCTCAATAGGGTCGAGGAGATAAACCGCATAAGATTGAACTGTCAGTTGTTTCTCAAGCATGTCCCGAGGTCCTGAAATCCCGCCGACCTGGCGTCGCGGGGAGTAGCCGCCAAAGTCGTCCTCAAGTCCAACTTAGGGCTTCATGGACCAGCCTGGCTGATCGGCATCTCAGCTTACCCGGATCAAAGCAGGTTCCCAACTAAATGGGAGATAAAAGTCTGTCCCATCAGACTCTTGCCGCCGCAAACTCAAAGATTTGTTCATTTCTCATCTTTTGATGAGGCAGTTAGGAGCTATGCAGCCTTGCTGCGCCTGACGAGCGGGTGAGCCAAACACAAATTCCCCCATTTAGTCCACAAGTTCTCACGAAGACCACTTATTGCCATCATTCATGTGTTACAGGGGGCCAGTTACCCCCAAATATTACGACAATTGAAAGGTAAACACGCCTTGTTGACAACGGAATCCCTATATTGACAATAACGGTGTTCTAAGAGGTCGTTCCTGCCTCAATGATGCACCCCCTGAGTCTGGCTACATGGACCCCTTTCTCCTAGAGTCCCACTGTGCTCTCTGGAGACTTATTGTTGAGCACTGGCATGAAGTGCTGCTGCACTCTAACACCTCCACTCTTCTTGTTCACTTGCGCAAGGAATTTTGGGTTCCCCGAATGCGACAACAAGTGAAGAAGATTCTCACATGGTGCATACTTTGCAAAAGAGTACAAGGCCAGCCGTACCCAACACCACCGTTAGCTCCAGTCTACCCCAACTGCCTTAACGCTGAGGTCCCTTTCAGAGTAACTGGACTGGATTACACTGGTGGCTTCAAGGTATACCGTTCAACTGTGGATATGGTCTACGTACTGCTGTTTACCTGCGCTGCCACGCGGGCGGTAGCTCCAGAAACTACTACTTCCTTGACAGTTGTGGAACTAGTCCAAGTGATACGAAGGTTCGCTGCCCGATTTGGGATGCCCCAGTGCCTTGTGTCCAACAATGCCTCAACCTTTCAAGCTGGTCAGACACTCTTGACAGAGCTCATGCAACACCCTGTTATCGACTGGTTCAAACAAACCCACAACCTCACTTGGAAGTTCATCACTCCTCGAGCCCCATGGCAATGAGGGTTTTACGAGCGCTTGATTTGGTTTACCAAATTCAACTTACGCAAAGCCACTTACCGTTGTCACCCTACGTATGATGAGTTTGTGACCTTGGTCCGAGAAGTCGAATGCGTGGTGAATGATCGGCCTCTAACATATCTAGATGCGGACGACCCCACTGATATGCCTTTGACCCAAGCCACCTACTCTATGGTTGAACCCTCTCATTGGCACCTCAAGTCTACCTGGCTGACTTGACTGATCCTGCTTTTTGAGAGGGGGACATCCTCTGCAACGATTACCAGAAACTGACCAACATGCTGCAAGCATTCCTGAAGAGGTGGAAGTACGACTATGTCAGTTCACATCGAGAACAACACCAGAAGTCTAGTCGCCTCCACCCAACCATCTCCAGGGTTGGAGATTTATGCTTGTTGATTCTGGACGAGGTCAATCGAGAAGAGTACCCTTTGATCCGTATACTCGAAGTATACCCAGGTCAAGATGGATATATCAGAACAGTCAAGGTCCGCTCCGCAAATGGAGAGTATGTGCATCCAGTCAACCGACTCATACCTTTGGAAGTTAACGAAAATAGCCAAAAACTATCCAAACAAAGTGAGGAGGAACCTCCTAACACCCCTCCTCTCGAATATCTCAACACGCCTCCTACAGACCAACTGGCCGAGAGAGATGTTGGCACTACAGCCGATGCTATGTCTCCTGTAGTCACGGCTAGTTTAGGAGGTATGGTTGTCCACACATGTAAGCCCAACTTGCTAAATTACATTTTAGTTTCATTTTTTTGTTTGGT